>NC_079422.1:18147875-18242875 GCF_026213295.1 Gadus chalcogrammus
GAGAGAGAGAGAGAGAGAGAGAGAGAGGAGAGGAGAGAGAGAGAGAGAGAGAGAGAGAGAGAGAGTGTGTGTGTGTGTGTGTGTGTGTGTGTGTGTGTGTGTGTGTGTGTGTGTGTGTGTGTGTGTGTGTGTGTGTGTGGTATGTGTGTGTGTGTGTGTGTGTGTGTGTGTGTGTGTGTGTGTGTGTGTGTGTGTGTGTGTGTGTGTGTGTGGTGGGGGGGGGGGGGGGGCAGAGAGGGAGAGAGAGAGAGAGGGTGGGCAGTGAGAGAGAACAGAACATTTTCTTCCCAGTAGCATTAGCACACTGCATTCAGACTGCACAGAGACAAGTCAACACAGGTGACATCATGCAGCACAGCACTTTGTGAAACACAAACAACTAAGCTTGGAAAAAAGGATTTACATATCATTTGGATTGAACCAATCTAGATATCTAATGTTTATGACTGCATATCGGGTTTATTAAATGCATCATACTCCTGTCATTTCATTATTGTTTAACACTTTAGAATAAGGGTACATTAATTAACCATTGATTAACATTAATAAAAGCAGTAATAATTATTATTAGACTTATTAAAGGGGTTAAGATTACTAACCCGATTAAATAATGTATAAATTAATACGGGGGTTTACATGAAAACCATTATCTTAGTTAACATGAACCCATTGACCTCGTTAACATGAGCACCATCAGTCAACATACATTATAAAATGTTTGTACTACCCTTTAATTAATGTTAATTAACTTTATGTAAGGCTTACTCCTGCATTAACTAATTCATGGTCAATAATGTACCCTTACTCTAATGTGTAACCAGTTATTTTTGAAAGGGGTGATAATTAAAGAGATAATATACTGTACATGTGAGTGTATGTTATAAGGAGGATTTAACAATGTTATCGTATGTTCATCATCAACTGCAAGTATTTGAAGAGACAAAAGTTCCTGGTATTAAAAAATCGAGCAATTCTTTGCATAAACATGCAAGCAACATTCGGAGGTATCAGGAAATTATGAATATTCAGTTAATTTGGTGCATAAGAGCATGCACGTTAAACATCAAGTTGGTAGGATTATGCAAAAAGTAGTTTTCACACAAAGCAATACAAATAGTAAAAATAAGCTGGCCAAAATCTGCAAAAGGGCCCTTCAAACTAAACGATTAACAGATATCAGAGTTCACCCAGAACAGAACGTTTTAACTTGAAGAACAGCACAACAACCCTAACCTAATAGATGTTTTGCTGCTCTTTAGCCCGACAATTCCTGGTGTTGGAAGACGGCAGGAATTCTAAAGAGAGAGCACCGGAGGCTCCAGAATTAGGTTTTACAAAACGTCACATCGCCGCAACATCAGGGGGAGATAGGTCAACAGCCAGGCCCCCTGGCAGCGCGTCAGAATGCAGCAGGAACCGCAAAAACAACCTCATTGCCTTTATTCCCTTTAACCTTCAAGCCAAAAAAAAGGGAAGATCAAATTAAGAAACTGAATTGATCATTCTCTCATTAAAACCCTCGACATAATGGAATGATGTGTGGTTCGAAGTTTTGGCTTGTTTATGTGCGCAAGTTTTGCCCTCAAGGAAAGAGGTGGATATGATGGATGCCAACATCTTTAAAAGTAATAAACAGAATTACGCCAGCCAGGAAGTAGCCGAATAAAAGTAGTACGCTTTTGGCGGAGGACTAATTGCTTGCTGCCTCGGTTGTGAACCATGAGGGCCTATTAAAGCAGTGTGTTAAGGTGTGTGAAATGTTCCCTTTTTTCTTTTTTAAACAAACGACTTAATCTACTTCAGTTTATGTCAATTGAAAGCCATAGGCTATAAAAACTTTGTCCATTTTTCATTTCTAGAGAACAGTACCTGCAATGTATCTTTTTGTCAAATTACAAATATGTAGGCACTACATGAAGTCATGATGTACGGTAGATGATTATACACTTATTTTATGTAAACAAAACATACAAAAATAATCTAAACAAACTGGAAAACTATCAAACTACAAAATATGACCATGAACCATGAACCCAATTTGTGCTTCATGAGGGTTCAGATCAAAGCATTGTAAATTATGCTTTGGCGTACCACAAGGGTCGGTCCTTGGTCCATTACTTTTTGCAATTTACATGCTTCCCCTGGGCGACGTTATCCGCAGCTTCGGAATTAGTTTCCACTGCTACGCGGATGACACCCAGCTCTACATTCCTGTAGATTCCGGGGACTCTGCCCAGATTCAAAGGGTTGAGTCCTGTCTGGCTGCTGTGAAGGGCTGGATGTCACAAAACTTCCTACAGCTTAACACTGGGAAGACAGAGCTGATAATTATCGGCTCGAAGCGGGACCGGAAAGAGTTTGAGGATGTCTCTCTGTTGTTGGATGGCCTCGCCATCCCACAGAGTGCGTCCGTCAAAAATCTTGGTGTCCTGTTTGACCCTCAACTATGCTTTGACCAACATATAAGAAGTATAACTAGAATTGCCTTTTTCCATCTGAGAAACATTACAAGAATCAGACCAATGTTATCTGCAGCGGATGCAGAGACACTGATTCATGCATTTGTTTCGTCAAGACTGGACTATTGCAATGCACTGTTCTCGGGATTACCGAACTCTACCACAAAAAGTCAGAACGAGAAGGTTTGATCATATCACACCTATTCTCGCCTCTCTGCACTGGCTACCAATAACTTTCAGATCAGACTTTAAGGTGCTACTACTAACCTATAAAGCCTTGCATGGATTATCTCCATCCTACCTGAAGGACCTGATCCTTCCTTCCTTATAGTCCTTCTCGGTCCCTCCGGTCTTCGGGAGCTGGCCTTCTTTCATTGCCGAAGGTTAAAAAGAAATCGGCTGGACAGAGAGCGTTTGCCTATCGATCCCCCTTCCTATGGAATAGGCTGCCATCAGCGATCAGGGAAGCTGACTCTGTGGAGCTATTCAAAGGAAAGCTCAAAACGCACCTCTACAATCTTGCATTTGGAACATAGGCGTGTGAAAACGACAGATGCGAAGTGAAGGCCACTCTGTTTGCTTGTGCTTTTCTTATTACAGTATACATTCCCACTATGTACTTTTCCGTTCTAATTCACTATTCTGTCTGTTCTAGCGTCTTGCGGGTACTGGACTGGATGCCTGGACTCTCCTCATGGATAACCGGCCAGAACCCCATCACCATTTTAATATGATGTGCATGTATTTACCTGTACGTCAATTGTGGCACCCATTGCACTCTTGACCATCCCTGGAAGAAGGGATCCCCTACTATGCGTTTCTTCTCAAGATTTCTTCCTTGCTGATTTCAAGGGAGTTTTTTCTTGCCTGTGTGGGGGCATGGGTAAAGGGGGGTGTCATAAATATTTGGTCTGTTAAGCCCTTTGGGACTGTAATGGTGATTAAGGGCTATACAAATAAATTTGAATTGAATTGAATTGAATTGAATGACACTGACAGCAATGAGACAAGAGCATTTCCTCAGATGTTGCTTCAAAGAGCAGTTCACACTAAATAAATCGATAAACACTCTAATTTGCATGAATGATTGATGCAAAGAAACCCAGCCATGTGACGGTGGAGGAACCTTCACGCCAGTCTTTGTGTTGCTGGATGTGTTTTCCCGCTCCAAGGTTGGCCCTCCATAAGCACTGTGTGTGGGGGAGGAATGACTAACAGCTGCTTACGTCATTAGCAAGCTAGCAACGTCTCCCATAAAGCTGTCACAAGCAGTGAGAGTTAAACTCTGCTTGACGTCAAGAAAATAAGTCGAGAACTTAAAAGCCCCGGTCGCCCGAATCTATCACTCGCTTTCAGTTAAGGTTTGTTTTAGCGTTGTTGGCGTTTCACTGTGCAAAGGCCTATTCAAGCGATAACTAATGTTGTCCAGGCAAAACCAATGCTAAGAAACAGACCGTTACTGGATGCTTTTAAGGTGGGATATCTCCAATTAGACGAGTATTACATCTACAACTAGTTAAGACAAGTCTACTACTGTGCCCCCCTGTAGCATAGAAGGAGTATTTACGATAATCAGTGTTACGAGCAACACCTAAAACGGTGTTGAACTGAGATTGGCATAATATTCAGTGTCTCCATCCTGGTTGTTCTGACGCAAAACTTACAAAATACCCTCAGGCACGATATACTATGGTGAATAAAACCATGTTGACACCCGGATGGACTTTGTAGATGTAAATCAAACTGCTGCAATGGCACTGCCACTCCCCAGACAATCCTGGAAGTAAATATAGACGTTTTTAAACAGCCTTTTATTATAGCAATAAATTATAGTGAAAAGTTGATGGAGGAGGACAAATAACAAACTTTGAACCTAACTTTAACACCCCCCTTGAGTTAATGTTGTTGTGACGCAGCTCACAGACAAGGTCACACAGGCAGGTATCCCAGCATGCTTTATAACAAAAGCGCTTCAAAACAAGAGCACACATTTCGTAACAATGTGTTTTTTTTGTTTTAGTGCCACACAGGCTACAATGGTATACTAATGAATCAAAACCTTTGCAATGTCAATACATCACACAACGACGATCGCACACTCACACACAAACACAAAAACTCACTCTACACACACACACACACGTACACACACACACACACACACACACACACACACACACAAACACACTTTCTTTAGCTGATCTAACTTTCCATCCACAGTCTAGAAGGTTCTGCTCTGCCCTAAAGAGTCCTCCATCACAACGTCTGTTTAACGAGGGTAAAGTTACAGCTGGAGTCGGTACGGGGGGATGATTCACCCTCCGCAGGAACGGCCAGTCGGTGACTAACGCGCGTCTTCACACTGTAGACGTCAATATCAGCTCTAAAAATAGACCGTCTTGGAATGTGACCGGATGCTGCGTACTGTAGAATACGAGGTTCTCTCTCTCTCTCTCTCTCTCTCTCTCTCTCTCCTCTCTCTCTCTCTCTCTCTCTCTCTCTCTCTCTCTCTCTCTCTCTCTCTCTCTCTCTCTCTCTCTCTCTCTCTCCACCAACACCAGCCATGTTAGGGTCTTGTAGAGTTGTTTGTTGTAGAAATAATTGACCAGCTATTGTCTCCCTCATATCATCCTTATGTATCAGGCATAAACATTGAGCCAATGTTATTTGTAATGATGAGCCAATTACATTAAAGTATCAGTAATAGGATTAGTAACTGCTCACCGCCGACTGTTTATCCAATCAGCTTCATATAAGCACACGCTCTTCTCAGATGAACCGGGCTGGAGTCAGACATGCGGCCTGTAATCAATGTATGTCTGTCTGTCTGTCTGTCTGAAGGAATACATTTTATTCATTCTTAATCCAGGCATACAGGGGAACAACTCCAGTGACCAACGAAGCATATGCTGAAGTAACAGCATCTCAAAAAGCACACAGACATGAACAAAATCCCAACCCATCAGCAAATTTGATACTGTCTGTATGCATGTATGTATGTATGTATGTATGTATGTATGTATGTATGTATGTATGTATGTATGTATGTATGTATGTATGTACATATGCTGATAACTTTATTGATGCTGGAGGACATTTTTCCAAGAAATACATATAGTATTACTTAGTTAAAGCCAGAAAGATAAAATATGTGTGTTAATGTATGTCTGTATATTTGAATGAATTAATATGTGTGTGCATGCATCATTTGTATATATTGTAGCCTATATGTGTATGTAGGCCTATTAGGATCAGGTTGTTATTGTCTCCGATTTTTATTAACCTTTAAATGTCATTTTTTTTATTAAGCATTTATTTAAACTAATCATTTGCTCTTAATTTGATTACCTTGTATGCCACACATGAAAAACCGGTCCTTGAGGTTTTCATCCTAATTACCGTTACGGGAGCGCATGCGCATTAAACAATCGGAAATGTGAATCACATCGCACAGAGAGGAAGCAGAGGGAGGGAGGGGGAGCGAGCGAGCGAGAGAGCGACAGACAGAGAGGTGGTCCATAGTGTAGAGAGTGATGGGACCTGGCTAACGGAACAGCAGCGAGTGATCACTCTCCCAGCCGGTAATGACAGGTAGAAGAGTATTGTTTTATTGCGATCAGCATGATTCATTCGTTATATCTTACACGATTAAGTTGCGTCTTTACCTCGCATCCAAAAGAGGACATTGCATTGCTTTCTTCTATGAATCGTAACCACTCTTCTGACGATGTCAAACTGTGGAAGTGAAATACGCGCAGGAAATAAATAAACAGCGGAGGAAATATGATCATGCGATTATTAAGTTTAAATAGATATTCTCTTCTGGGCGTCGATAGCCTCTTGCATATGCACTGCTTGTTTTGTGGCGTTCCTAACTGTATTAGGCCTACTTTGCATTGGATGACCTCTTAAAACGCACGCTTTGTGATTTGTTTCCCTTTTCGATCGATTTGTAAAACTGTAAAACCTCGATTCGTTTTTAATGTGTCATTTTTAGAAGGGAAATGCAAAACATAAACCGTGCGTGTGTCTATTCGCGCCCCAAGGGGGTTGGGAGGACATGGGCTCTGTGTTCACGAGGCGTCACGCATGACGTCTGTGTTTTGAGGCTTTCTTCAGAGGACATTTCAGCACCATGGATAGCTCCATGTTCTAAACATGGAATATAACATCCCAACCGTCACACAAACGTGTTTTTACATTGATGAATCCATCAATCTTATCCAAAAGATTTAAAAGATTAAAGGATGGCTTATTTCAGATAACTCTTAGTTCATCGCAGCACTGAAATAGGGTATCAAGAGATTTCCTGCTGAGTAAAATGCACCAGCCTTTTTGTGATTCAATATAATACTTAAAATAGCCTACGTATGCAAGTATCGATACATCTTTCTTATGACTTCTCGCAAAATATACATTTAACTATGTTTAACTACTAACAAACGTCCATGTGTCAACATAATGCAGAAAAGGCTTTCACATTATTAGCGTAGGCCTACTGGTAGTAGGGCTTCATTGACGGAGCGCAGTATAGCCCCATGGGAGAGAACCAGTTCATACTCTTCACACAAGTTACTGATATACAAATTTTCTATTCTCTTGCAGTAACCAATGGCAACCGGTCAGTTATTTCTCACACCCTGAGATGAATAAGGGATGCTTCCGCCATACGCTGTTCAACCAATGTAACACCATTATATGCTTGTAGAATGTAATGGCTATGATGCATTTAAAAAACACTTCCACACTAACGGGGTAGTGTGTGTGTGTGTATGTGTATGTGTGTGTGTGTGTGTGTGTGTGTGTGTGTGTGTGTGTGTGTGTGTGTGGTATGCCATCACAGCTGAATATCACTGTTGGCATTACAGACGCTGCTAAACTATCTTAGGGTTGAGGAGCAGTCTCTCTCTTTGACCTCTAATGTATCTTTGCATTAGCACAGACACTCTAGCAACCAACTGGGTTTCTGCAGAGTTGTTTGTGTGTGTTTGTGTGTGTGCGCACGCGTGTCTGTCTGGGTGTGTGTGTGTGTGTGTGTTTTAATAACAGCCGAACGCAGCTGTGGCAACCAAAGGAAATTGAGATTCACCGGGAGCAGAACTGAGAGAGCAGTAATAGGAAATGCAATGAGCTGTAAAATACCAGGATCCCGAAGGATATGGCAGAAAGTACAAAACCTTGTAACAAATCCCAAAGAATCATTGTCTGGTAAAAGCTATTTGGGTCTTTATCGAACAGCCTATACAAAGTAACTGAGGCTTAACCTTTTGTTGTTTTCAGGTCAACTTTAAACTTCTAAAGTTTTCAGTTCATTAAACATAATTGCTGCTCATCAATGCTAACATATTTGTAACTACAGATACATTCATACAATCTATACTACCTATTCCAATCAATATTATGTTAATTATTGTGTTATGCAATGTCTTTTTTGAATAAATGGGGGTCCATTTTATTGCAGATGGGTCCCCACCTAAGGAGTGGTGCAACTCTGCATTCTATATGCATGCGTTAAAACATTGTGCTCGTGGTTGTAAATCGTGTGCTTGTTCATGTGTGAATTATGCTGCTGGGGAAGAGTGTGGGAGACACAGAGAGAGATAAATGGGCATAAGGGAGATTGAGATGGAGAGAAAATATAAACAGAATATATAATTGACAGATTGATCAGACGGAGAAAGAGAGACATAGAAACAGAAGAGAGGAAGAACGGAGAGAGGAAAAACATTTTGGGTACATGGAAGGCAATGTGCCACAGATATTGATCCATGTTTGGCTATATCTTCCTTAAGGTCTTTACTGTACTCTACACCAGTTAAACATTGTGTATTTTGCTGCGTGTGTGTACATGTGGGTGTGTGTGTGTGCAGACAGAAGGGAAGGATGACTTCTTGTCCTGAGATCTGTGGGTCGGAATACACTGAGCAAGCCCAGGCCGGGGTCAACTGCCAGCAGTACGGAGTTCGCTCATACCTACACCAGGTAGACACGCACGTGCACATACACGCATGTACATTCATGCACACACGTTCATTCATGCATTCAAGGACGTGCTCATGCATGCACATTCATGCACGCACACAATGCCTGCACGCCTACAGACACAAAGATCACTTGCATAAACAAATGTGAACAGAGGACCGCTGAAGGGTGACTCATCACATGGATTTCAGTCAGTAGAAATAATGTGTGTGTCACTATTTCCATAATGGACGCACAATTCTCCATTCAAACACATGCATCTGCCTTTGGGCACATTTACGAGGTCTTTCATAAAAAACTAACAAAGTGCTTACAGGCAGAACTATAAATCCAATCGGAGAAATAGAAAGTAAAACCTTTCTGGTTAGCAATGACATAAACATGGGTTGAATATGGCAATGACCTAAATCACTTTCTCCTGCACACTCCAGTTTTACGAGGAATGCACCGCCACGGTCTGGGAACGTGATGAAGATTTTCAGATTCAGAGATCGCCTAGTCGGTGGAGCTCTGTTCTCTGGAAGGTGAGAGTTCGGCCTCATGTCTGCCCTGGTGAAGGGCTCTCAGAAACAGCTCCTGTGCCATTTGGAATTCTGACCATTTCGGTTTGATATTAACAGCAATCCCAACATTCATAATAACATTTGTGAGACTAGCCTGGTTCACGCCCACTCCCGTTTCTCTCCCTTTAGGTCTGTCTCACGTTCGGAACCCTGATCATGTTAGCAGGACTCATAGCTCTCCTGGTGGGCTACGCAACGCCAGCCCGCATCGAGGCCTTCGGGGCAGATGACCTCCTCTTTGTCGACAGGTATCGTAGAGAGAACTGGCTCCGTTATACTCACTCAACGCCAGATCCTGTTTGGTTTACTAGTATCTCGGGTCGTTCAGGATTCTATACTGTTGTTTGCCAACCTGAAAATAGATATTAAGGTAAACTACGAAAGCCTCAAATACGCAATGACATTACATTGATTGTACAAGGAAAGGCATTTTGGCAACCAGTACAAAGCTGGAACAGTACAAGTAATTAAATTAGCTGCAGTGTAGGTAATGGCGGATATATATACTTTACAGATTAAGTGGAATTCAATATCAATTAGTGGCAAGCAACATTTGGGCAGGGGCAGAATTGTTATTTATGTCCGTACAAGCTCAGTCAACAAACATTCTCACTGTAGCTTTTACTCACCAATAGCTGAAGCTTGGCAATGCCATTTCTAACAAATAACGCTCAAATAGCTCCTAAATCTTACCCACAGCACCTTGCGTATTAAGGTAGGCTGCCAGGAAAGTAATGTTTAGAGTAATAAAAATAGGCTACAATTCGATAGTATGCTACAAACAGCAATAAATGTGTCTTCAAAAAAGCCAACTATGTTTTTCGAGAACATCAATTTTGGGTGTACTATTCCGGGCTGTGGAGGAAGGGGACCACAGTTTGGGTCATTTGCCATAAAGCTGTTTCCCAGCAACACCACAAACACATTCAAAACAAAACCTTGCTCATATCACACTACTACTGCTTCTATAGTAACATAGGACTTGGTGAACTGTGCACACATTATGACTTCAGGACCCAATAACAAACTACATAAAAGTCAAAACCACATAGAAAACAGTACAGCTTGCATCTTAACATTATTCAAAGCTGAGTGTTTCTACTGCCAACTGTTAGGAACTGGCTCAGGTTAGGGAACAAAATAAGTATGTTTACACAGAAATAGAGTTTCAAAGGTTATTTATTATATTCACAGCCACAAATAAAATACAAGCAAGGACATACATGTATGCATGTTATAAGTAATTCATTGTGTCTTTGAGTTAGTGGACTGAACAGTGTGTGAATGTTGAAATGAGAACAGGTCATCGGTAACTTACTGGTGGAATCCTGAAATGCAAAACAGACAAGAGCATCAGCTAGGGATTCAAACCAATGATCTGAAAAAGACTTGAGCACAGTTGAACCATCTCAGCAAAAGATCCCATCTCCCTCTGCCTATTGGCAAACCAGTTAGGACAGGACATGCAGATATCACACAACCTACCTGAAGCAAAGGGTTGCTTTAGAAACATTACAAAATAATTATTATTTATACAGACCCCTACTTTGCCCGCATTTGACCCTGTCTACGACTTTTACAGCTCAACCAAAAACACTTTGAATATACCTTTGAGACCTCCCCCCCCCCCTCAGCCCTGCAAGTCCACTTCCTGCTAGGATGCATACCTGAAAGAGCAAACACCAGATGGACACGACGGGATCAGACCAATTAAAAAATTATAATCAACTAGGTCATATGGGAAAGCATCCTTAATCCCCCCCATCCCAACTCATGAAAGGTCCTGGCAATTCAGCTCACAAAAGTAGTAGTCACTACAGGTGGAAATCAAGAACCCTTTCACCAACCGCAAATGGCCTATGTTCTACATGTCAACCACAGCAAATGTAACTTAAAAGGTGACATTTTATTCCACCAGGGGTGAGCGTGATTAGCCATTACAAGGTGTTTTGAAAATCTGACTTTTCTGACATCACAAGTGGGCGTGTCCACCTAGATGTCTGTTGGAAAGATCATTCTACCAGCCTACCCAGCGGTCTATAGCAAACGCTGCTCATCTATCCTTCTAGATGGACGGGCTCACTAGTGATGTCAGATGAGGCATCACTCATCTGACATCACTAGTGTAATCGGCTAATCAAAACGGCTTGTAATCGGCTAATCACCCTCACAGCTGGTGGTATAATATGTCACCTTTAAGCTCTTGCCTTGCCCAATGTCAGTTATGCAAATTTTTGCCCAAAAGCCATTCTTGCAGTGCACATGGCTTGCATAACGACACATGCTGGGTAGGCAGCCACACCACCTGGCACATTATTACCAGCCCCATTTGTGACCCAGAGATCGGCCATGTTTGCAGTTGTGAGTTGAATTTTTTCCCAAACACCAAAAAACACTCTAAGAAACTCCAGTAAGTAAAACACAAGTAATCTAGGACAGACCCAAATAGCTCTACAAATACATTTCCAAAACACCACAACCAAACAGAATATTCCAAGACTCTCAACAGTGGCATTCAAGTCATTTGTTCTCAAATTGAACTACAATGAAATGCAATTAAATTTAAACAACCAAACAAACATTATCCTAGACAAGACTTCATATAAACATACATAATCATACAAAGAAATCAGGGCAAAAATTACTAAACAATACAGAAATTTGACTTAACATCCCAAATCTTTGACAAAACATCCCTCAATTGCCTTGCAGGAATCGTGACATTACCTACTCTTCAATAGCTCCAGATATCATTGCAGAAAGTGCAAGTTGAGTGTTTAGTGTTGAGAAACCTTGCAGGTGTGTGTGATCAGCTTTAATGACTACGGGGGGATGTGGCTATCAGTGAACAAGTTTGTGATTGGCATATGTTAACTTACGTGCATATACCATCAACAACCCTGGGTAATACATGGTCATATTTAGTATATATAAAGTATTAAATATAAAGTACACGACACAATCATAAATGTTGTATTGTGATACACCCAAAAATATATTGATATTACAATCAAAACTATATATTTCTTTATTTTTCTTTCTTTTCTACTCCCCCAGCCATGCAGTCAGTTTCAACCGGGCTCTGGATGTTTGCAAGCTGACTGGAGCTGTGCTGTTCTGCGTGGGGGGAACGTCCATGGCCGTCGGGTTCCTGCTGTCTGCGTTCGCCAAGAGCTACTCCAAAGAAGAGCTGTACCTCCAGCACAAGTTTAAAGAGAGGCTGGGGACTGTTGGTATGCTAGCAAGCATTAGATTTGGTTGTTGTTGGCCTTTTCTGTCGTTTGTTGCAGCTTTGCTTCACTCATGCTAGGTTCAGGATACTAATGCAATGCAAGGATTGTTGTGATGTATACAGTTCTGCTAAACGTCTTCCTTAATTCTTCAGGATTAGATGCATGATTCTTCATTGTCATGATAAAGAAGAATGAACATGGATTATTACACATCGTTCATATGCCTCATAGCATAATTGCCATATTTTAAGGTTAGATGACTTAGGCAGATAGTGATTATGGAATGTAAAACCCACTCTGATTTGCTAAGGTTATGAACCAATGAGTCACTGGGATTCGGCCGCATTAGGAGAGTAGAGTTAGGTAAGATATCACAATTTGGCCAAAATATGATTTATGCTTGAGGATAACAACATTAAAAACATGTGGTGGTAATTTTAAAGCCACATGTGGCTTTTTCCACATGAATCAAAAATCAAAACCAAACAGTAAATGAAATCCGGTTTCGATTCAAACATTTGTGAACAACAAACGAAGGAACGTTCCGCAAACCCTTATTTCTCTGGCTAATGTCGCTGTGTGTTTTCCTCCTTGTTGCCATGACAGGTAATCCCATCACAAGATCTCCAACCCCTGGGGACGGGAAGGTTCCGGTCACTCTGTCTAAGGTTCAGAACATCCAGCCGCTGAGCAGGAAATCAGACACCTGACAGCCGCCCAAATGAAGTGATAACATCAAGGAAGGAAGAAAGATAGATATATAGATACATAGATATATATATTGGTGTGTGTGCGAGTGTGTGTGTGTGTGTGTGTGTGTGTGTGTGTGTGTGTGCGCGTACGTTTGAGTTCATTTTTGTGGCTTTTCGAAAGGTCATTTTACATCAGCGGGTGCTGCTGCTCTTTCCTTGGTCCATGAAAGGTTTAAGGAGGGCTCAATGAACTACTGAGCACAGCGGTGGAATTATTCAAGCAGGCAGGAAGACAGCGCAAAATATCCCATACATCCGTCTTCAGAAGTAGCTTAGCCGCCATGGGGCCCTGTTTCCCTGTTCAAACCCCTAGTTGGGATTACAGACACGCACTCTGACCCAGACGATCCTATCTCTGATCGGATAACTGCTGACGACGGCCGCAGGAATCAAAATAAGACTAGAACAAACAGCAAACAAACCATCTGTTAGACGTGAGTTTGTAGAAGTGTTAGTGTGCGTGTGTGCGCGTGTGTGTGTGTGTGTGTGTGTGCGCGTGTGTGTACACAACTGCTTTTCATGGACACATTCCCATAGCATACATACCCAAAGTGGGGGCCATTCGTTTTTGATTCCTCAAAAGCCGACCAAACTCGGACTAGAACACACGTGAGAGCAGACTTGACCTAATAGGAAGGGCACATGTCTCACTGACATTTTTATCCGGTCCACTAAAGGCCTCGGGCCCTGTCTCTGTCAGGGGATGATCAATAAACCAGATGAGACAGACGGCTATTGAAAAGGTGAACAAACGGGGGGCCGGGATGCGGCGGTGGGCCGATAGAGTCGTGTCCGTCAGTCCGCATTGCTGCCAACGAGAGCTTAGCAGAGACATAGTAGATAGAGAGCACGAGGTGATACAACAATTAGCATTGTTTCCCCCTGCTATGATTTCAGGATTTTAAAGTGGAAGCACTCCCACATAGACACACACACCGATAAAGATACACACATCCCCCACCTTTCAAAATGTTCAACTTTCCTCCACTGCTAAATATTCATGCACAGGTGCACGCCTCTTCCCCTCACCCCCACACAGTCCACCCACCCTTCTCCTCACATTACATATTAATTTGCGATCTCACAGAAAGGCAGGACAAACACACGCGAGGATGCAGCAGTAGCAGCATCCACAGCCATGAGAGTCATGTCAATGGAGATGACGGGATGCATAATAGATTGGTGAGAAGCAGAGAAGCAGAGTCGCCCCAGCATCGCTGCTGTCCACCACACCGACCATGATAACCGTGACGGCATGATGGATTCATAAGTCACGGACATGCTCAGCTTGGGCGGACCCACATGTGCACTCCCATCATGAACCCGTTTTGAATTGAATTACAGAGGCGGTGTGATTGTCATGGATGGTGGCTCGGAGGCTGACGCCATGGTAACGTCAGTCATGTAGTTGATGTACCAATGTCTTGCTTGACATTTATTTTCTTATGTATTATATTTGTATTTATTTTTATGTTCCATCTGTACTTATTGTTATGTAAGATGTGTTTCGGTTAACAAATAGAAACATTTGGGAGTGTAAGCGAAAACACGGGACTTTAAGAAGAACATTTACGGATCAAGTTCACAGTTAGACGTCGACTGGGTTGAGTTGGACTGGGATGAGTCATTGTGATTCTTGTTTAGGGGTTTCAAAACAGGGTGCCATTCATGCAGTCAGCTTAATACACCTACGAACACGAACACCGCGGGCAAACAAACTGTAAGATGACCTTTTGACCTTGTCCCACTAACCAACACCTTCTGTTACAGTGGTACGGTGATATCTTTCTCCTTTGAATTACTTTGAACCATAGCTGCGAGACTGCCATCGGACCAAATTGGTGTGTGTGTGATATTACATCTATAGATGACTATATGGACATAACTAAATAGGACAACACCATTTAAGCTGCAAAATAACAAGACATACACAGGACATTATGTGCAGGACAGAATTCCTTGAAAAGAGTCTGGACGATCAGTTCATGGTCAGTAAATGTGTTGACTCGTAGTAACATGTCATGTAAAATAAAGAGTTTCAGTTTCCTTGTCATATAAGTTACAATCTATATTTTTTTGCTCTTTACTCCTCGAATCAGTAGTTAATGTTAAACACTTGAAGACTCGTCTGATATAATTGTTAGGCTGTGATTCTCATCATTTAAGCCAATGACTGTAGGAATACAGGAATAACTAACTATGTGTGAGACCTGTCTTGAAGACATGGTTAATGCAATGCAGAAATGTTGAAGAAACTTGTCAAATTAAAGTTTTGAAATAACAACTGCTACCCAGAGCTGCTTTTGTTCATCAATTATAATCTTGGATCATCGCCCATGTGTGTATCTCAAGGTAATGACCTCAAGGTACATTCAGCAATGCCTCACCAAGATACTTTTGGATTGAGTACAACGACTGTGCCAAGTGTGGAAAAGCTTGGAGCCATTTGACAACATACCTTATGTAACGCATGTATTGTTCTTAAAATGTATATTCTGAAAAGGAACAGACATAGCATATGCGTATTTGTTTCTGCAAAATAAAACCTTATCGCAGCAGGCCTACATGGAAATATATGTTACGTTATATTTGTTAAACGAAAATGTCAGAAAGAAATATTAAAAAATGGAAGAGATATGATTAAGTGATCATTTGAAAATTAGATAATAAACAAACTCTTGTGTATCACCACAAATCCTCCACCTCAAACATATTCTTGATTTCGAAACAATGTAATTTAATTTAATGTATTGTTTATACATTTATTTAAAATGTCCAAAATATGAAACCATTTGAAGATGCCTCAAAGATAGAAGGCAGCTTCTCATCTTTGCTCTCTCTGTGTTCAGCTGCATGTGCACTTTGTGCACATGTACTTTGGACCAGCGTGCACATAGAGTACAATTTGAACTGAACAAAAAAGTGCAGGCATGAACCCCCTAAACCCTTGAATGTGGTTGTCTCCTGTTGAGCGCTGAGACACCAACGAAACGTTAGACCATAACATCACCCTCAGTCTGCATGTCAGTAACTGCAGTTGGATGTGCAATTTGTAGTATGATCACTGATGCACATGCACACGCACCTGCACACCCATAGACACATGCACACATACACACATAAACACACCCCCACACACACACACACACACACACACACACACACACACACACACACACACACACACACACACACACACACACACACACACACACACACACACACACACACACACACACACACACACACACACACGCCTTAAGCACTCCTTGTGAGGATGGATGAGGCTTCCAGAAATAGAACCTTATGGATCATTAAGTTTACTGGTGGAAGTGTATGACTCACACACATCAGACTGGCGTCTCTTCCAAACACACAATCGTGCTGCCTCTCGTGCTCACTATCTCTGTCTCTGTCTGACTCTCTTTGTCTCTCTCTCTCTCTCTCTCTCTCTCTCTCTCTCTCTCTCTCTCTCTCTCTCTCTCTCTCTCTCTCTCTCTCTCTCTCTCTCTCTCTCCTTTCCACCCTTAATTGTTCTGCCACTGGGTTGCTATGATGGACACAAAGCACATCACTGGCTGGATCCAGATTCACTCCGATTGGCTGCAGCAGTCATAGAAACTGATTTGGTTAAAAGACGCTGTCTTCCGGTTGGTCGGCAGGTGGGGTGGGGTGGGGTAGGTGCATGAGAAGCAGGGTTCTGTAAACCCAACCAGGGTTGTGCTAATGGTTAGGGCCTCCAAAGTATCATGTGTTTCATTTAAACTCCAAATTGCTGTTGATTTCAGGAAATACCTATCCTGACATCGCCAGAACAAATCTGAAAATGCCTATTAGTCTCGAAACCTTTCCAAGTTCCCTTTAGATTTCCAAGGGTGTTATAAATCGGCCAAAAAAATAGGTGTAATTTGATAGGCCTACAACCAATCAGAGCAAGGAAACTTGTGACACATCAGCTGCAGCCATCTTGGTCGTTGATGAAAATGCCTCAATGGCACTCCCATTGGATGCTTCTATTCAGTTAATTTATTAAACCCACCCCCTACTAGATAAAGGTTGTGAAGGGAGCGGGGGGGGGGGGACTCATATTCCAAAGCAAACTAAACAAGAGCTCTTAGTTACGTCTCGTTCCCAGACTAGGAAATCACATTTTAGAAGTCAAGGTCAACATACAGAACCCATGATGCTGTCGCATCATGGGTTGTGTAAAATGGAGCCAGTACTTTGCTTCATTTAATTGGTCTGTAACCATACAGACTGGCTTCATAAAAGTGTCACCTCGGCTTCATATTATTAATAGATTCTCCTTGTTCATGTATGTCATGCCATATAAATTATTGCCTACTTAAACATGAAAGTCAAAACGACACAGGTTACACTTAGTTCCTTTATTTTTTTACTTTAAAAATCATCTGTTTGTTGGAATGTCTTATAGACTATAGTAGAGTGTATTTATTATATAGAAGATAAAGTAGAGATGGTATTTTAACAGTCTAATACTCTTATTATCTTCTTCATCTTTTTTAATTCTTTGAACATACAGTTGCACATAGCTTATTGTACTCACTAACACCCTTTTTATAAAATATTGCCGCCCAGCACTCTGCAATAGCACAAAATAACATATAGACAGAACAAAATAAATACAATATAAATTATGGCAACAAGTGCCAATATTATGCTTCCAGACAATGTGAACACAAAAGCCAAAGAAAGACAAGAAAAAAGGAGACAAAAGCAAGAATAACAATGTTGACATTAATTGAGAAAACTAATTAGGGCAAACTCAACACAAAATGATAAAAGTTATTAAGTAAATAAATACAAAATGGTTCCAGAATGTACATTTAAAACGATGCCTTTTAATTACGTGTGTGCAGATTTTCTCTCAGTTGAGCAATTGAACGTTTCAGCAAACCCACAATCTTTCGGCAGGGTCTCAAATGCAAACCTTCAGGGAGGAATTACAAAACAAACAAACAAACAAATGACCATCACAGCATAGGCAACAAGGATGTTACCCCATCGACTGGAAGCACTATTACAAAAAAAAATGAATACATTGAATACGTTCTTCTGAAAATAAACACATTATCATTATCAATGTAATTTATGTTTCTCTTCATCCATGCCTATGGCTACAACACTCATAAAAACACCATCACAGACTGACACAATAATACAGATTATAACATGAGAATCAATATTATAACATAAAAAGCTTTGGTCTATAGTGGAAATTAACATTTTGGTGCTACCTTTCATGGCATTCCAGTGGTTGAATTAAGAAAGACACAAAACAAGTATTCAAATAAATGTATTTAAAATACACATATTTTGGCAATCATACTATAATCAATTCACATTATATTCAATTAATCTTCACTTTTATTGAGGGGGATGGAGGAACAATTCATTCCTGAAAGAATGCATTGTGGGAAAATATGTGAAGGATATAACTGGTATTACCAGACGCCCTACTTGTACTGGTAAGAGCCTAATTTCTTGCTTTTTCATTGGACTTTTGTTCCAAAAAGCTAATTGCATGGCTTTGGGATACAAGTTCCATTTTTTCCATATAAAAAACACTATCTAGTGAAGTACCTCATAAACGAGCCCTCCTTGACTATAGGCCATTGACCGTAAGCCTTGGTGCTTTGCTGCCTACCGTAAGTATTTTGTATTCTTCAAACTTCTACCATTCAGCTGTTATTTCTAGTTGACTGTCTGCTCCTCTCAGCTCTCCTCCTCTCCCTCTGCATCCTGCGTTTCTGCTGCTGAAGCTGAAGCTGAATCGACCCTCTTACTGTTTGGACAGGCTTGCCTCCTCTCCCCCTTTCCCATCCCCATCAGTTGAAGTATCACCCTTCTCCTCCTCCACCTCCCTCTCCTCCTCCTTCTCCTCCTTCTTCTCCTCCTCCTTCACCTCCTCCTTCTCGCCCTCATCGGCCTCTCCATTCTCTTTGGCGTCTGTGGAGGGGGCTGGATCGCCCTCCCCCCCCCCTGCCTTATCCTCCCTCTCCTCTTTGTTCTCTCCTCTTGACCCCTCCGTGGCCCCCTCGTCCGATTTGGTCTCATCCTCTTCCTGGTTACTGTTGCTAACGCCGTTGCCTTTGCTGTTGCTGCTGTTGCTGCTGTTGCTATCTGGCCTGGCCCCGGTTTCCTCTCCTGCCTTCACGTCATTCTCTCCTTCTCCTACTGCTCCTGCTCCCTTTTCCTCTTTTGTCTCCTTGACATCATCGGTCAAGTCTCCACTGGACTTATCAGTGGCATCAGCACCTTGCTCTTCCTCTTTCACCTCCTCCTTCTCCTCCTCCTCCTCTTTCAGCTCCTCTTTCACCTCCTCTTTCATCTCCTCTTTCACCTCCTCTTTCACCTCCTCCTTCTCCTCCTCTCCTCCATTCTCTTCCACCACCTCTTGATGTGCTGTCCCTGCGTTGGTACGGCTGTCTTCTTCACCTTTGTCTGATTTGGCCTTTTCAGCAGAAGAAGGAGTTTTCTCCCTGCTGCCAGCTGCCTAGAAAACAATTACAATGTCCTGTGTTGAATCGTCCTTGATATGACACAAAAATCACAAAAGAGGTCCACAAAGGACTTTGTAAATCCCGAAAGTAGAAAGTTCAAGGTGGTATTAATGGCGGACTGGGCGACATATATTTTCTGTGGACTTCACGGTAAGCTTTGTTTGTGACCGCAGGGCAGTACTGATATGAATCAATAGCATGTGGCGGTCATGGCAGTGAGCGTGGTCTAAAGGGATACGTGTGTGTTAAAGGAGATGTTAGCCTCTACCTCTTCTCCATTCTGGGCTGGCTGGTCCCCATCGTCGACCTTTGACCCTGTGTCATCTGGGAAGAAAACGGAGGGTTTGCTTTTAGAAAATCATGGCGTTTCCCCTTATTTATTTCTTTATTTCTTCTTTCTTTTCCTCACCTACATCAGACGTAAGCACACAAAAAAAAAAGAAACGAAAAAAGACAATCTTTATTCTGTCACATACAAAGGATTTAGTGTTGCTGAAAGATTCCTGTGACACAGAGGTGACAAAAATAAATTGCTCTGAGTAAATGGCTAAGCTATTGCATAGAGCCGATAGCATGTCCTAAACAGCCAGGCGGGGAAATGTTCCAGTGAAAGGTGTTCACAGATAGCGGCACAGTGTTAGGGAATTGATTGTATTTGAGATTTAGCAGGCTCAAGCTAGCCAAAATCACATGGAAGTATGAGCAGAGGTTGAAGTGAAATAAGTTATTCTTGGGTGTTTGCCTGGATTACTTTCTATATATATTGGCTCCCCCCCCCCCCCGATATATTCAGGTTTATCTGCCTCTTTGAAAAGTACTGTAAATCATCTTACTAGATGTTACCCGAGTTGAACTCATATATGCATTACATTGTGAAAATGCTGATTAATTTGGCAAATGCATTAAATGCTTCAAATGAAAAATAACAGTCATTATAAGATAAACAACTTGAATGGAAGATTTTGATTACAAAATACAATCATTTAATAGCATATGGTGCTATTATGTATGCTTCTTGTAAAAATAATTATAATCTGCTGTGTTGAGAACATAGATTTAGACGTGTGTTGAACAACACGCAGCAACAGTACCACCTTGTGGATATAAGAGGTACGCCATATTTAATACATGTAAACAACCTGCCCTGACAATGAATGAACAGGGGGGGCACTGGAAGTCGTATTTGCAATCATATAAGTGCATTAGAAAAAACAAAATAAACACATCATGCGATGGATGTTAACTGTGAAGGGCATATAATGCCATAAGACTTACATGCGTATCGTTAGGTTTGTTAATGAGATAATGTTTCCAGCTATGACTCCAGCACTGTAATAAACCACATATTAATCAGTATCAACCTCCCCATCATCCTCATTATCACTACTGGTATGATGACCATATAACTATGTAGAGCAATAGACTTACTTATGTTTACATCATTAGTGCCCAGCCATATTTTGAAAGACTGCATTGCATTGGATTCGGGTGATCATGACCTTCGACTATTAAAGTTATGACTGCTATTAGACCAACCCTATTTTGCCCTCTCAGACAGATTAAAGTCTCCTCCCCTCTGGGTGTCCCCTCTATGCTGGTCCTTTATTAATGCACTTTGCATCTCTGCAGTAGAGTATTGTAGATTAAATAGAGATAGATTATAAACACAGTCTAGTTCAGCTTAAAGATTTGTAACGGAAAATAAATATGTACACACATGAATAAATTATAAATACAACTATTTTGCAGAGAGATAATGATGATTAGGCAATTATAGATTCATTTCCCATTTTCCTCGAGACCCGGGATCCTTGTTTCCTGTCAACCCTTTTACAAGCTGATTCAAGTGACACGCCGGTTAATGCATGCAGATCTAACAACATCATTGTGGAGTACAGCACCGCGTCCAAGCACAACCAAGCCTCACAGAAGGCCGGCGCTTATTCCAAGGACCATCTTCAGGGGGATGTCAGGATGAGCACACGGTTTGACGTTGTGTGACAAGAAAACGCTCATGAAAACAAGAAGCAATCAAGGAGGCAAAACAGGTTTTGTCTCGGTGCAAAATTAATTGCAGGTCTTTTATCGTGCTTCTCCGAACCAAAATGAATGCCAGGGCCAGAGTAATTAACTCCTAGCGTTGGGGTAACACAACAGAATGCTCTAATAAACAACACAATTACATGCTTGTTATTTTTCAAAATTAAACAATGCAAAACAGACTCCTCTTATCATACGTGTCAGAAGTGGGCAAGGAAATGTTTAAAAAACTGTATTCACCCCGTTTTAATGCGAGCTTCTTATCCTCAGCGTGTGAACAAAGAAACACAGACTGCTCGGTCGCAGATTAGACGAGTTTAAGGGGACATTTTTAATGCATTTTTAAATGCGAAACTTGATTGAAGTTTGGCTGGTAGCAGAGATGAAACGTTGCGGTAATCGTAATTGACTTCTTAAAGGATATTTTATGGAAATGGAGCGCATTCATTAATGTGGAGGGAGCCAAGTGATTGAGTGTAGGCAGTAAGCAGCAGAGAGGAAACTAGCACTCTAAACATCTTTAATGTGATTTGAGGCTATGCCACTGCCTCCTGAAAAAAGTTAAATCAAATTAAGACCAATATTTACAACAGTCTCGCCTTTCTCTCCAATGTGTGTGTGTGTGTGTGTGTGTGTGTGTGTGTGTGTGTGTGTGTGTGTGTGTGTGTGTGTGTGTGTGTGTGTGTATGTGTGTCTCACTGTGTGTCTGTATATGTGTGTGTTGTGTGTGTGTCTGTGTGTGTGTCTGTGTGTGTGTCTGTGTTTGAGTGTCCATGTGTGTGTGTGTGTGTGTGTGTGTGTGTGTGTGTGTGTGTGTGTGTGTGTGTGTGTGTGTGTGTGTGTGTGTGTGTGTGTGTGTGAAAAGTCCCCCCCCCCACACACACACTCACACACACAAAAGCAATTTCAAGTGTTCCGAGTGCAAGTAGTTTACCTTGAATTTGGAACACAGCCCAATGTCAACTGCTTTTGCAGATTCGGTTTCTTTTGTGTTCATTGAAGACTCACATTTTTCATTTAGCAATTTGTAAGTCTGACACATGATTAAGTAAAACAAATAGGACATGTTTGAGTGGCACTTTGGAGATTATATTCATTGTTTTTTTTTTATCTTCGGTAGTTCTTTCATTTGTTTTCCCCAAGGAGGCCTCTCCAACACTTAATGATTTCACTATAACCATGACTGATGAAATCCTCTGGATGGTTCAAATAGCATTGATCGCTTCCTTGATTGTATTTAAAAAGAAAAAAGAAGAAATTTGCCATAACTCCAGCATGCTTTCAAAGATTGAACGGTTGACAATGAATACATCGAACTTAAGAGTGAAATGAGTGTGGAGGTTCTTTGGTGAAATGCACTGAATCCCGGTCAACTTCCATTATGTCCATTTATCATTCCTCCCTCCCAAGTTCCCTTAGCCTGGAGACCCTCCTGATCATATGACCTCACATTCAGTTGTTTACTCAAAAATGTTGAGATATCACAATTTAATCTTAGCCAATCAGGGACTGTTTTTCAGTTGATGACATAGCCGGGCAAATCAGGGACCTCGTCATAGTAAATGACGTGAAATAAATAACTGTTTTGCTACTGGCAAAACAATAATGGCGTCTCCTGAATCAACCAGCGCTAACAGTAATATTAGTAGAGTAAACACAGCCATAAGTGAAGTTATGGCTGTAATCGGCTCAATAACAACTCTTAGATAAGATCAAGAGTATGAACCTAGCAGATTTGCTTATCGGAAAATACTTTTTCGTCATGCTTCTTTATTCTGTGTATCCACTGAATAAAGTACCATGATGTCATTTTTGGTTACGCTGATTGGCTGAAGGAGTGTGTCTGTCAAGGCAAGTTGTCCCGCCCAGTGTGATCGCCGTTGGCGGCATCAGCTCCAGACTGATCCGTGCAGCGTGACGGAATACGGGGTCAGTCGTTCAGTGTGGTCTCCAGGCTGAAGTTCCCTTTGATCTTCTGAAAAAAAAACATCTCTGTACATTCCTACGAGTGAACGTGATAGAGCAATATGGACAACAATCCAACAACAGTTTGAACGTTTACCACTTACACAGTGTATATTGAAACCATGCAAGCGTTTGCTTTGTGTTTTCAATGTTTACGATATTAGCATACTGTACATTCTCGGGAGAATTTTCGTGGGATATGAACTCCGTTCAATCCGAGGATATTCTTACACACGCACAAGACCATGGTAACACACCGTCACCCACTTCACAACATATCTGTTGCTCATCACTGCAACAAAAAGAAGACCTCATGGGTGTTTCGGCTTAGCAACGCTTGGTTACACCCCCGCCCTTGTCCCATCCCAAGCTGGTTGAAGCCAACACAACATATGGCCGCATGGCGCCATTAAGTGGCACCACTGCGCCACCGAGCTCCCCAGCTCTGCAGTCACAGCTCAGCCTCAGCTACCAGACATTACTCTTAGGACACAACGAAAGCGAGCCCGCCCTCACTTCAGTGTGGTCGAGTTCTGTTGATAGCATTGATTCAGCCTTCGGACAATGAAAAACCTCTCATGGAAAACCGAACCTTGGATCCGGACATCTGACATGTTTTAGCCGGAATTTCTGTGACTTTTGTTACAGAGATATTCTAACGATGAGAAACCGGTTTGCGCAAAGGGATGAAGGTTCCAGAAGGCAATTTTGGTATTTAAATTCCTTTTCAACAGTTTACTAGTGCTGGCTGAGATTGTGTTAGCCAATTACACACTTACAGATCCCTGCCTCCAGCCACATGATTGGTCGAAACGAATATGAAGAAAAATAAAAGTGAAATGCTCTGTTCACCAAGATTTGAGCTTGTCTGCCTCAGACTCTCGATACACACAACCACACACACAAGGACACAGACACAAAAACACACAAACACACACAAACACACCTCTTTCTCTCCTTCCCTATATGTCACGCTCTCCTTCAACCAGAATACGGGAGGTGTTGATAATAACGCAGTTGGAATCATAGCTAATGAGCGTATGGCAAAGATAGCGATGTTCACTACTTAATTGACTCCATTCTCCATCATTCACACTGGCTTAAACAAACTACAGCTATGCATGCCAAAACAATTACGATTAATTCTGTAAAACCTCTATTTCTTTTCCCCTCAAGCCAAACTGCTCTTTGGTTGCTGAAGTCCTTCCAAAACAATTATAATTAACATTGTGAGAAATTAAATGTCCACAAAGACTTGAGGGAAAATAGGCCCATGTAGAAAAGTGATGGGTACTTTCTTTTTCACTCTTTGTTTGTCTTGAATGTTACGATAAGAAAATAATAGTGTTCCTTTGTGTGTGTGTGTTTGTTTGTGCGTTTATGTGTGTATTTGTTTTTGTGTTTGCCTATTATTACTTTGTTTGTATTTTCAGTGACTTGGATTTTGGAATATCATTGAACTAGTTTCATGTTGTAAAACACACCCACACACAAAGGCACAAACACAGAGACACAAATTCACAAGCATGCACACAAAAAAAATGGAGACATTGTTGCTCACCAACCAAACACAAGGCGTGCAGAAACACACACACGCGCACACACACACACACACACACACACACACACACACACACACACACACACACACACACACACACACACACACACACACACACACACACACACACACACACACACACACACACAGCTATCAGATAACGATGCGTGAAATCAAAGACAAGACTACACAAAGAACCATTTCAAGTATTCCTAGTACATTGAATTTGTATTCCAATGCCAACCAACTGCTTCAATAGATATGTACTTTGTGTTCATAGTAGTTCATTGCTTCCAAAGGAAATGTATAAGTGAAAACAGGAACTCTTAAAATTTGTATTCTTTTTTTTTTCTCTGTTAGTGAAGAGGAGCAGATGGCTCTAATATCAAATAATTGCATTTTTTTCAGAAAAAAATAAAGAATGAACGATAGAATGGAAAGCCATACAACACGAGCACAACCTTAAATCAATTGGATATCGGCTCATACGACCTCAAACCCCCAACAAACCCCCAACCGTATCAATGCCAAAGCTCCTAATGACACTCTCCTCTCAAAGACAGACCCTCCACACACCTTCCCCCTCAAGCCTCACACTCAAAAAACACCGGCAATTCTCCCTCCGAAAATGGCCGACGTTCCGTTCTCTAACAGACGTTATTTGCGTTGCCCATTCGTTTCCGTGTCTCTCCGTTTCTGCGTCAACACAGTCTGTGCTGCTTAGATGTCTACTATCGCAGTCTCTTCAGGCGCCGCGTGTGTGAAGCTCAACTCCTAAATCCTCGGCGGAGAGGGTTATATTAGAGTTGGCAGACATCGGGAGAGAAGAGAAAAGAGTGTGTCACTGAAAGTGTCACACGTAGCACTTACCCTTTTGAGTGTGTATGCCCGTGTGTGTGTGTGTGTGTGTGTGTGTGTGTGTGTGTGTGTGTACGTGTCTGTGTGCGTGCCTCACAGCTAGGCCCTGGCGCAAGAGTTGTATGTGATGTCTGAAACACTTGTTACGCGATTAATCTGCCAGATTAGTATATCTACCCTGCTCTTAAATCCACTAATCCGGCATCAAAGAATCATATATAGGGTGTGAGTGTGTGTGTGTGTGTGTGTGTGTGTGTGTGTGTGTGTGTGTGTGTGTGTGTGTGTGTGTGTGTGTGTGTGTGTGTGTGTGTGTGTGTGTGTGTGTGTGTGTTGAACTCTTACTGAGCCGCAAAGAGGAGAAGAAAAGAGACGGAGAAGAAAGAGGAGAGGATGGGGAAGGACAGAGAGGTGACACGCAGTCACACACACAACAATCTGGGATGGTTTTACATACATATGCATGGATTTACACATGGCTTTTTAAAACGGTACCCATAGTGCCAACAGTATATAGTGGCATACACACACACAACCACACACACACACACACACACACACACACACACACACACACACACACACACACACACACACACACACACACACACACACACACACACACACACACACACACACACACACACAAAACATAAACCATGATTATACAAGCACACATCTAACAAACAGGCATTTTGTGATGTTTTGCATTGTTTACTTCTGCCTGAAAATTGGGTATCTTCTCATTCCTGCCTCCAGTAAGCCTCCCAACCACAGTCAGACATCCGTTCTGAGACACATCCTTCTTCCCCATGGGTCTGCTCCCTGGCCAACACAGTCTATTATATCAGACTAAACACCCCCAACACTAAAACACTACCTACAAGTGCACACAAACGCATAGACCCAACAGGACAGAGACGTCCAGCCAAGGAAGACAGCCTGGGTTGGGGGATATGTTCTTTAGCCATGGGCTACCCGGGCCTCCCTGGCCCTGGGGTCATGAGCTCCAGTCGACCTAGGGGACGTCGTCATCATGGGACAGCTATTGATGTGGGGATCAGAGTCGCAACAGGAGTTGCCATGGTGCAAAATGCATGTGGCTTTGTGAGGCCATCAAACTACTCAAGGATGGATTCGCAATGGCCTTTGCTGGGAAGTAATTGATTTTCCACATAGGGCTCCTTACGTTGTATGAGAAACTCCTGCCAATCGGATTTAATAACAAAGTGGTGCTCTTGCTTTTCTCACTCGCTAAAAATGGGTTTAAAAAGAGGAAAAATCGCTTTGTGAAAAACCTTCCCCTAAAACTGTTGTTCTTTAATCATGCATTTCTGTATTCGGCATTCAGGATTCTAACACATTATTCTCAACAACACACAAAGTCAACAATCTCTATTCTACACGTTTGTATTCCTGTCGTAATTGCTGTCTTTCACTCTTTAAAGATCAACTAGGATAGCCGATCAATAGAAAATGGATTAGTAGATAAAAGGAGGCGCACTTCGCAAACATGTTATTAGGCGTGAATGCATGTGAATAGTAACACCACAATATGGATCGGCTCTCTGGGAAAGGGACAACTATTCGTGGACAAACATCTGTGTCTCTCTCCTCTTCCATTAGCCTCCACTCCTCTCCGTGACTGTTCAGACACCGTTCAATAGCAACCCAGCTCTCTCTTATGTGACGCCTCAATGATGTCCTTCCTCCGCTTCCTCCTCTGTGTCGGTGCTCTGTCTCGTTGAATGTGTTCTTGAATGAACGGTCTCGCCCTCTTTTCTCTCCTGTTCCACCGTCGCTCTGCCGAACTCCTCCTTAATACCTTCACTTTACGTCCACCCCGTGGACCTCTCCTCCTCTCATTCTGTTGGACTCTTATTGTACTCTCCCTTCATGGAATGATGTGCGTATGTGTGTGTGTGTGTATGTGTATGTGTGTGTGTGTGTGTCTTTGTGTGTGTGTGTGTGCATGTGTTTCTGTGTTATTGTCGCCACCCTTCATGGAATGATGTGTGTGTCTGTGTGTGTGTGTGCATACGTGTGTATGTGTGTGTGTGTGTGTGTCTTTGTCTGTGTGTGTGTGTGTGTGTGTGCGTGTGCGTGATCAGGTCATATCCTTTTTCCTGGATTGTATCAGGTCTCCTGTGCCTCATGCTGTCGGTCACCGCAGTGTTATTAAAAAAATAACATCGTAACGCTGGGATGAGAGAAAAGCGTATTATTGTGTGAGAATATGACCAGGCTTGTTCAAGGCGCCGGATAGAACGAACAGTCACTGTTGTATAAAGGCAGATAGAGAGACACACACACATGCACAAACACACACACACACACACACACACACACACACACACACACACACACACACACACACACACACACACACACACACACACACACACACACACACACACACACACAATCATACATTCACAAAAACAAGAGAATCTGCCCTGTCTCAACTCAACTCTGCTACAGGACAGACATGGAATACCAATGAGGTCATTGTATCTAGTTCTCTCCCAACCCACCCCTCTGCCTTCCATCTCTCGCTCACTGTCCCTACATTCATCTTGAGCTCTCTCTCTGTCTTCGCCCCTTAAACCTAACACCCTAAATCTTCCACCTGTCCGTTCGTCTGTTGCACTGTTTGATCATATTTCTCTCTCTCTCCCTCTCCCTCTCCCTCCCTCTCTCTCTCTCTCTCTCTCTCTCTCCTTCTTGTTACTTTTCCATTCAGCACCATCCTTCAAAACACAATTGCTGTGATCCTGTCACCTTCACAGACGTCCATGCAACTTTTATTCCAATCTTTCAACACCCCACAACTGTCAGGACTATCCTTGGCCACAGCGAATAATTAAGGGATAATGCTCGACGAGTAATGCCCGATGGACTTCGCGGAGGCAACCGGTTCACGCCTCTTCCTCGTCCATTAATTCCTGGTAATGGACACCTCGAATGGCATTATTCCGCTTATACCATGGTCACTTGCCAAAGAAAATAAATGAAGACCATTCATTTATATTTTTATGCGTTTTACAATCCAAATATGAAGTTTTTCACGAGCCATAACTTTGTTTCCCTGGTAACGCCTGAGGGTTTGACTAATTCCTGGAACAACCATTACCCTCCCGTAAGGTTCTTATGCAACGGATCGTTGTTCCCTACTCCAGTAATTAGGACGGACCTTAGCTACGACTTGACAACGGGAGGTATTCTAGTCCGTCGGGTTTGACTGCGTTCCTGTTGCTATGGTTACTCATTTTTGAGACAAGCTGATACGATACGCCAGCTAGCGCATTAATTGAGAACGGTGAACAGACAATTTGACTGGAACTACTTAGCAGGTGTCCGTATATCAGGAGTTGATGCACACCCTGCAGCCAATCAGAATCAAGCATTCCCCCAGACCGTGGTACAAGGCCAAGATATTTAACCCTATTTTTCACGTAAAACCCTACGTTCTACAGAGACATAGCTTTAGAGAGGGAAAATAACATCCATTTCGTGTGGAATCTCGCAAGTGAGCGAAGAGGAAGCAAACAATCTGTCCAACAATCCCTCGGAAACGCAGCCCTTTGAGACAGAACAATCATTACGTGTTGAAGCCAATGCTCAGGTTTTCTATTATCAGCATGCGTCTTATCACTTGAGACGCACAGTCCCTCCCACCTCCCCTGTGTATCCTCAGTCTCCCTCGAAGGAGCCATCCATTGGAATATCGGAGGCACCATGAGGCGTCTCGGCTCTTTAGCTCCATGTCTCAGCGCCGTCAGCTTATCAAAACACTGCGGAGAGGCGGGGCCTGCTGACTACAGCGTCGCTCTCTCAACTCGCACAAACCTTCATCACCTTCATGCAGATGAGAGCCTCCTTTGAGAGATGAGTTTTTCTTTTTTTTTCCTTTCAGCACCACGGCCAGAGCCCGAGAGAGACGCATTTAACCACCCATTCATTCAGCAATCTGATCTTCGGTGTTCATGGGGCCCCCTCTATTAGCATAGATAACCCACGCCGCTCCGCGTCGCTCGGGCTGCTGCTGCTGCTATGCTACAGAGTACTGTCTGGAGCGGTGGCCGCGTGTTTTAAGGCCGGGCTCCCCAGGTCAAGCGCTGAAGCACGTCAAAGAGTGTGCGATGTGGTCTCCGGGGCGATCCCACCCGCCGCTGTCAAACATCATGTCTGCCCTGTCTGTCTGATAATTGAATCTTTGGTCAATGTCAGGCCAAGGAGGCCCCATAATGCAACTTGTTTTGTTATGACGCTAATGCGACGGGACGCACGGCGTCCCCGATGCACCGGTGGCTTGTGAGGTGACATTAAAAGGTTCACAATAAGCCTCTGCTATGACTGTGAATAAGAGATTCTTCCTCTGTAGATGTACACACACACTCATACACATGCAGAGACAAAAACATTTGAGGGCTCAGTCATGCACAGACGCACTAACACACACGCACCCACACACACACACACACACACACACACACACACACACACACACACACACACACACACACACACACACACACACACACACACACACACACACACACACACAGACAAATCCATGCACAGACACACACAATCACAGACACGCATGCATATTTCTCCTTGTTTAATGTGAGTTGCCTGCTCTCTGGAACCACAGACCCAATTCTTGGCTCTCCTTGGGGGATTCTGCTGTCACATCTGCTGCCAGGAAGCAACAGCCGCGACATTTGTCAACTTGCATAAGATGACGTAATGCCGTGTTTACTCCGTAGTGGGTGTTGCAAATCTGCTCTCCATATAAAGATATATTTCTGCTCTGACTATAATATATCTCTGTTTTGGCTAAATAATGTGCTGAAAAAGATATGCTGTATATTCATTGCTTTATATCTGCAATGTAAACCCATAGAAGAAAATGTCATTGAGAAGATGGGTGTTAAAATGGAAGGTGATCTCATTTCCTAGAATTTCTGTACATAATCAGATTTCACGGCATAATCATGTCAAATACGAGTTTCAATAGTTTGATCTGATAATTAAAATACCAAAGCTGATGGTTGGTCTACAGTTTAATTTCACGATAATCCTAGAATGTGAATGAATGAGAGTGGATCTAAGAATTATCTGATAGGAGATTCACACTGCATATCAGTGTTCAAAGATGTGGGGGGTGGTGTCATTGGTCAACTCATGCTAATGAGAAGGACAGAAGAGGTCTAAATGCCAAAGGTGTCTGGAGGACAGACAACTTAGTTGTGGAATATAATCAGAGGATGATGTCATGTGTTTCTCAAAAGAGTGGAGTGGGAAGTGCAGCGAACCGAATTACCCGTATTTTATTTTACACAGCGCAACAGTGCCACCTAGTGGTGATCCAAGACGGCAGCCGGTTACGTAAGTCTTCTGAATCATTACATCATCTCTCCTCATCAAAGGGGAATTTTCACAAAAAAATCTCTTTACATAGCAAACCGTATCCAATTCAACTCCTTATTTCATATTTTTACTATTGCTATAAGAGCAAATTTTTTCAACAATTGCCAAAGGGGAAACACATGATTATAAATCGAACCATGTCAGCCATTGGATGATTACAAATGCAAATGTATATCTTTAAATACTTTTGTGTTTGGTAAACGAGGTGTCCTGCAAATACTGCAAAGGGTTGATGGGTACGGAGAAAGAAACACACGCACACACACACACACACACACACAACCTCACAGACAAAGACCAGGGCAAGCCTGTGAACGAAGTGAGAGTGAAAGAGTGATCGTGAGTACAAAGGTGTAGAGGTAGAATGAGTTTCTATATAGGTCATCTTTAGGGCACAGAATAACTATAACATTCTCTCCATCATACGCTGGTTTACATTGCTGTTGATAGGATTCACCTTTCCTGGCCAATATGCATAATAAACCTATTAAAAGACCCAAACTTCCTGTCACACTATATACCTGTACCTGGTCCTTTGATCGACTTAGAAAGAATAACCTATTACATTGTATACCTAGGACAATGTTCACTGTCTTGCCTCAAGGTTATTACACCAAGTGTTCTGAGTAACCACGGTAACACCCACTTCGTCAAAGGTGTAAATAAGTGGATTCGATCCCGTGCAGTAGAGCTATATGGTGTACCTTATACGCTGTCAAAAATAACGAGACACGTGTTAAGTGTAACGTACTGGTGGAATAGTGCTTGAATAGCACTAGTGTCGTTCTGGCGTTCTGATGGTAATGGTGATTGATGTAAGCATGGCTGATTAGCTATAACACTATAGACCAAATTGCATTGCAGTGTAACAAGTGGTCATTCGTGATCAACTCCTCATCTATCTAGATAAATAGGACACGTTTGATGTAAAGTCAATGTTTGACATATACTGACCATAAAAGGCCAAGCCTTGTGAATTATTAAGCAAGTTAAGTGTCTAGAAATGCATTTTAGACAGCTGTGCTGTCCTCATATGTCCAGACAGAGCTTTGCGGGGGTTCGGATCGGTCTGTGAAAGAGACAGGAGGGGGGCGTGGCTCTTGGGATCCAACGAGGAGATGAGTAGATTAGTGGCAGGTGTTTTTAATTGAGTAATCATCAGCGGTCTTCAGGAGACCTGATGGAGAGACGGGTATGTGTGGCAGTGTTGGAACTGTGAGGACACAGACCACACCAACAGCTATTTTTTTTTGTGTTTTGAAAGAGTCAGCTGTCAACGCAGGGACTATCCATTCTTCAATAAGCCTCCCCCCAGAAAAGGTTAAATTGGTATTTGAGAAGTGTATAAAAGGGTAAATAGACCAAGGTTTTAGCAGGAGAACTTCGAATTACGACAGCCATGGTTTTAGAAAGAAACTGGTAGTTTGGATTCTATAGGACCAAGTGAGAGGGGTGTACAGCCAATAGGAAACTACCGCTCTGGGCAAGCATTTTAGATGGAAGTAATAGACTGCTTGCACTTGTAACTGGATATACCACTGTTGATCAATTTTATAAATTTCGGTCCAAAATTACACCGAAAGGTCAACTATTCTTCTATTTCCACCGAAAGGTCAACTATTCTTCTATTTCCACTGCTTATATCTCTATTTAAAAGCGATTTTGGGGTAAATTTTGGGGTAAATTGACCCCGATAATTCTGTTAGAGGTCATTAGAGGAACAACCCAAAATAACTTATTTTATTATTATTAAACTGAACATATCTAACTGCCAATCACAAATCTGTGTCAGTTTCTCCTTTTTCTATCATATTATTTAAACTGCACTTAACAAAACTGAGGGCTACAATTATATTAATTAATTATATAGATTTGTAAGGTATAGCCTTACAAGTCAAGAGTCTCACTTGTGAGAGCAGAGCGTTGAACCATCAGGTATAATCCACCCCCCTCGCTTCCCCTGCCTACCGTTGTTGGACACACTCAGAGACTCAGAGCCACTCTTCCTCCTCCGGAGGGACATGAGCCGGGCCTGGGAGATCTCCCGCACCATGGAGGAGATGTGGTCCTTGTTGGGGTCACTGGAGTGACCTGGCGGGGTCACCTTGGAGTCCCCACCTCCGCTGGATTTACCCTGCAGAAGAGGGAGAGAGAGAGCTTTTAAATAGAGATATAAGCAGTGGAAATAGAAATATACACATATATATATATATTGAAGAGGTTAAACCAAACCATGGCAATTCAAAATGGAGAGACAGCACCCCCGTCTGGTGAAGGAATGGCTATTGCAATTCATCTTATGTTCCTTTGGGTGCTTTTTGCAACAGAAACTACAACTGTTTATTCCATAAGTTCTCTACAATGGAGAAAACTGCAGCTAGCTGGCACAGACATACCTATATATATATATTTATTTATTTATTATATATAACTCTAACGCTAACCCTAACAAAACAGATACAGCTCTCTCAAGACTGACGGCAAAAGAGCAAGCAGAAAGAAAGAAAGAAAGAAAAAAAGAAGAAAGAATGAAAGCATAGATAGACAGACAGACAGACGAACAGACAGACAGACAGACAGACAGACAGACAGACAGACAGACAGACAGACAGACAGACAGACAGACAGACAGACAGACAGACAGACAGACGGAGAGACGGAGAGACGGAGAGACGGATGGATAGATAGATAGATAGATAGATAGATAGATAGATAGATAGATAGATAGAAAGAAGAATCATTTTAGGGTCTTACGTTCCCATTTTGCTTTGAGAATCTGTAAATTGGAGGTAAGGAGTACGATTTTGATCTGCAAACAAAGCAAAAAAATGTTATTTGCATTTTCCTATAGCCGACACAGTAGAAGGGTCATAACTTAGCATATAGCAGGGGTCTCAAGTTCTCAAACCTTTTTTAGGACACGACCCCCCAAAAAACGTATATCAGAACTGGCATTAGTCCAGTCGTATGGCAATTGCTCCACCACCTGTTCTAACCCACACATGTCCTTCTACTCTGTCCTTTTACCACCTCACTATTCACAACAAACTCTGAAGCATCTACACAAGCTGTAAGGCCTACCCGTTGACTCGCCTGGTGCCTCTGGGTTTGCTGAAAATGAGGTCACTGTAGGGCAATTTCTTAAACTTCTCTCTCCCAGCAGCCACGTAGAACTGACCGCTCTCCAGCTGGGAACACTCAGTCACCAGTTGGCCTTCAAACGTGTACAGACTTTTTCCACACACAACCACATGTCAATCACACAAACACAAGCATTCCCATGGGTACAAAAGAGAGAACACACATAATGCGGAATGTCAGCCAAATTAGGACATTTTTGGGGAGAAAAAATAGCTAGCTAACTAGAAGGAACTAGAGCTAGATAGAAGGTGCTAGGTAGCTAGCAAACCAACACTAGCTAAACCAACTATAAGGAGCTAAGCTATCCCATAACGAGCTAGGCTAGTTAAAAAGAGCGAGCTTGCAAGAAGGAGCTAGCTGATGAGAAGTAGATTGCTGATGAGAAGGAGTTGGCTGATACGAAGGAGCTAACTGATGAGAAGGAGTTAGCTGATAAGAAGGAGCTAACTGATGAGAAGGAGCTAGCTGATGAGAAAGAGCTAGCTGATGAGAAGGCGCTAGATGATGAGAAGGAGCTAGCTGATGAGAAGGAGCTTGCTGATGAGAAGGAGCTAGCTCGCTACACAGACCTAACTTTAAGGAGGAGTTGGGATGGATACCTGCGTACACCCCCCAGGACTCTAAGGCCTAACTTCTCAGTGATCATCTCCATTATTTTTTCCAGCGGGGATTGCATTCTCTGTTGAATCAACAGCCGTATCACCGGGTTCAGCAAGTCTCCATTGGCTACAACGCTAGAGAGGACAGAAAACAGCAAAACAGGACATTTGAGTAGCACTGAACACCTGATGTATGCCTTTAAGTTTCCTTTGTGTGGGTTTCCACTTACAATATCGGGCATGGGTCCCTGATGGGTTTGAGAAATCTTGCGGAAACCATGAGTCGCCTCTGCGGAATAAACTTTGCCTATGACGAAAGAAACACGTTAAATGCAATCAAACTTACATAACAATACAACATAACCTGGTAAATAGAAGAGCCTGTTTTGAACCAACTCTTATTTTAGTGGATCAGTAAAATATATTGTTGTGTATTTGTGTAGTTACCAAAATGATGAAACTAATATATATTTTTTAATAATAGTAATAAACTCATGCAGGCCTAAACATTGATCGGGAGCTTGCTGCTGTTGCATTAACAATTTAATTTACTAAAGGGAACACATTGAGGGTTCGATTGACTCAGTGACTCATTTTTATTCAAGCATTTCATTGCAATGTGTTCACTTGTTTTCAGATAGCCATCATGCATGACCAAGCTCCTCAAAGTTGAATACTTAGCCTTCTAAGAGCTGGTTTCAACAGAATAAGCACAGACTGCAATTGACTTGTTGAAATGAAAATGAATCTGAAGTACAAGCACGCTTCAGATTCAGTCACGCTAGTTCAAATTCATATTTATATTATAGCCGTCCACTCACTGTGTTTCAACAGGGTTAGAATCAGCTGGGAACAAATCGAATGACTACATTAAAGAGCATTTAACGCAAAAGCACTGAGGACGAAAAAACCTTCAACCATTCATTAAGCATCGTATTGAAACACACTATGGCAACACGTTGTACATTTTGTGAGATCAAAGACTCTGCTTGTTTTATATCTCCCTATAGAGAAACCATAAAGAGCTATTGTGCGCATTTTGACAAGCTCAGTCCCCTCTTCATCTCTGAGCAGATAATGAAGCAGAGAAGGGGCCCCTCCTTAATCCTGGGGGGGGGGGGCAGAATGAGTACCGCTAATTCAGTCCCGCAGCACCTGGCAACCCACTGTGGCGCTAATATCGGGATCCTGTGAGAGGACTATAGGAAGCAGTGTGGGTGTTTGACAATTGGGGTATTCACAACATGGCAACGTGGTGGACTCTTGCAAAAACATATGCAAAATAAATCTAATCTGTGTCTGTTTATCTCGACTTAGATCAAATTGATGTGGACATTATACGTTTTGCTCTCTATCCATGACTACATGGGACTTTATAACTGTATGGTTGTAATCTGATATTCAAATTACTTGAGGGAGATAAGACAAATGCAGCTAATAATGCCAGGTTTGTACTACACATCCGTTATGTTTTGTATTTAAAAAAAATTTGAACTAGAAATATATTATTTTGAGCAGATAGAGATGTGACAGACACATCAAGGCATCAATGGTTGTCAGGTTTAGCGCAGTAAAAAAGGGTCAATGGGATTCAAAATGCTTCTAGGTTCAAAACGGCATGAATTGGATTTTTCTGTCCCATTCTTTGCTCCATGTCAAGGTAACCATTCAATTTCTTTTCGATTCGATTTTTCTATTTTCTTTCTTGCACATAAATTCCTTTTCTTTTGAGTCATGTTCATGAAACAAGCACAAATGCCTCTAATGTGAATCAGAAAAGAAAAAGATGACACATCTGTGACTGTAATCTGTGTACAACCAAGAGACCCCTTTTCAAAGAGAAAAAATAAAAAATCCCAATTAGGAGGTAAAAAGATTGAATACAACCCCAAATACCACTTGGAACACTAGAATGGCACTGCAACAAGCCAAAGAAAAACAAGACTAAAATAATTGGATTAAAAAGAAAATGATGATGTTTTCTCCATGTAGCTAGAAGTATTGTGACATGCTTTAAGACAGAACCTCTTGAGGCAAGGACAAGCTGGGGAGAGGGATGGAGGCAGGGCCACTTGATTTTCCAGATTGGCTCTCTAGATGCTTGCCCACTAATGAGCATTACAGTAACCACCACATCACAAGGCTGGGATGTACACCCGCATATAGAACTAAGAATAAAAAAAACTGTGGCACTGTCACACCAAAATTGGACCTGGGGCGGAAATTGTACCGCCTACGTAATCCGTGCTCGAAAATTCTAAACCTGCCTGGCAACGGACGATTGCGTCGAACTTTGCCTGGCAACGGACGATCGCTTCGAACGATGACGTTCCTCTCTGATGAGCTTTTCATTTTGAAAAGTAGTAAATTATTGCATCATTGATATTCAAACCAAATAAATCAATGGTTTTAAAGTTTATAGATGGCATGTACTTCCTTTACCTACATCTGACATCTGAAATTGTATATCTTACATTTGAAATGGTTATTATAGGACCAAAGAAGAACTGAACATAGTTTTAATCTAATTAGGTAGAGTCAATGCTTTTATAAATGCAAAAATATTGTTTTAAAGGAATTCAGAAGCCTAAACAAGGGTGTTAGTGGCAGGGGGGTTTGTTATGGTAAAACAATACACAGACATAAGCTGACTCTTTAAAAATACTAAAATAATAATGCTTGATAAGGTAACTTGGATATCTGAGCTCCAGTTTGTTATGGCTGGGATAGTGTCTGGTTGACTGTAGCATTCAAAAAGGACAGGGTAAGGGGGATGTATGATCTGCAACATTAATAATTCAGGGTCACGGAGATGGCAACTAAATGATTCTTAAAGGAAGCCACTAGAATGGGGAAGGCAAAACGTTACACCTTGCTGTGCTAAGCTTACATAAAGCATGACACCCTTCTGTGAGAGAACACAGGATTGCTGATATTGTTCAGGTTTTGGTTGACGTGACCAAAGTCTATGAAGCTCTATTGTATCCTTGTCAGTAGTTATATTGGAAAAAAGCTATTTCATAATATCAATGTTAGTAAAAGTCCTGAAAGGTTATAAAGGGACGAAACTAAATCTAATTAATTCATGGTATCTTGTTTTGACCAGAAAAGCACAAATCAAAGCAAAAGCAAAACGACATGGAAGGAAAAACAGACATGACACATAGCATGACATTGCAAACAAATCTCCGCATAGAAAAACGTGTGCAGACAAATCTACAAATAGAACAACATTGCAAACCAAAAATTGCAAAAAGAGAGTAATCTAGTGTTTTGAGTGCTTGTTTTTACAGTTATTCAAATGATTTTGGCATAATACAGTTGGCCTGTGACCAGCTTCACTAGTTCAGATGAGAGAAAATCATAGATTCTGATTAGAGGTTAAAGTAAATTAACAACGTAAGATATTTGGATTGCCTCAAAACCTCCAATTGTTTGCCTACTACAAATATGTGAGGTTCACTGGTAGGTCTATTGGTTTTGTAGAAGAACATGCTGACTGTTTTAGACACATTGAGTTGGAGGAAGCTCTCTTTCAGCCATGAGGTGACCTGAGCCATTGAACTGGTGAGCTTATCAACAGCAGCTGCTTTGGTTTCAAACTGTCATCTACAACAACAAAAAAATGGCGTCATCTGCATACGCTAGGGTTTCAACTTCAGGACAAACAGATCGTAAGGCTGTTTATTTATAGACTGAATAGGAGCGTACCAAGAATATATCCTTGCGGAACACCAGCAGGCAACTGCAGAAAGTGGACATGTCCAACTTACTATTATGTTTCATTAACATTGAATTATTGGCATGGCAGATTGAGACACATTGACATGCTGTAGTCTGACTGAAAATGTCTCCTCATGGTTAGCTTACCGACACGGGCAGATTCTGGGACATCTGCATCTTCTTCTTCTTGGTGCCGATGTGTGTGTAGCTGTGGGAAAGACGCACAGACATCAATGTTACCCATGTAGTATTTGTCAATCTCTCTCTCTCTCTCTCTCTCTCTCTCTCTCTCTCTCTCTCTCTCTCTCTCTCTCTCTCTCTCTCTCTCTCTCTCTCTCTCTCTCTCTCTCTCTCTCTCTCTCTCTCTCTCTCTCTCTCTCTCTCTCTCTCTCCCTCCCCCCCCCCCCCCCTTCAGGCAATGCTAGCTAATGTAGCGAATAGTTGAGTACAAAGAGGTTCATTTATATTCTAGTCCAATTTGTGAGTGCTCAGAAGTGCATATCGTCCAGCTTGAGTATACTGAGATTACAAAAGCAAAATAAAAGTTGTATTTTCTTTAATTATGCAGTCTGTGAACCTGGACCATTGCTTTCCTCCACTTTGTCCAAGTAATCATCTTTTCGAAACACAATTAGATGTGTCTGTGCGCTTATGGAACTAAACACATATTTACCTATCCACAACCTAACAACCTATTCACTTCATTAATTCATTGTGGAGTTAATTAAGGGTTTTACACATCAGGTAAAGCCCCACTTTGTTTCTATGAATAGCAAAAAGGGTTTCTGGCAAATAGCCTTATCAGCATCAGTGGTGCACTAATCCTTATCTGCAAATGGGTTTGGGCTTTGATCCCCCGCTCCCCAATACACTGCTCAGAGCACTCGTATGCGTGTCAGCAAAGCAGCATAGGCCTTAACTGTTGTGTCCCCCTGGCTTTAGAGACAATTGTGACTGTGGGCTTTTAACCACTATGGCCTAATTTCCAAATACGCAGTTGCAGTCTACAGCGAGATACACTGCACAAAAGTGCATAACATCCATGTTCTGCAGTGGAAAATAAGTGCTTCATGAAGCAACAGCTCAACATGATATCTGTTTGACAATATGATACTTTTACGCACATAGCAAAATAAATAAATCTTACTCCAGTTTCTTGAACTTTTCCTTCCCGGCGGCCACATACTGTTCCCCGCTCTGCAGGTGGTCCAGACTCTCCACCTTGTGCCCCCCTCTCGGGGTGTAGATGTTTCTCACGGCGCCGAATGGAGCCTGCACCCCGCCCGTCACCTCCCGCAGCAGCGTCTCAAAGTTGCCCACTCGCTTCTCGTTGATCACTATGCGCCGCGCGTCGTAGTAAGGGTCGCCGTTCCTGTACATGAAGATGTTCTTCACGACGGGCTGGGAGAGGAAGTTGGGCTTGTTGTCGGAATTCATGTCTGCGCACAACGCTGCATGCAAGTGCAGGTAAAACAGAGAGAGGAACAATTCCAAGTGCGCTCTTTTCGAGGTCGGAGATTCTGAACGAGGATTCCTGCAGCGTGACAATGCTCTATCCATCATAATAATAATGCAACTCCTCCATTTTGGCCGAAGGTTGGAGTATAACGAGAGAAAAAACGAATCTAAAACAAAATAACGGTTCCAACGAATGGGGAGGGAGGGAATAAACACGGCGTCAAAAACGTCTTTCTACTCCATCCAGGCACGAATAAGTTGACGTATTGGAATAAGCCTATCAACCTAGAACTACAATGACACTTTTTTGGGTGTCACATGCAGGGTGAAGTTGGGTTAAATGAGGCGCGTGACTAGTGCGCCTCGGCTGCAGCCTTAGCAGGTGACAGTGGGAGCCGTGCGTCTCTATAGCGCCAACCAGGGCAGGGGGACGCTGGGACTTCATGTGTTGGGGTGTATCTATGGAAACGCACCGTAATCCCCACAGAAATGTGCATGTCCTTCACCATTGAAACACGCATACATATATCTAACAGGCCATTTTGGGCCAACAATCACACAATTGAGACGATAATGACATCCTTAGTGACTTTAACAAATGCATGCATTATGAATTAGGAAGATGGCAATGCAAAAGGGGAACGAATTGACTTCAATGGTTGCAGAAACGTGCGTGATGCACGAAAGCGACATGGCGGTTAATTAGGCGCCCCGGGACCAATTCGAGGTCGGGGTGTGCGGGTGTTCTCCACAATATAAGGTATGGGAACAAATAACATGTTTGTTTTGTGGACCTAAAATGTGTTGCGTAACAACAAGGCATCCTGCTGATAATTTGCTCATTACCAACTGAGCTATTTCCAGTATAGAAGACGGGCCTGCAGGCCAGTGGGATTCGTAACAGAAATTATGTGAAACCCGTTCTAACTGAAATACAATGAAACTTTTTTGCATTTTTATTTTTGCAATGCTGTCGTGAAGCTAGAATAACTAGAATATTTTTTTTTCTTGAAGCGAGAAGAACGCTTTCTATCATTTTACTGATGTTTCATGATGTCTTGAGAATTATGAGGTTGAATTGCAATTATAAGAGTAGGCTACATTGTGGGCTTTTTCTCTGATATGTGTGCGTGGTTGCTTTAAACATGCGGTTCATGCTAATGAACATTTTCATAATCATCATTCTAAATGTTCACATTAGTACTTTCCTCTGCCTTCACATGCGTCAGCAATTTGGATGAGGATGATGCTTACGGAAAGGCGAGGCGTTCGTCTGAACAGAAACGATTTTATTTATTTAACATGCATTGTAGTTCTTGCAAAACGCCACAAGATGGCAGTATTAAATAACAAACAGACACGCATATATTGTTCAGATGTTGGCATACACAGTATGAGATCAGTGATTGAGTACCTGTGAATTGCAATCAGTATTTTTTTACCATAGATACTACCTTGAATAATCTTGCATGGCTTTTATTTGCACACGTTTTACTTCAGGTTATTATACAGCAGAGGGTAATGCAAAGCAAATACAAACTCTGAGACCACTTGTGGAACTCATACACAGGCCCACCCAAACACGCACGCACACACACACACACACACACACACACACACACACACACACACACACACACACACACACACACACACACACACACACACACACACACACACACACACACACACACACACGTTTGGTTGTAATTTGCTATAGACTTTTTGGGTGTTTTCTTTGTACAATTGCAGGTCAATTTCCTTTTTATTTATTGACTTAAACTGAGGACCTTACTAGATGTAAGACGTATGGATAATATGTGCATGGAATTATAATTGTACAGAAACATGTTTTTAGCAATCGACCTGAAGTTCTTAAGTGTAGGCTATAAAATCATCTGCAAGAAATGCAGTATATATTTTTTGTCCAGCACAGATCTCTTTTTAAATGTGTCCAGAATAGCGTATTTATCATCAGAAATATTGCAGTTCATATAGGACCTTGTCTTAATTCAGTCATTGCGTTTTATTTAGATTTTTTGTATTCTATTATCTATTTTTCTCCATTTTATCTGGGAATATCTGATAAAGCATCTCAACCACAAGCCAATTTCCTTGCTGAAAACACGCTTGTAATTCTGTTCTTTCAGTCTCTGTGTCCGTGCCAAGACATGAAACAACAGGTAATTGCCGTTGTTTATCAGATGCCATAATGGCGCCTTTTAAACTCCTGTCCTTGCACGGCCTAAATTGCTTTGTAATTGCGCGAGCCTGACAACGCTTGGAAAAACCGCGCACAGCAATTGGCTGTCATAAACATCCCTGAGTGTCAACAGAGGGATTAAGACTCACACACAATTTAATTTAGCACAGCTCCCCTCTTGTGGGCCTATTGCATGGCTGCCAATTGACATCAATATCTCTTCACCTCAGCACTCTGCGAGTTTAATGGAAGAATATGCCAACTACCGGGCTACTAGCTAATGTCGTTGTTATTGTTCACCAAGGGACTTGACTAACAAAGATTAGGTTCATGTTTAATGTAGCCCTTTTCATGCTTGTTTGTCATTTCAAATTGTCAATCTGAATATGAAGTCCCTCTAATCATTGAACATTTGTTAACTTAGCGTATTGTTTTGAACATATTGGTTCATGCATCTCAAAAGACTAGATTGATAGACGTATTCTATCTTTGCTAAAACATTAATGCTTTAATTTAGATTAACTGCTGGTGTAAATGGTAAAGTAAATATTGAACTTTTGATTTCATTGTATAAGGAAATCAATATTGCAATATTGATCAGCAAAGGTATAGCCTCAACTCCACACAAACTACCTTAATAATGAATACAGTGGAAGTCTGTTTTTAACTGATCTTTAATATAGTGCACAATACAATACAGGTCTTTATGCATTACAATTACTTACACAGATATACCTTTTTTTGTTAATACCTCATAAGTCACATTACACACAGTTTATTTTAAATGTAATAAAAAGCAGCTTTCGGAACAGTCTTAAACGTTTTTGATTATAGGTTTCTGTAAACAGTAAACACAAAGCTTTGTGCTTTTTTTGGAAAAGTCTTAAAGTCATGTAAGCCCCAGCTACATGTATATGTAGACACATAGATCTAGCCACAGTGTGTAGCAATAAAAAATAAGTCAATATATAATGGAACCGTCTTTTAGAAATGGACTTGTGTGAATCAGGGAGATATTTTAACAACAAATGATAATAAATCCATTAATATATGTTTTCATCTCTATATGTATATATTTGTTCCATCTTCTATCACATCTTTTCCCATACGGGGACGCAATGCTTCTGAGCCCACTTTAGTCTTTGGCAGAATGAACCAGTGATGTAGTGATGAACACACACACACACACACACACACACACACACACACACACACACACACACACACACACACACACACACACACACACACACACACACACACACACACACACACACACACACACACACAAACACAAACACTAAGGTATTTTAACATCAAAGTGTAATTGTGGAAAAGGGTAAGAGTTGGAGAACTCTCCCCATTATCCATCTACTCATCTCCTGGGTATGCTACCAGTCACCATATCAAACTCCACAACACATATTTCACTATGATTATGAGGATTATAATATATAAGTCTGGTTACGGGCCGATCAATAGACATAATAGCAAGAGTGAAGGTAACAGGAAACTACTTCCGGTTGAAAGGCAATCTATCATGTTTGATTGGCAATAAAGCAATACTATGTTAGAGATTTGTGTTAAAAAACATCTCAGTCAGGCATTAGGAAACTGGATGGAGGGTCATCTTGTCAATAGTGTGTAATTCAAATAGTTTTTTTGTATCCCTAGATTTTTTACTTGTTGTTATCGTTGTTAAAACAATAAATGCAACTTATATTGATGAAATCGTTCTAGAAATTGCCATGATGCCAACACCTTCTGGTGTCCAGGCAAACAAAAGTGAATAAGAAAAGTATGAAAAACATTGTCTGGGCCACAATGAAATTTTCATGTACATGGAAAACATTTCAGGTTTAAATTTTGAGCAACTACCAGATATATTGTTACGTACGACATTTTGAACTGAAGAACATTTATAACCCTTGAGATTTAGTAAATAACATCATCACATCATCTGGTAACTACATTTCCCATTAATTATATCAAGTATAATGACATGATTGCTTTATGATTTTAGTTGGGATGAAATACTTTTAAGTTAATTTTTCATGTAAGCAAAGTGGCAGGGCGATCACCGCATTACAGCACAATGAAGGAAAGAAATTAAAGATTAATAATTGGCAGAGAAAATGTCGCATTCCATGTCCAGAACTCGATGGTTTTCTAGACATGGGATGTCAAGCTCAATACCGAATTACAATCGACTAAGTCCCTCCCACCACATTCAACTACCTGGTGAAAGGGGTCACCGCACAGCTTCAAGTTTCCATTGATGAAAGTAAAGACTACCACAAGTTTTGAACAGCGTTTTGTCGGCACTTCCAAACCTTCCAAGGAACGGCATCAACATTCCTGATGCCGTTCACTTCCCTACATTGATCCAGCCGCTCATCAACCCATGAATTTAATCTTTAATCCATCCATCTGTCTGTCTGTCCATCCACCCCTCCATCCACCTCTGCACCTGTTAATCCATTCATCCGTCCGTGCATTCATCCACCCAACCATCCATCAGTCCATCCATCAGTCATCTATCCACATCTGTTTCATCAGCCCCTCTCTTTTTCGCTATCTTCCTGCGTGCGATTCAGCTCCTCAGACGGCCAACCAATGTTGCAGCTGTGGAATAATAAATAACACAACAGGAAATATCATTGCCGGTTGGCAACATATCAACTTGACTAAGCGGTAAAACTACCCAAGAGACCGATTGCCTTTAAAAATGACACGCGCGTTATGTTTCATGGTAATCCAATTGCATTATTGAAGTATCATCACAGATCGTATGAATCTATGTCTAACTTGACGTTGTTTGTGTGGTACTGCGATGAACACGTACCGTGAACTGTCGCACTTCGCCGTTGTCCACCAGGTGGTGTTCTGTCTCAGGGGTGATGGCGTAAGCTATTCTCTACTCACACAAAGAAGCAAACAAAAAAGATAATGATCGATAATCCCGGAGCAATCAATAGTGATGTTAATGGAACCAAGTCAAATAGGATGCATTCATCTGTGTCTAGAATAAAGATGTTTTGCCATAAATAATACCTTTAAGCTATTTTGGGTGTATTCCGCTGTCTGCATTTTTTGGTGAAACAGTAAGTAACAATGAGTAGAATGTATTAACACCAATGGTCGACAAACTCACATCGCAGAACTTCCCAGGAAGTGAGCATAGCTTGTAGATGGCGTAGAGGGGAACCATGCTCATGGAAGAGATGGCAAGGCACCAGCCCACCATGTTAGCCCACGTGGGAAACGTGTACGAACCATAGCTTGGAGGGTTGAATGTGGCGAAGCTCACCACGACCATGAACTAAAGAGGACAGAAAAAAAGTATATAATAATTATAATAAATATATATTTTGATATAAGGTCAACATAAGGGAAGTATGTAGTTGAGGAAGCTCACCAGTAGAAAGCAGGGGCTGACAAATTTCCAGCACAGCCGCCAGTACAAGCCTGGTCTGTGACCTATCATCTCCTCGATGTCATCACTGAAGCGGTCCACGCCTGAAACAGTTCAAACAGACAACCCATGCTCAATGTCAACACCCCCCAAAACCTCAACACACGTAGAAACACCCCCCCCCTTCACCTCATTCACTTCAACAATCAATGTACCTGATATGGCAACAAAACAACTCCTTTAACAAAATTGTGTATGCATTCTAAGTGAGAATTAAAGTGTTACTGTGATCTAAAAGGTAGAGGTTTTCATAGAGGAACCTTTATTAAAGGTGTTGAAGTGACCCTCCCTGTCTCTTGCCTCCATGGGCACATCTTTCTACATTTAAACAAAGATGCGAACCGACGGCCAGATATTGAGTGGCACTTGATGGAGAGGGATTACGTGGATTGTAAAGCTGTGGTGGACTACCACACAGAACAGTGTCTTAATAAAGGCTATTTTCAGTCATCGCAGGGTCTTGGAAAAGGCCAAGCGGGAAACCCGGTGGCTAGATCTATGTGTCTTGCTAGGATCGGGACCTATTAGCCGGATAAGGGGGCAGTGGACTGAGCCTGAATACCGAGGGGTCCGGCTTACCCCTACATTGATCTCAGTGATACAAACTGAATAGGAAACAACAGGACCAACCTTAAAACCAAACCGTGAGATGACCTGTTATCAATGTCATGATTCGGATTTTTCATGGTTTCCCATCTCAATGAAATAACATTTAAAATTGTGTTATGTTTGTGTGTTTAGTGTCGCAATCGTCAAATTAGGTGGTGTTCTGTAACAATTAGAAGCAATATTCACATCTTTAAGAACAGACTTTCAATTCTACAGGCTTCACGTTAGCATTATTTGCCAATCAAAAAACATGGCAAATTTGACCACATAAATGCAGACTGTGGGTGTTGTGATTCATCCAATCGTTGAACAATCTCGGACACCCCTTATCCAACATAGCTCAGACACAACCCTGAACAGGCCAAAAGCCAATATCGGAAAAATAAGAAGAAATAATAGATAAAAATAGATCTCTGTAATTGTTGGAGTGTATACTGTGTGTGTGCAGCACCGCCCTGGATCCATATCACACCACATCTCATCAGCCCCTCCTAATGGGCCATCGGCTTGGCTGGCCATGAGTCAGACACCTCCCCTAACTCCTCACCGTAGAACCATGCGATGCCAATTGCCTCAATGAGCACTCCAAACAGGATGGATGTTCCCGCCGCAAAGTGGTCCAAGAGTGTGAACACATACATGCCTCCCTGGAGACACGACCAATACAAGATCACATTTGTTAGGAACCTGAAGGCACACGGGAGGATGGCAGGTGCCATTTTGTGCATCACAGTAAGAGTGTCGCCTCAAACCGTTTGTACAGAGTTAGTGCCAAGTCGTTCAGTTTAAAGGAGCAGTAGTACTTAAAGTACGGTGTAGTACTTAAAGTACTTAATTAAGTACAAATTGTTAAATTGTTCAGCAGCTATCTGTTAATCCAATTTTCTACAAAAACAAATACATCTAATCTATCTAAGTGACTTCATAGTAGGCTGCCAATATTTTTTCAACCCAGCATTTCAAAGAGTCGACTTACAGTATTTTCATCTCTCAAAGACAAATTCCTTAAGGGCCTACTACAAAAAGCTATAATTATGTGAATTGTAAAATGTTACATATGGTTCAACACTTGGATGTCCAACCTGCATACAAATATTGTATATGCTAAATATATTATCTCCACCCTTCGAGTCTCACTCTATACTCAATAACGCAACGTCATACACATTATCTCGCCATCTATCGACCTGCAACGCCGTTTCATTACTGGTGGTTTAGTTTAGTTTAGTTTAGTTTATTAGGATCCCCATTAGCCATTGCACTTTGCAACAGCTACTCTCCCTGGGGTCCACATTTAACAAGACAAACATACAATAAATCAACAATACATGAAAACAGGATAAAGAATAAAAGAGAACAGAAAAAAACAAAACGAAAACAAAAGCATATACAATTATTACATCATAGAGAGTGAAAAAAGAAAGACATACATAGGTAAAATTGTGAAGTAGCAAGTATGATTTTTCATAGCACCACTCCACTAACATCACATAATCTGCACACCTAAATTGACAAGTCTAAATAAACTATTGTGAATTATTCAAATGGATTTTGAGCTGTTTTTTAAAGTGTATTCTAACCTTAATATCTATGATTGTGTGAGGTAAAGCGTTCCATATTGACATCGCTCTGTACATAATTGTTTTTTTGATTGCATTAGATTAAGGCATGGGCACTGTAAAACGTTCCAGTACCACCTGCCTGGTAGGTTAGTTATGTCTATTACTGGTGTAATGAATTAATTTGTACAAACAATTAGGTTTGTTGCTAACACAAATGCTCCTAAAAAATAAAGTGAGACTAGCTAGCAGTCTTTGTTCTACCATGAGCCAAGATAGGCATTTATGCATACGTAAAATATTAGTCCTATTTCTACATTGAAGTGCCAGACGCGCCGCTCTATTTTGGACATGTAGTTTTCTCAAGTCCTTTTTTGCTGCACTCAACCACGCAGCAAGACAATAGTCACGATGGGACAGAACCAGTGCCTGGATAACCTGGACCACAGAGGTAGATGTTAATGGTAGGTGGTCATGAATAACAACAACTTAATCCGAGCAAATGCTTCTCAGGAAACAAAGAGGATATAAAGAATGGCGAGGGGGGTTAGGATGTACAGCTGAACGGCTGCTGTCAAATTGCCATTAAACAGCGATGGATCGATCCTCTGACAGGACCGCAGGGGAGGCGATACTCACATTGGTGACGCAGAACAGGGATATGAGGAAGGTGGAGACGACGATGAAGAGCGTGAAGAGCTCCCGGTGCTTGTGGAGGCACTTAAACTCATCGATCAGCCCAGTGATCACAGACTCCATACCTCCCATCTGAGGACAGAGTGCATGAGAAGCAAGGCTGCAGCAATCTACTACAATGTACATGTCAGGATTTGGACATTAATTGGATAAGGTTGTTATGATCGCAACAAAAACATCCGAGAAGTCATGCTGCTAGGCTACATTTTACGATAGCTCTGCAACTTAAAACTATAATTTCGAGAAAATGTAAATTACATTCTGACAAAGTCAGGACTTAAGATTGTGTGGTTGTGTTGTTGTGTGTGTGGCTGCATATGTGCATGTGCGTGTTTGTGTGTACACACTTACAGCACTATCTATGCCCAAGGTCAGTAGCATGATGAAGAAGATTACCGCCCAAACGGATGACCCAGGCAACGTTGCAATGGCCTCTGGGTAAATCACAAACACCAGCCCAGCGCCTAAAATGTAGGAAAATACAAATTTACTAAATATCTACTATTAGTTATCCCCTGTCGTGACAACATGCCACACGACAACATATGTCATACATAATAATGTCATGTTTCAGATACACCAAATATGTAAAGGTATATTTTGTAAAACATGCACCTACAGAAGATCATCCCTACCATCTCGAGCAACCTTGTCCAGAGGCACGTTGTGCTTGTGGGACATGTAGCCCAGGAAGGAGAACACCACGAAGCCGGAGAAGAAGCTGGTCAGGGAGTTGATTGAGCTGGTGATGATGGCATCTCTGGGGGATGACAATCAGGCACAATCATCGAATTCAATAAACGTATTTTCTTTTTTAAATTCTGATTTAATTTGCAATTGCTGGATAATTGATCATGCTGTCTGTTGGGCAGATCTAGTGCGGCATTTAGCTGCTATTTAAATGCTTTCTTGATGCCGGTGTGTTAATCAAGTGCCTCTGCATGTGCATGTAATGGTGAGAGATCAATGGATAAGCCTGCTCTCCCCCTGCTTCTCTTCTTTCACCTCTGCCTCCTCCTTCACCAACTGCTCCTCCTCCTCCTCCTGCTTTTCCTTCAGTTCCTCTTCCTCCCACTCCCCCTCCTCCTTCTCCTTCACCTCCTTCTCTTCCTTTTTTCCTTCACCCTTTCCTCCTCCTTTTCCGTCACCTCCTCCTCCTCATCCCAGTCCCCGGTTCTCCTATTCCTCTCACCTGTAGCAGTTGTTGCTGAACTTGTTGTAGCTGGAGAAGGCGATGAGCACGCCGAACCCGACGCCCAGAGAGAAGCAGATCTGCGTCGCCGCCTCGATCCAGACCTGGTGTGTTGGAGATGGATGTGGTCGGGGTGATGGTGGTGGGGGAGGTGAGGGCGGTGCATGTAGTGGGGGTGGTTGTTGGTTGTGGGATGGTAGTGTTGATGAGGGTGAAGACGGTGTTTGTAGGTGATGGTTGTGGTTAGTGGCGGAGGTGGTGGTGTTGGACGTGGTGGTTGGTGGTGTTGGACGTGGTGGGTGCGGCAGTTGTTGTAATGGTGGTGGGTAGTGTTGGTCAGGGGTGGAGGTGGTGGGTGGGGCAGTGGTGGTGGTGTTGGTTGTGGACAAGAGGGACAAGCACGGTTGTGTGAAGCGGCGGTACAAAGGGCCCGGCGCAGGGTCCGTTATTAGGGATAATTGCGGGAAACTCATTCAACAGAAGTAGATGAAAGACCCATGTGAATACGGGGGGGTAATTTTGCAAATTGCTGCCGAATACATGTGTCTAATCTAATTTTCAAATTGCTACCGTGTACCGCTTTCCCCTTATTCTTCTTTCGTTCACTCTCTCACTTTGTCTCTCTCTCTCTCTCTCGTTCTCTTTCGTTAATCCTGTGTGCTTACTCACTAAGCTGTCGTTTAGTTCCACTCCTCTTCAGACAGTGAGTTGACACTAGTCAATCTAAACCTTGGACGACTTAATGCCCGGTGCTCTGCATCCCTGTCCACCCCATCTCCTCTCCTCTCTTCCACTTCGTTATATATGGCTGCTTGTTAGGAAGAGGCTGCTACACATGGGATAAATTGCAAATAACATGACATGATGGTCTTTTGGATGGTCATCAACATCCAAAAGACCATCAAGTTTATCTAACAGAACGAAAAAGTATTGCGGTGATGTGATACTAGGTATCCTAGAGATGATTCTCTGAACTCCCACACAAACATGACCCCCCCACCCCCACACCCATCCCAACCGCCATGCCCTCCCCCACGAGGCTTGCCTGGGCATCGCAGAGTCGCAGGAAGTCCACGGAGAGGTAGGCCCTAATGCCGTCCATGGCCCCGGGCAGCGTGACCCCACGAATCAGAAGGACGGTGAGCACCACGTAGGGCATGGTGGCCGTGATCCACACCACCTGCACACACACACACACACACACACACACACACACACACACACACACACACACACACACACACACACACACACACACACACACACACACACACACACAGACAGAGGCACACACACACACACACACACACACACACACACACACACACACACACACACACACACACACACACACACACACACACACACACACACACACACACACACACACACTCACACACACACACACACACACACACACACACACACACACACACACACACACACAGACAGACAGACAGAGGCACACACACACACAGACACACACACACACACACACACAAACACAGACAGTGGCACGCACATGCACACAGACACACACACACACACGTGCATACTCAAACACACGCACGTGAACACAAATAGAGGTACTCACATACCACACACACAAACATACATACAAACACACACACACACATACAAGCACACACACACACACACACACACACACAAACACACACACACACACACATGCACACACACAAATAGACACACTCACACACCACACTCACACACATACAAGCACAAACACACATACACACGCACGCACACACATACACACACACAGATAGATACACTCACACACCACACACACAAACAAACACACCATGATAAAAGACCCTGCATATTCAAAGGCTCTCAGGTTCGATCAGCCATTCTAAGAGCCCGACGTCTGTACCTTGCCAGAGGTCTTGACCCCCTTCCAGAGGCTGAAGTAGAGCAGCACGATCACCACCGCCAGGCAGGAGGTCAGCTGCCAGCGAGGCTTTCCCAGGTCGTCGATTCCTCCGCTGTCCTGGATGTGGAGAACTCCACGTCTGAGAAATTCAAAGAAAAACACACCGACAAAGTTATAGGGGCTCAGGTGACTTGAATTCAACCAGAAACCCCTTGGACAAATATGTCAAACTACGCTCGATCGCTGATCTCTATCGACCATGACGAAAGTTGGTGACATGCATATCCAGGTTGTTGCTTTGGTGGGGCCCCTGGAAAGAATACACCAAACATGCAGAAAACAATCCCTCAATGATTGTATAATGATAGTAGTATTATTGTGACACGCAGAAAAAGGTGTGTTGCAAGAAAATGTGAGAAGAGTATGGGATGTATGTATGGCAGTAAAATTAGTAAGAACTAGTCTACTTCTATTTCTATCACAAGAATAGTTATCGAATAAACAATGAGGAGAGCAGCAACACATTGGCCAACATACTGATTGTTTCATAAAAGTTTATACTTCTGCAAAATCACGTTTCTTTCACTTTCTATCTATTTTCAGTTTCAAAAGGAAAGCAATGATAGAGCGGCAGAAGAACTCTCGGGCCCGCCCCGCTCAGCTGCTCAAATTGCCCCCAGGTGGATGTGTGGAAATAGAGCCCTGCTGATTTGCATGGCAGGACAGAATGGCTTGGATGTCACAACAGAACCACCCCTCGCGTCTCCAGTGAAAGGAGGACACCTGGTCGGACCCACCGGGGGGGGACGGCCGCGGACGCAGCGGGGGGCGGGACTTTAGAATAGCACCGAAAAAAGAAAAAAGTCTGCTGGAAATGCGTTTCATGAGGCCACTTGTAAGCAATGTGATGTGCAACGTGCTTAGGTCTGTTTGACAATAATTACGTTGCGCAATACCTTCAGACTGTACTTTGTTTTGTTTTAAGAGTATTTCAAGAATTGTTTTGTTTATTATTAAACCGACTATGACCAGCACAATCTTTGTCATGCGACCATATGATACCGTATTGTATACAATTTGCGTAGTACCCTCGCAAACATAATAGCACCTTTTTTCTGACTTTCCAACCAATTTAAAACCATCAGAATTGCTCCTGACTTTAAAGGTCCCATAACATGCCACCAGGTGTGAGTGTTATTAGCCCTACAAGCTATTTTAAAAATCTGCCCCTTATGACATCAAAAGTGGGCGTGTCATGGGACATACCTGGTGGCATGTCATCGGACCTTTAAAGCTCTACGATATTAGATGGCAGACCGGGCACATGAAGCCTTGTGTGACCGCGGACTCACTCAAAGTACTCCTGCGCGGGCGTGGCCTTATGCGAGTCGTTGATGGAGCTGTTGTGCGCCCAGTCGGAGCAGTTGGGGCTGTTCCAGGTGTTGTTGCAGTGGACCCAGGGCAGCTCGCTGGTGAAGGACGAGAAGAGGTAGAACAGGGCCCAGGAGATGATCACGTTGTAGTAGAAGCCCACGTACAGCGAGATCAGGATCACCGTGTAGCCCACGCCTGCAGAGAGCCACAAAGAACATGTTGGTTTGTTGAAGGTCCTAGCCATTGGTTATACTTCATGCTTTGTTTGCTCAAATCCTTTTCAGGGCAACTTCTTAAGCATTGGTGCACGATATAAAGTCCCTAAGATGATTAATACGATTTAATTAATTTTCTTTCATGGAAAAATGTGAGGGAGTCAAAATGATACGTTGGGTGGGTGTGCCAATTTGGCAGTGTAGCTGAAAAGAAATCAAGCCAGGTTTTTTATATATTATAAACATAATTTCTTAACCTTTGTGTCGTGTTCGTTTCTCTCCCCTTACTTTGGTGCTCCCAGTCAAATTTGACCAGCCTGTTTTAACTGCCCTTACAATAACAAAAAAAACAATGATCATTACCAAATTTTATTGAACTCCCTTTTAACCTGTAAACAATGTCTCAGAGTACTGGTTTACATGAATAACAGCAGTGAATAGACACAGAAATTGAAAGTTGTATTCCAAAATTAACATTTATTGTAAAAAAAAGACAGTAAAATCAAAACAGAGACCAAATTCACAGAACATCAACATGAACACATCGTGTGCGTGTGTGTGTGTGTGTGTGTGTGTGTGTGTGTGTGTGTGTGTGTGTGTGTGTGTGTGTGTGTGTGTGTGTGTGTGTGTGTGTGTGTTCAAACACAGGAGTGCCATTTTGCAATCAGGTCGCAGTGTGCCTTGCAAACGTATGCATCACATTTGAAACATGTAAGACTTGTCTCATTGTCTCTAGGGGCACAGAGCTTGCATCTCTTCAGTTTCTGCCCCTGTTTTGGGGGGTGAGCGGCCAGGGCAGTGGCTGGGGCTTGCAGACTCCTCACCAGACTGCCATAGGCTGGTGTGCGGGGAAGGTGCTGGCACCGTTGAATTAGAGGAGTCACTTAAGCTTTCCCAAGCTATGCCAGGAAGAGTCTCCTCTTGAAACATTTCCCCTGATTCCAGGCTGGGTCAATCGCTGTCCACACCACATATGCATTACATGCAGACACATCAAGGATGTTGTGGAACACTGCCATTGGGCAACGAGCTGTCATTCACTTGCAGGTGTATGTACCAGTAAGCTGCAATGAAAGAAACAAGTTAACAAGCTAACCCTAACCCAATGACTAGATTTAAAACAATATTGAATCTCTCTTACACAAAGTAAGTAAATCTAATGCATGACAGATGAAAATATACATTACCTTATCAAGGCAGTCAACGCCTCCTTTGTTTCTGTTGTAGTACAGTATGTTCTGGGGTTTCCTGTGCTCTGTTTTGCTGACAGCAGCGTAATTGTGTCGAGTGCTCATCAGGATGCCATTCTTATTTTTCTTGGGCAAATATGACCCAAGACTGTGTGTAAGTGAAAGCAAATTTGGATGAGAGTATATTTCTCCCTCTGGTCGAAACCAGGGCAGGGGGAAGTTGAGGCTTGTTCTTCCTCACTGTCCCCACCATGAGGAGCTTTCTTTTCAGCAGCTCCTGACCAAGCCCATGTGATGTGAAAAATGTATCACATGTGATGTTATGCCCCTCGAGACCGGCTGTCATGTCCAACACAAAACTGGCCTTCCAGGCCTTCCAGTAACAGGTTTCCCTGTGTAAACCTGCATATTCCAGGCGTAGCTGCTCCTGGCATCACATGCTGCCCAGATCTTGATCCCTTACTTGCCTGGTTTGCTTGGGATGTACTGTTTGAATGGACAGCGACCTCTGAAAGGGACCAGGCGCTCATTCACTGTCACCTTAGGGCCTGGATTGTACATTAGTGGTAGGCGCTCCAACCACCTGTCCCAAACGTTTCTGATGTCAGCCAGTTTGTGGCATCGCCAGCGGAAAGGTTGTGTAGCTCTGTCATCAAATCTGATAACTCTTGAGAGGATATGAAACTGCTGCATAGTTGACCGGAATATAGGCCTCCCTGACTCTGCCTCCCACAGACTTTTTGTAGCCTCATTGTTGGACCGATGTACTCCTGCTAGAATCAACAGACCCATGTAGGCTTGGGGGTCTACCTGGTCCAATGTCTTCCATGTGTCCGCAAACACACGCCCCCCTTCCAGGTTTGTCATCGCCAGTATAATTTCCACAATGGACTCTGGTAAAGAGTTGGAAGCTGGACTTGATGTCACCAAGATGTTGCATACCGTGTTGGCCCTGGCGTCATCCTAATGATACTTTCCCCTCTTGCTCTGCCTCCTCTGTCCTGGGGGGATGAATACCAGAGCAAGTTGCCATCCTTGGACTGGAATTCCACCTCAGGTGTGTCTTCCCCAGGGGCCTCTTCGCCAGGTGCCCCCTCCCCAGGTGCCTCTTCCCCAGGGGCCTCTTCCTCAGGGGCCTCTTCCTCAGGGGCCTCTTCCTCAGGGGCCTCTTCCTCGCCATCTGTTGACTGTTCGGTCTCATGATGGTCTGGATCAAAATCAGGATCGTTGTCTTATATTTCTGAGACTTCCTCCTCTATTTCTGGTTCAACTTCAATCTCCTCTTCATCAATTTCAAAAAAAAGGTCAAGAGCCTCAGAAAATCATCTGATCGGGCGCTGACTCATTGTCTTCATAGTAAAATAAGAGCAATGCACAAGCAAGCTATTTATAGGGGATCTGTGAGAAGATATCATACATTTTGTATTGAAGGTGTGGTCCACGTGGGGGGATAGGTGCATAAGCACGGGAAAGAGAGGACACCTAATGGTTCAGTCTGAAAGGGGATTTTTGACCGGGAACACCACAGGTGTTACAAAGTTGACCGAACAACTTAAAATTCAATGAAAGTAGTGATCAGCAATTGTATATGGTCAAATGCCTAGTGTGGAGGATATCATAAGCCCTCGAGACAAATAAATGTCAAACACAATATTTATGATTGATTGAAATGGAAATTGGTCAGATTTGACCCGAGCACGACAGGAAGGTAAAGTATGCTAATTTAAATGATTAAGATAGTACTTTTTAATTTAAGATTGCTATCCCCAATGCCAACGTTAACCATGATACGCATGCTAATTTCGCATTTATCGAGCATTAACATCACTAATTGGGATCATAAAAACCTGTATTTTGCTTTCACTGCCAAATTGTGACTGGATTGCTTAGTTTGATGGACTAGCATATCGACATAGACATAGACGGTAGACCTCTATGGTCCAAAAAGCAAGCCTTGTGTTTTAGGGCTTGGTTTTTGGACCGCAACACATATTCGCATCGGGGTAGACGGCTGTGTACACAATTGTGTGGGTGTGTGTTGTGTAACGCGCTGGACAGAGTAATGCATACAGGGCACATCAAGACAGTCTTCACCGTGAAACCACGAAATGTCATCACTTGTCCCAGCACTGTCCCTGTTTCTCTCCGAGGACATCATACATCACTCTGCGGCTATCAGTTAGATCAATCAGCGGTTGTTAACAACGGGAGAGAACTCACACACGTTATCTCTACAACCCTAATATTATCTCCCTGTAACCTATAAAAAACAGCTTTCACTACTACAAAACACCTCCATCTCCTTTTATAATCCTTGAAGGGCCTTGAAAGTGAGGATCGGTCCACTCTGTGACTTATCTATATCAAACACAATTGCTGATTGCGCTAATCGAGTGGAAAAGCCGGGGTGCTCTCGGCGTTCCACCCACTAATCGCTGAGCTCCTCCGACAACATATTGTCAAAGGCTTTCAACAACACAACGGTAGCCGGTCCAAACGGCGACAAGAGTGCGGAAGCCGTTTTTCCCTTTCTTTTTAAAGGTTGTCTCTCTCTAATTTTTCTAGCGTTCGGATAAATCTGCCCTTTTCGTTTCACTGCAAAGGTCAAATTCCTAGTGAAGCCCCGATGGGTAAGCCTTTTGGCTGGAGAGCTTGACCAGAAGGGCAGGTGTGTATGGTATGTGTATGCGTGTGTTATATAAATGTGTGTGTTGAGGATGGGGGGGGGGGGGGGGCATCCTTCTCCCCACTGTCCTATGCAGTCAGACACCACATGTGTCCTTCATCATCGCCATCGATCCTGAGGGGAAATGGCATTGTTGATCAGCATAATTACTGTTGATACTGGTGCACACGTGTGTGTGTGTGTGTGTGTGTGTGCGTGTGTGTGTGTATGTGTGTGTGTGTTTGTTAGTATGTGCATTTGTGTGCGTGCGTGTCTGTGTGTGTGTGTTTGTGCTCGTGCACGGGAGTAATTACTGTTATCCCCCTGCAGAGCGGCAAAGCGACAGAAGGAAGTGTGTGATTAGAATGTCAACGTACTCAGTGGGTTTCTGACAGACAACACATGTTCACATGCACGCACACACACTCCTGGACACACAAAACACATCCATCTATACACGTTTCCCACTTTAAAGACAAGAAACCAACTCATTTGAACAGAAGAGAAAGGCACAGAGACAAGGACATTCCCAGGTACCACTACCTGGAGAAGAACACGCACAATTTAAGAAGACAGACAGCTGCTAGCGTCCACCAGGACATGGTGAGGACAGACAGGTGCTAGTGTCCAACAGGACAGACAGGTGCTAGCGTCCACCAGGACATGGTGAAGAAAGACAGGTGCTAGTGTCCAACAGGACAGACAGGTGCTAGCGTCCACCAGGACATGGTGAAGACAGACAGGTGCTAGTGTCCAACAGGACAGACAGGTGCTAGCGTCCAACAGGACGGACAGGTGCTAGTGTCCATCACGACATGGCTGGTAACTCAGACAGATTCTGACGATGAAAGATTCTGTGCAATGGATGAAATGCATTTGTTGTCCTTATGGTTTTTTGTTATGGTACAGCTTTTTACTCCACATGCAATCTGTATGCATTCATTTTGACTTTGACTTTGTGTAAAAAGAATGCCACAATATAAAAATAAACTGAATTTAAAATCATATTCAAAATTTCTGGTGACAAGAGTGAAAACAACAAACTAAAGCCGCTACATGCATTCACTCAAACCAGCAGTTTGCCGAACGTTGGGGGGTCTGTGTGTCTCTGTGTCCTAATACTCAGAGCATTGATGAAGTGCAATGTCCTTCGCTTGACAGAAGAAGGAGTACAGATGAGGAGTCCTAAAAGCCCAATTTATCACTCACCTTCCATCTGATTGCACAAACGGCCAGACATTCACGTGTGTGTGTGTGTGTCTGTGGTGAGGTGGTTAACGCCTGTCATTGTCAGGCGACAAAAAGATCAACAGTAACATGGACAGACGGTTGGATGGTTGACGAGGCAGGTAGACACTAAAGTGTGTCTGATTTGTTAGTGTGTGTGTGTGTGTGTGTGTGTGTGTGTGTATGCGCATGTGTATCCATGCGTGAGAAGGGTGTGTGTGTGTGTGTGTGTGTGTGTGTGTGTGTGTGTGTGTGCGTTTGTTGAAACGGCATCGACGGTTTGTCTTTAAGCGATTGGCCGCCACTCACCTTTGAATATGGGGCAGATCTTCCAGACCCCAGCGGCCCCCTCTCTGTTGTACTGCCCCAGGGCCAGCTCCATGTAGAAGAGAGGCATCCCCGCTATCACCATGAAGAACATGTAGGGCACCAGGAATGCACCTGCACACCGCACACACAAGCACAGGGGAAGGGCCGGTCTTGAACGGGACGATTGCTCGGCCTCTGGCATTGTTGATTAAAGATTTCTCGAGAACCGCTCATCCGAACAACTTCAGACTCGACACTGTGTTTCCTTGGGTCCTCAGCCATACCTGTGCCAAGTCCTTCGGAGCAATCAAAAGTACAGACATACCTGCAGGGGAGACACCTCAAATTATATTAAGGTATTGTCTATTATTTCTTTCGTGAAGGGCTTTCTTTCTTAAAGTGCTTCGTTATTTTGCTGTGTAATAGTGACCTGCATCATATGCGTTCTGGGAAGAAATCTTTAACTCATTCAATTTATCGATCTAATCAATCAATCTATGTATAAGAATATTGAAAAGATAACACAAATCCCGTTGGTAAAGACATTTACCTCCACCAACAAAAAGCAATGCATTTCAATGACATTATTTTATTATTAATGCTACTTTGTTATTATTTCCCCCGAGTTACACACACAGTTACACACCCCACTTGTCAATTCGGCTTATTTACTTTGACGCAACAAACAATGACCATAGTGTGTGTCGGCGAAACATCACACGTCCTGTGTAGACGCCTTGTGAGTAAATCAGCGGTGACAGCCATTAGCCGCGGAGAGCGACACTGCGTTGCGCCGCCCATCGACAAAGAGGGTAGAGGCTCTGCTACCAGCAGGGCTTCTGTCCGTCTTTTGCTACAGGCAATTATGACCACTTTTAAACCTAATAGGGGCTCTATGTTAAACAGCTGTAATTATCCTCCTGCGATTGTTGGACCTAATCTATGCTGTAGCCGCAGCTGCGGTGGGATTTTCCCTATTTTGATCTCTCTGAAGGGGCCCTGGACCTCAAACGCAGCGTTTTACAGTGAAGACATCACTTGCGGATGCAAGGCGGGGGACATTTGACACACACATACACACACACACATACACTCGCACACACACACAAACATGTTGTCCCAAACACACACACGCACGCATGCACACACGCACACGCACACACACACACACGCACACACACACACACACACACACACACACACACACACACACACAGACAAATGCATGCAGACTCACACATTGCTTATTTATACAAATATATTATCTCCTTCTTCTAGTTGAGCCTTTTCATAAAATGTTCAATCTAAAACAACTCTTCATATAGGACGCAACCCTTTTGTTTTTTTATTTATATTCCCCCGAAAGCAAATAAACGTTGGATCTGAATCGTCATGACGACCTGCCGCCATCCTCGCATGCATCCTCCTTGGAAGACGTATGTGTCTCTCATGTGGGAGATAGAGAGTTATGTGTCTTATGACAGATGTTTCTCTTATGAGGGAGATTGAGAGAAGGACATTGAAGCAACTGTGAAAAAAACATTGAGTACTTTTCTCTTGATTTCTCCCTCCTTCCCTCCCTGTGTTAGGCCCAATCCCATTTCTACCCCTTACCCCTTCCCCTTACCCCTCCCCCTTGCTTTGAAGGGGTAAGGGGAAGGGGGAGGGGTAAGGTGAAGGGATAAGGGGTAGAAATGGGATTGGGACTTATTGTCTATCGGTCTTCCTTACCCCCTCCGTTCTTGTAGCACAGGTAGGGGAACCTCCAGACGTTGGCCAGATCCACGGCGAAGCCGATGACGGACAGCAGGAAGTCGATCTTCTTGCCCCAGGTCTCCCTCTCCACGGGCCCCCCGCTGGGGTCCGTCTGGGGCGGGGCCGCCACCGGCCCCGCCCCGGCCGCCACCACCAGGGTGCTGGCGGTGAACTGGACGCCGTTCTGCTCCTTCACCAGGATCAGCTCCACCTGCACAGGGCCATGGAGGGCAAGGCTTGCAATCATATCAGTCAAAAGTTGTTTTTTTTGTGAAGAACATTAGAAAATAAAGTAGGATTGTTGGAGACTTCTTTATTATAGATGAACCCTATTTATAAAAAAGAAAAATACAATTTCAGACCACAGTTAACCCACACATTAATGGATCATCATCGTATGCTTCTAATCTAAGTAAACGCCCCGCGTCGTTGGATGAATTAATTAAATGACGGATGATCATTTGACACCCCTTAATAAGTGTTGAAATCATGGTCTGACTTAGAAGAAGAAATCGATCTGCTCAAACAATTGAACAATGGTCAACATCCTGGTTAAAACGCCCATGTTTACTATACTATTATGCTTCAAAGTATTGGTTGAATTAATCATTCTACCGTATATATACATATATATATATATATATATATATATATAACCACGCCTTTTGTGCTGGCATAGTAACATTACTGGACAGTTTTGTCTTTACTTTATAAGGTTAAGTTACAAATGAAAACCACACTTTCGGAAGAAACAGGCACACACACAAACATACACACACACACACACACACACACACGTCTGTCTCTGACCTCTTTGGGGCCCATGGTGTTGGAGGCAGATTTCTCTGGGGCCACTCCTGAAGACATCAGGCCGATAGGAGCTTTATCTCTGAGCACGGAGAGAGAGAGAAAGAGAGAGAGAGAAAGAGAGAGAGAGAGAGAGAGAGAGAGAGAGAGAGAGAGAGAGAGAGAGAGAGAGGGGGGGGGGGGGGGGGGAGAAGGGGAGTTGAAACAGGGACAAAGATGGGGATATTACAGAGATAGCAGAGAGACAGAAAAAAGAAACGAAAGATAGAATAAATGAAAGAAAAAGAAAAATATAAAGAAAAGAGAGACTGCGACAAAGAGATAATTGGGGCGTCATTACAAAACCAAATCAGGGATGGCGTATCAAGCTCAAAACGCACTTGTTGATCGCCATTTTGATCGCTGTCTGCTTGTCGTTTCCACTCTACTACTTTTGATTTTGCCATCTTTTACATGCAATACATTTTGAAGCACATTGCTTTGAGTTATTTAAATATCATAATTCTCTCTACACAACGGCTTGTGTGTTATATACATTGCGAAGGAAGACGTTTTGACCGTTCAACTGAAATGGACAGTGTGAGGTCATTGGAGTCGGGACACTGTTATCCGTCAGTAACTGATTTTAAATCTTCAGACTAATTCTAACAAATGAAAACAAGCACAAACTGGGCCCAACAGCAATGGTGAAACAGTTAAAAACCCTCCGTTCATTTTGCATTGACTTCATAAACCACTTTTTAAAACCACAAACAATCAAGGTTCAACGTTTGAATAATTAATAAATGTCAACATCATATCACATACTTCAGAAGACAATAGTGTGGAAGAAATACTCACCTTTTCAAAGAAAGAATAGTAAATAAAAGCGAGGTCAATGGTTATTCTGTTTCTCCCGCGACCGACAGGGACAGATTAAATCCAGTTGTGCTTAAGCTCCTCCATGCGTTGTGAAGTGACATTGACCATATCTGGAGACCCTCGCCTGGTCCAATCCACAGTGAAGCAAATGGGGGAGAGAGGGAGAGAGAGTGAGAGAGAGAGAGAGAGAGAGAGAGAGAGAGAGAGAGAGAGAGAGAGAGAGAGAGAGAGAGAGGGAGAGAGAGAGACAGAGGGTGTAGGGGAGAGAGAGAGCGAGCGAGATAGAAATGGGGAAAGAGATTTAATGTATAAAGAAAAGATAGATAAAAGATAGATAAATTAAGATATTAAATAGAAATAGATGGACAGTTAGATGAATACATCAGATAGATAGATAGATAGATAGATAGATAGATAGATAGATAGATAGATAGATAGATAGATAGATAGATAGATAGATAGATAGATAGATAGATAGACAGATAGACAGACAGATAGATAGATAGATGGAGAGGAGAGAGAACTCAGCAGACCACCTTCTGTGGTGGTCCCACTCTAGAGATCTGCCCGTCTGTGGGACCACCCTTAAAATATGACACACACTCGTTACCTCCACCCAGCCGCACACAAGCACACACACAAAAGCTCACTCACATGTATGCACAGTTCCTCAGTTATCGTGCATACACACACACGCACACACACACACACACACACACACACACACACACACACACACACACACACACACACACACACACACACACACACACACACACACACACACACACACACACACACACACACACACACACACAAATGCACAGTATTTTTCTCTACATTTCTCTCTTATTTAAAATGATGCCACCTATCCAAGCAGAATAGTGCACACAACCACACACACACAGACACACCCAAAGGTATGAATAACTTTACATTATATGCCACATTTCCAGATGAGACTGTTAACACAACAGTTAACAGTGAACCGTTCTGCCCACTGGGCCTCTTACACCGTTAAGAGGCTGTTAACCCACAAGTTAACCTACCGAGCTACCGTAGAAAATGAAGTCGGAATGTGTGCGGGAAAATAGGGAGAAGGGACTCTTCCCCAGGAACCCTGTTTGGAATTTTGCAGTGTGTACCATTGGCCAGACCAAGTTTTTCCTCTATAATCAAGAAACACACTGAGCTTCCCTGCAACAAAGTTAGAAATATGATAGATGGGGGCCCAAACAACATCCTGTACCATAAATTATTCCCAGCAAAGGTTGAGAGTCTCCAGCCTACAGTTGCCTGTAAACAATAAACCCAATACTGCACAAACACACCCACGCATGCCCGCACACACGCACGCACGCACACACCCACACATGCATGCTCACACCCACACACCCACACCCACCCTTTTGTCCATGTCCCTTCCATCAAAAAAGCCCATTAGCTCTCGCTCCCAACGGGCCTTTATGGAATCATTGGTAACTCGCGGGCCCTCTGCTGCCTGACACCTGACCAAAACAAATTGACCCCGGGGCCTCAAATAACACAATCAGCCCTGGTGCCACGGAGGGGATTTATAACGGACAGACATGGCCGCAGACACCAGCCCATGGTTAACAAACCAATCATAATGATCAATCAGGCCATCATCTCCTCGTCCTCTCATTATTCATTACACACACACACACACACACACACACACACACACACACACACACACACACACACAGAAACACAGAGGTGAATGCAAACACACACATGCACACAGACACACTCAGACAAACGCGTTGGTGCGTGCATGCCTGCAAAAACAGACACACGGTGACATGCACACACACACACACACACACACACACAGGAATGGCACTCACACACAAGGTCACACACACATGCACATGCGCAAACAAACACAAATACATTGACACAGACACGCACATACACACAGGACATTTTTAAGGTGATGTATCAGAAATCGTTGCAGCGATAGGAGACAGTTTCGACGGCGCTGTAATGAAGTGTCTTGTTTTCAGAAATGCAACAGCTGTGACCAGGTTAGGGGGGCGGGGGGGGGGGGAGGGGACCAGATTCTGTTCTTCACAGGTATGATTCCATAATTCCTATAATGTTTGATTTCCTCCGTTTGGATTATTAGATTAAGTTTGATACAAACATTATATTCATTGCATAGAAAAGTCTCAAATCCATGGCATGATAGTTCTCTGGAAAAACTGATATTTTCCATACATATATGTATTAGTGCTGTCATTTAAACGCGTTATTAACGGCGTTAACGCAAACCAATTTTAATGGCGTTAATTTTTTTATCGCACGATTAACGCAATTGTATTTATTATTATATTATTTATTTTTTCTTTGGCTCAAAACAAGGAAGCAGTAGCCTGACTGATATGTTCCATAGATATACATACGTATTCATATATATATAGCTCTCTCTCTCTTTATGTATATACTTTAAGACGTCACCCCTAGAATCTTTGAAATCGGACTTAAAAAACTAAATCTGACCCCACCTTGTGGTCGTTCAGGAAGAGACAGATATTCCAATTTTATTGAATTATGGTCAATTCAACAGTGCTATAAAATAGACTGTGATTAAAAATCAGAGTTTGCTTTGAATTGTCTGTCTTTTTCAATTAATCATATAAGTAGATGCTAACACATTGAGTAGGTGAATGGCATTTTGTTTTGGATAGCATTTACTCACTTTAAAAAGAGATTCTGCAATTACATGACAACCAATCTATTATATCTCACAGTACTATTTAAAAGATGGTCAGATCTAAAGAAAAAATTACTGAATCCAATCGTCGGATTGGAATGTAAGAACTTAAATGATTTTTCAAAAAACGTGCATTTAGATATGCATTTTTATATGGGTGCAATGTTAAATATATCCACTGGAGGGCATTTGTAACAAGATTGAATAATAATTGATTCATGATGCAAAGGAACGAGAACGTGGAAACGCATGGCGAGGATGGAGGATGGAGAATGGTCCTAACTAACAGAGAGAAAGAACAATGACAAGCTTGAGTTCAATGAAGCTGAAGATATGAGCGTAGCTAACTAATCTAAAAGCCACAACTTAAAAGGTGAACCAAACGCCCTGACCCAACCTTTAACAGCTTGTTTTTCATTCTGCCCGCCCTCCTGAGAACAACCCTCAATTTCAGCTTTAACAACCAGATGGCGGTTGTCATAATGAACGCATGCCCAGCAGGTGACCGGTTAACCATATCAGCCAATTAACGGTTGTGCGTGCTATAGCATGTTAGACCATTAGAGGGAGACAACGAATACAAAAAAAATAATTTATTCAAGAAATAAAACACCTAGATAAGGTAGTGTCTACTTTATTGTTGAAATTGGTTGTGGCACCTGTAGTGAGGTAAGGTAAAAATGTATAACCTAATGGCTGATATTGGCTGATATTAGCTTTGGGGACATGTGGGTATCAAACATCCAAATCATACAGCCAATAATTAAAGTCGTTTTTTTTTTACCATAACTGCCATCTCAAAAAAATGGTTGTTATTTCCCCTCCTTCTGCAATGTCAAATGAGAGTCCAGTGTTGCTGATACAAGAGAACACCACACAATTATTTTTCCACTTTTTTTAATCCAAGAGTCACATAAACAAGTTATATCATAGCAGTCCTGTACAGACAAATTCAAAGTAGCTTGCAGTAATGACTCAAAAACTGTTGGAATCGAAATGAATAAAAGTTAACCCTCAAGGGAGAGAAGAGTGGCCTCTATAAAAAGACAGGAGAGAGGGAAGAAGATTAGCTAAACACAGGATGTACACAGAGCCATCAGAAGGCCATGAGCGTTGCTCTGGCTACAGAGGCGCTGTGGCCTTCGTCTTAGGCTCATGGCCGGACTCACTGTCGTCAGCTGGAAGCTTCAAGTTAGATAGCACTTGCGGGTTCAATCTTAGCACTTTAAAAAAAAGCAAAAAAACGAATTTGGTCTTTTGTTTTGCAAGCTACCGTAGAAAATAAAGTCGGAATGTGTGCGGGAAAATAGGGAGAAGGGACTCTTCCCCATGAACCCTGTTTGGAATTTTGCATTGTGTACCATTGGCCAGACCAGTAAGTATGCAAAAGGCAATGTTTCAGCTCATGTTTAAAATCAAAAGCTCAATCTTCAAAACAAAAAACCTCCGTAAATATGACTCAAATCGGTCATATGTCAACCATTTTGTTTGGGAATATATCAAAGTCCTTCAGTTTTGGACCAGAATTCACCTCCCAAAAAAAAAAAACATTTCTGCCCATTCCGTCCCTTTTCCTCGAGTTCCCAGGCATCCACAGAAGGATGGCGGACTCCAGAACACGAATAGGATTGTATATTAGCAGGAAATGTACAAGCTACTGTGAAAAACGCACACACTCACCACACACACACAAATAGTAAACTTGTACAATAGACCTCATTATATGTCGGCTTGGACAGTCCATTCATATAGAACACACATAAGCTATTAAAGAGTAATGTGGCTGGCTTCGAGAGTCCCGTATATATTCAGTATAATGTGCATGTCTTTTGAGTCATTTTATTTTTTTGTACAACCATTCCATGCGGGTACATGTTGCACCAGCATTCTATGGTGCGATCCGTCATCGAGTCTCTAAGAGCTGTTCACCGTGGCCCCGATAATGTCCCTCTACTCTACCGACGATCCCAGACAGCGTGAGCTCTGCATTCCTGAGACAACCCAATTCAAAGAGAACATCAATTTGGATTCACGTGAATATAGAATACATTAGCAGACTTAAAAACAGGGGGCCGATTGATTAAAGGGACCGTGTGAGGCTGTGTGGTCTCTAATGACTTCTGTGATTCAATGAATGGAATAAATACTAAACGTGAGAGAACCAGTACCGATCGGTACTTGGTGAAATAAGGATGTCATCTCGCATCCAGCCTGGACTCCCTTGATTTGAAATCGAGAAGAAAGAAAGAAAAAGTGAAACCGAATATACAATGCCCGCTCAAATGTGCATGATTTGAGCAATAAAAACAAAAACACAAAACGTGAAGCAATTGAGGCAATCATAATTGCAAACGTGAATAAATGTGTCGGCACTGCATTCACAAGTTTTCTCCCGATATGAAGTGTGGTGTGTTTGAGTGGGTGTGTATGTGTGATCTCAGGCCTGTCATATGTGGTGGAAGAACTCAACCAAAACATAACCACCACCTCGAGGTCTGGCACACACACACACACACACACACCACCGCCTACTCCTTTACAATCTGCACCCTTCAAACAGGTGAGTGGGAGGGTGGGCGTCTGTGGGGGTTTCCAACAGTTGAAAATATATTTCTATGATTCCCCCTTCAAAGTGTTGCTTTCCAAAAGGAGAAAATACTCTACTGTACGTCAGTGCTATTCTTCGAGCAGCATCTGAGTGTGACAAGATTGTCTATACATTCGCTTCACTCGTTTAAAAAGTGGAAAAACTAAAACTATAAATAAAGTCGTTGTACATAGATTCAAGGCTATTAGTTTCGGTATGAAATCTGCATTTTCATACATCTCTATAGCAGTCGACTCAGCGGTAGTAATAGAAGTAGAATAGACCCCCACACACTATGTCAGCAGGGAATACATCACGGAAACGATAGCATTATACAAGGAACAACTGAAGAAAGTTGATCCACTCTGCAAAAAGATCTATTATTTTCTTCTGAAAAATAAAATAAAATAAAAAGTACTTCACGTACGTACATCATGATTCACAAAATGCCCTGCATTCGGAAGTCAAAATACGTATCGCAACGGTGAACAGAGAAAACGAACGATACACACTGAAAAAGGCTTAAAGAGATGAAAAGATATTGCCTGGCTGAAAGTCATGTTGGCGTGCAAGCATGGTTCAACGCAACGTCGACCGTTAGAAAATGCCACGAGCGTGACCGTCACATGTCTGGGAAGGCATTCATAGATGAGTGAATCAAGCAATGAATGCATAGATCTCTATGGAAAAGCATAAGTGTCATCTTATTCTAGTGTAGATGGGGGTTTAATTACATGGAATGGCACCCACTTCCCTTTACTTATGCTCTGAAATGTCACTCAATGTGCATTTAAGTGTTTTTAGACTTTTTTTTGGTTTGTAACTCAAGGGCATATACTATTAAAAAAACAGGAATTAATTCGACCTTCATTGTCAGCATATGATTGCAACATGCACGTTGGTCTCTTAAGAAGACACTGTATTGAAACTACACTGGCTTTGATGAACATCAAACATTAAAATAAGTAAAACAGCAATGTCACATTGTATGGTTTTTTGGATGCTGATGTCATTAATGGGAATTATTTTGCATTATGTAATTTTCCAAACAAATAATGCAAATCTGTTTTATGGTAATTCAGATAATTATTCAGATTACCGGTACAAATAAAATGATGATTTGTCTGAGTGGCTTCAGACGTATTCGATATAAAATGCAATGTTCAGGTTTGGAAACAAGAACAGGTTAACGGCTCAAAATAACATTTTCAATTACATCATATGCTGCAAATCAGCATATTTAAAAGCAGAACAAAGTTAATTCACATATTGAGGGAGAGATGTTTTGATTCAATTAAATTAGGAGATATAATTGACATTAGCAGAAATCTATAGACCATTGGTTAAGTGGCTCCTGGTTCCATTTTGAAATACTTTTGCGGCCACGAATTTAAGAGAAAAACATTTGCCCAGGCAAAACATTTAAAAGACCTGCTTATAATTGTTTTGGCTGTAAAGACATTTAAATATGTTTTGAGGAATTGCAGTTGACAGCAGTGGAATATTAATGGCTGAATATTATGAGCAGGGCGTGCAAAAGTTTGCGTAACGCGAAACAAGTAAACTCACAAAGCCCTGACGATGAACAAATAAAAGAACAAGGTTGGAATAATTTAGGGCAGTATTAATTTGATGCATAATCATCCACTTTTTGGTCCTCATTCTGAAACAATTAGAAAAATACAACCGCTAATGACCGGGTTGCAGAGGCAGTGGGGGGGCATGCAGATGAGAAGAAGTGAATGTCCGGCAATGATGACATCATTCGAGCAAGGTTTTGTTTTTCATCACTGGACCCTGAGCTAAAAAAAAACGTTGAATATTACAGGTCGGTCCTGAACCCTCTACCTTACGCTTTGGCACCTCAAGTTTGGCCGGGAGAAGCTGATTGGCCTCGCCGAACGTTTGTCACTGGTGCCCCACCCTCCGAAAACAATACATATAAAAAAATTAAACCAAAAATGCCTTTCCAGCAGACAGGCGCCGCTCAGAGTCACCTGAGACCATGCAGTTCAGTTATCGCCTTCGCCCTCTTATAGAACAAAAGATAAAATAAAAAAGAACATTGGAGAACACGGGTTTCACTAAAGACACTTTACAAACTAGGGCTTTTTTATTTAAAGATTTTGTGTTATTTTTCTCTACTTTTAGTGTCCCTCTTCACATATAACACGTGCGGTTTGGTACCATGTTGACAGACAGAGGTACACCGTACAGGCGTACACTCGCCCTTCAAGTATTCACCCAATGCGTCACAAACCGCCAATCGTTTGGTGTCTCCCCGTTCCTTCTCCACAGAACCAAAGAAACACAAGCCAAAGATATCAAATAAACTCTTAAACCTGTAAGCTTGTCCATAAAGGAGTTATGGCCACGTTTCGAACAATAAAATCGGGTAAACTATCTGCTTTTGGAGTTTCTGGCTGACTATGCAAATATAGATTTCGACTACCTAACCAAACTAGCTTCTCACACCAAACCCCCAAACATTCATCCTGCTCTCTCCAGGAGAGGCTTACTGGTTTCGCTTTCCCTTACACATTTATAAAAATAAAACATAAAAAAGACAAAAAACAAAGCTCTCCAATATCTATATATATAAAAACCTAATTGTGTTTCTTGAGGAGTCCCGCTGTGTAGTCGCTGCTGTGGTCCTTGGGGCTGAACTTGGGGCAGATACCGTTGGCCATCTTGAGGGGGACGGTGGCCAGTCGGCTGGCGGTGGAGAAGAGGCTGGTCTTGACCGCCAGATGGTGGCTGTAGTGGGGGCAGCTGTGGAGGACCTCGTTGTCCGCATACAGGTAGTCCTCCGCAAAGTCCGGCTGCTGGTCCATGAAGCGCCGGAATGTGTCTGTAGGGGGGAGATGTGGCCACAGGGGGGCGCCAGAGGCAAGATTAACAAAATGTTAAAGACCAAAGCAGTCGAGGGAGGGAGGAGTAGAGGCATGGTAAATATGGGCGCATTCAACGTTGCATTTCCATTGGTCAATGCTTTAAGACAAGATACTTAGTGATTATAAGTGGCTTGAAGATGTTTTTTTTTCTACAAATACTATTGCTATGAGCCATGCGGGACATTTTGGGGTATCGCTCGCCATTACCGAACGTGATCTTTCCCGTGTCGGTCGGGTCCAGGGCTACGAAGAGGCGGGACACACTGAGCTCGGCCACGCCCAGAGCCGTCTTGAGGATGACCGCAAGCTCCGCCTCCGTGATGGCGCCGTCCTGCTCCGCCTCAAACATCTAGATGACGGAGCGAAAGACGTAACCTTGTGATACCATCCTGGTAATAAGAGTTTGTGTTTACCCATGAATATCAGTCTGGCCTTCGCTGGGCGGCAATGGATCTCCATATATGGGCTTACGCTGTTCAAAGAAATGCAGCCAATCGGATTAAGTAACTGTGTGATACTCTTGCTCATCTTTGCCAACGCTGAATGCAGCTGGAAGTAAAGGAACACACTCTCCTGTGAGAAACCCTTTGTACAGACAGTTATTATTGAGTCTATTTCGGATGAAGCAGTTTTGATTGCTCAAAACTTAACTGCCTCTATGAAACGTGATCTCAGGATGGTCTCGCAAAGTTACAACGGCAAATACACAAATTCCAACGGTAAACAACAGACGCGTTAGAACGCTGTATATCATGGTGACATTGAGAGTTTATCACTATGAAAGATAATAGGGAGGTTAGTGCGTATATGAAGACACAGCAGGGAGATGTTGACTGACCATGTCTGTCTGCATGACATTTTTATGAGTGAGTGAGTGAGTGAGTGAGTGAGTGAGTGAGTGAGTGAGTGAGTGAGTGAGTGAGTGAGTGAGTGAGTGAGTGAGTGAGTGAGTGAGTGAGTGAGTGAGTGAGTGAGTGAGTGAGTGAGTGAGTGAGTGAGTGAGTGAGTGAGTGAGTGAGTGAGTGAGTGAGTGAGTGAGTGAGTGAGTGAGTGAGTGAGTGAGTGAGTGAGTGAGTGAGTGAGTGAGTGAGTGAGTGAGTGAGTGAGTGAGTGAGTGAGTGAGTGAGTGAGTGAGTGAGTGAGTGAGTGAGTGAGTGAGTGAGTGAGTGAGTGAGTGAGTGAGTGAGTGAGTGAGTGAGTGAGTGAGTGAGTGAGTGAGTGAGTGAGTGAGTGAGTGAGTGAGTGAGTGAGTGAGTGAGTGAGTGAGTGAGTGAGTGAGTGAGTGAGTGAGTGAGTGAGTGAGTGAGTGAGTGAGTGAGTGAGTGAGTGAGTGAGTGAGTGAGTGAGTGAGTGAGTGAGTGAGTGAGTGAGTGAGTGAGTGAGTGAGTGAGTGAGTGAGTGAGTGAGTGAGTGAGTGAGTGAGTGAGTGAGTGAGTGAGTGAGTGAGTGAGTGAGTGAGTGAGTGAGTGAGTGAGTGAGTGAGTGAGTGAGTGAGTGAGTGAGTGAGTGAGTGAGTGAGTGAGTGAGTGAGTGAGTGAGTGAGTGAGTGAGTGAGTGAGTGAGTGAGTGAGTGAGTGAGTGAGTGAGTGAGTGAGTGAGTGAGTGAGTGAGTGAGTGAGTGAGTGAGTGAGTGAGTGAGTGACCCTGCTGGGCAGACGTACCAGAAAGGCCAATTTCAATGTTTCCAGAGTTTTGGCTGGTCTGCAAGCGACTGACAAGGCGATCACATATTCTCTGATATCCATGGTGTTGTCTTCATGCTGGGATCAACAAAGAAAGCACAACATCATTAAACAGACGTGTGGGTGTGTGTGGCCATAATAATAGGGTCTCTGATACCCAAACAGAAACAGCAGTCTAACCTTATGCCAAAAAAGTAAAAGAACAACAAAAAATGCATGCAAATTTAAAGGGAATGTTGTTGTGTTTACATCACTGGACCAGAACAATTCAGCCTTATTTCTCTCTAATCCAATATCATGATGCTACGTAAAATGTAATCACCTAAGATTATACTAAATTGGAGGGGGTTAAAATCAGACAGACACACACACACACACACACACACACACACCTCGCTGAACAAGGCGAACGTCTCCCGCAGCATGTCAGAGACGGGCATGTCCAAGTAGAGGGCAAAGTCCTCCAGGCTGAGCTTCTGCCCCTCCAGCTTACGGGCCCGGCGGCCATAGTCCTGCAGCACCTGCTCCGTGCTCTTGGTCTTCAGCCTGGCGTACAGAGAGAGAGAGAGGGGGGGGGGGGGGAGACGGGAGCCGATTCAGACAGACGGACCAATTGAAAAAAAAAAAAAAGAGAGAGAAGGAAAAAAACGAATCCAGACGGGAGCCACCGAGCGAGTGGGCGAGAGAGGATGGGTTATATATAGGATCTATATTGTGCTAATGCGACACAGGGTGCCAGCCCCTCGCTCCTCCCCGCGCGCTGTTGGGTCCAGGAAACAGGAAACTGAACGAAGCGTTGGGATTCAAAGCAAAAGCTCTTCCAGAGGTTTACAACACACCATGTTTGCCATGCAATGGTCACCATAGACAGCGTCGTTTTTTTTTTAAGCACATAAATTACAAATTTGGCAGTTGGACAGCTCCAAGACAAGACTCCACAGAAAGCCCCTGAACGAGGAACACAAGCCCGATCTTAATATGTTATTGAAAGGCCCTTAGGAAAAGAAAGAAAACGTCCTTAGAATAACAGACCCTAACGATAAACCCAACAGGTCTTAAGAAAGCAACTAATTTATCAAGAGCAGCACACAAGTTCCGAGTTGGTCTATGTGTAGACACAATGCTATGTCTGTTGTCTTGGGCCTCGTCCACACCAGATATGTCTCTCCCCCGCCCTCCCTAGCGTTTCCACCTCCAGTTCAAGCCTGCAGTTTCCATACCCGAGAAATTGTCTTTTTTTTTTAACGGGTCCCCATATGAAAGCACTCCTGTTGCTGTGTGGATTTATCAGATGACGTAGAAGTTTGAATCATCCAGGCATTGCGAGCCAGCTCAAGTGATTCAGTTTTATTTTATTAGACCATCTTGGGATCCATTTTATAGACCTGCTGCAGACAATAAAAAAAAAGGTAGGGTTGTGTGTGTGTGTGTGTGTGTGTGTGTGTGTGTGTGTGTGTGTGTGTGTGTGTGTGTGTGTGTGTGTGTGTGTGTGTGTGTGTGTGTGTGTGTGTGTGTGTGTGTGTGTGTGTGGTGCGCGCGTGCGTGTGTTGCGCAAGTGTGCATGCGTGTGTGTGTGTTGTGCGATGGACGTACCCCAGTCTGCGGACGAGCTTGGCAAACTCCAGCAGGCAGGTGTCTACTGGCAGGCGGAGCTGGCCCTCCGCCATGGCCAGCTGGCAATCATCAAATGAATAGTCTGTGGTGGGCACTCTCAGGGCCCTGGAACACAGGACACAATGCCACCACATCAGCCCCGGACACATCGATTCAGCCGCTCCGTCACACATTCAATTTACCCGCCGCTGCCCATAACTCACGGGACATAATCAACTTTGAGCATTGAACGGTGGGGCAAAGGCACGTCGCCTGGGTTTTGACCGCAACCCCACCGTTTGCCGAGGGCAATGGTGTACAAATGGCGTCTGAATTGGATTCAATTGTGGCCCGATAGCCAAAATCAAAGCCTTGTCTGAGGCTATCTAAATGGTAAATATTCTTTAAAATAAATAAAAAAGTAATTTCCTTAATTTATTAATAAGTAATTTATTCTGCTACCTTTATGTAAATCAGGGAGCAGAATATACAGCCTTTAATTGAGATGATCTGGGAAAACCGCACACACATTTTTAATTTCCAATGGAAATGTATGAGAGACCCGGGGAGTTAGGTCAAAAACTGAGCCAAATTCAAAGAGCATCTCCTTAGCTGAACAATATTTGAGCTGCTCACTTGCAGAAAATGACTCTGTAATCGTTCCTTTTACGACTGTGTCTCTAGCATAGACTATAAATTGTGTATAATCTTTGCACCAGTAAATACGATTAGTTGTGCAATCCATTTTCGACGAGGCATTTGCTCAGTCTGCAATCGGTGAGTTGTTAAAATACAACAGCAGATGAATACGTTTGCGTGCATGCGTGCGCGTGCGAAACGCCAGCTTACTTGGCCATGATGCGACGGACGTTGTTGGCAAACAGAGCTGGGTTCCCCTTCTCCTCCTCTGAGGGGGTGTAGATCGGAAGGTACTGGTCAAAGGGAGGGAGGGGTTAGTTGTAAGTTGAAGTGAAAGTCTCTTTAAAGCAGAAAGTCAGTCATTTTCCGTCCAGCTTTGTCTTATTTACATGATCCTTTGTGGTCGCATATCGTCGTTTGGTCAAAGTAACGTATCTTTAGAAGTTTTGTTCTTATGTAGTGCGGTTGTATGGACTAGCAACTACATTTCAGGAGCTGCCGGTTAGCAAGAAACAGCTTTGCATTATTAAAGTAGAGATTCCCACACGGTGTACTTGGATGAAGGTTAGCATTAATTTGCTAAAGCACTAAAAAGGTGTCAGTAATGTTCCATCCATCCATTCTGTTACACACTCATGTGCCAGAATAGTGTCACCTGAACACCTGCTGAAGAGGTCACTTGAAACATTTTATCAAATTAAATAGTTAGCATAAAAGTTTTCTTTAACAAGAAGCAGAATTGTGAAGTCCCCCAGAATGCCACTCACCTCGATTTCAAACTCATTATGGAGCTGGCACAGAGTCAGCCACAAGATTTCAAACCTGCAAGTTGAAGGGAGACAGTGTTTGTTGTAAAGTGGTTATTGAGAGCACGAGTGCTGCTACGGTGACTACTAATACACACAAAACAACAACACAAACAGCGGCAGCAGCAAACTGTGCTATCCCACACACAGGATGTGTTACAGGATGGGCTCGGTCAAGTCAACAAATGTACAGAGATACTATGCATTTAGACCTGTTCATTTGTATGCTTTTTCTTTATATGTGCAATACATTTTATATAGTGCATAACAATTATTCTCTTGGAATTTAACACCTTTTTCTATGCGTAATCACAGCACAGGATCCCAAAAGGCCTTCTGCGGTATGCCGTTCTATCCAGCCGTACTTTGCGGCCTGGAATGCCTGGCCATGTGTAAAGTGAATTCCTAAGGTTTCCCCCCCTGGCACCTACACAGGTTTCCATGTGTTGAAGCAGGATGCACATCCTATGGGATGGGGAAACACTATGAATGCTAGTGTTGCGTTTCAGTCTATCCACATGGGCACCACGTTGTTGTTCCGCTGCGCTGGGCAGGGAAGGCAGCCAAGCACTACACTATAAAATGAAACGGTTGGTGGACGAACTCAGAAACAGGCCCTCAACAGTAGACCGCACAAGGGAGGGCCGAGGTAAACAAATAAACAAAACAGGTGGGGGGGGGAACTTTATTCCCTTAATCACAGTGATGAATCTGTTTGCATTTGCCTCCTCCCTCCCTGTGCAGGTTTCGGTTTACACCCCATTATTTGTATCTAGTGCTCTGGTACATTGGATGAGAAGTGTGTGAACACAGGAAGGAAGCGTCACAGAGCTGGCTTCAATCGTGTTACCATACCAGGCACAGAGTAATAAAACTAGCACGGCCTCCGATACGTCTGTAGTTACATCTGCTTGGATGTGTTTGGTGTATCGCATGTCGGTCAATTGAAAATCGATGTCGTCTTTAGCTGAGGGAAAGTTTTACAATACAAAGCACAGCACCGCACATCTTCTCCCTAATAAAGCTCGAACTATAAAACCAAAATGGAACTCAATCACATTTGGCTACCGACAAATGAAGCGAGTACCTCTTAATTGCGTATACGCAATTAAAAAACGGAAGGCCCTCATGAAACCACTTAGTTGTTCTTTAAGAAAACTAATTTAAAAGGGGTAGTGTGTATGATTAACCGGCCTCTAGCAGTGGGGTTGCAGATAAAGTAGAGTAAAATAGCATTTATGACTGTGAATAAGAAACGCATCGCAGCTAATGCTCCTGTCTGTTCTGGGCTTCTGTAGGAACATGACAGTGAAACATGGTGGTTCTGTGGAAGCAGACCCATTCCAAATGTATATCCTTATGTAAAAATATATAAAAAAAACTATTCAGATGTTCATTGGATAACGCAAATAAAATATTCATCACTTATGAATAGTATATTTAATTTCTGCCATGTCGGTTCTGATAGATGCCCCTTAATTGCACACACTGCAGCTTTAAGTTCCCAGCCTTCTTAAAACCACCACACCGATTATGACAGCGGTGTCCCACATGCATAACTTTTCTTGTCCAGGCCTGCGAGGCGAGGAGACAGAACAGAAGGTTAAATGGGTTTGTACTCACGCCCCTGGCCCCTGCCACGTCCACGTGATGGTGTCCTGTAAACAGAGGGAGAGGGGAGTCACTTCAACACATCTTGCTCCACTGATGACGTGCGTGAGAACATCATGTACTTGACCCCCAAAACCAAACCACTCTCGCACTTAGGACATTATAATATTATCATTCACGTTTATTATTACAGCTGGACATCACACGGGCAGTGCTGTGCACTGTACCGTCTCATTGCCACTGTTTGTCTATCATGTAGTGTCTATCGTGTCTGGTGTACGTGTGCTTTATACCATGCCTGCTTCCAGGAATAGCCCATATAGTACACATATTTTATATTGTTTTATGTTCATTGATTTAACTGCGCGGCGTGGCTCCTCAGTTCAATGCCGGCGGCTCTATGCCGCTTCAGACTTGAGAATTAGGGACGACAAGCTTAAAGGGCTATAGTTATCTGATTAGTTGGGCATCTTCTCTACAACCAGAGCTGCTAAAATACCACGTTAGGTACAGCCAGAATTAGTAATTAACCCAGCATAGTTTTTCCACAGCACACACACACGGATTCAGTTGTCTAATAAATACAGAGAGAACCAAATAGGACACAGCAGGTTGAGAGCTAAAGTTGGTCATTAGCTCAAGATGAAACGTAATCTTAACCGTAAACCAATTCCCACATACCGGAAACGTTGAATAGTTTCCGAAGATCATTAAAATCCCATTTCATTCTTAGACCATCTGTGGATTATTGGTCTTTTAGCCAATTTATGGCGAGTCCATTCTTGGTTAACACACAGAAATACAAATTATGCAAAGCACTTTCAGGGCCATGATTCATCAATGATTTGACACACAATCCCCGAGAAACTAGCCCTTGTTTGCAACACTTTCATACACCGAGTTCAAACCTGGTCAATATGTTTGAGAATTTGTGACTAAATTGTACTAACATGACCCTGATGCCTCTGATTGTGTGTCGCCAGTAGAAAAACAAAACAAGTCTGCCAGGTCTGGGTGTGATAACATAGCCTGGAGCTTACCATTCTGTTGGGGTAGCGAATCACAACAGGCTGCACAGGAACAGCTGGGATGAACGCCCCTGGGGACAGACAAGAACCAGTATGAAGAGGAGAGCGTAACAGGTTGCATAAGGCCTGTAACAGTACATGCATATTAAATAAACCAAGCAGGGCTAACCACACAGAATGACATGATTACATTTAAAATAACACGTAATACACATTTTACTGTTGACCCTGATAGAGGAAAGATGCAGAGGCTTCCAAGTCCAGTTTGGCGAACAACAAGAGACAGAAACAAACAAAGTACTTCATGGTCAAGCCTGAGTCAATGAACCATTGAGGCTTTGTAATAGGAGTTGCATTCAATACAGCAAAAAGGGATAAACAGCTAATCCCTTTGCCATCAGATCAGAAAGAAACAGAAAGACAAAGAATTCCTACCTGGTTTGAATGTAATGAGGCAGGATCTATTGGTGCATGTTCCCTCTGGAAAGATCATTATCTGCAATGATAATAATAATAATACAGAATGAAACAATGAAACAGTACACTCAACGCTGACTATTATACCAATTTAGGCAAGAAAATAAGATAACGCGACTTAAAAGTGAATGAAATTCACTTTTGGTACAGATGGCATGTGATTCCAGAAAAGGCATGACTAATATGCCTTCTTCAGTAATCATGAATGCATGCTGCTTCACAGAAACCAATCTCGAGGTCCTATCGGCTAAATCTGCCCAAACCCTTTCGTGACCCACATAAACCATTCATGTGCACACAATCAAAACAATATGTCGGAGTGGCCGTCTCTGTGTCACGCTCCATACAAGTCCGTCTGGAATCGTAATCCAGGGGCACACCTCACAGGGGATGGGCAAGACCGCTGAGCCATGTGTGCCCATCTCACAAAGTAGCCTTCTCGTTCTATGAATGCATCATCATCATCATCATCATCATCATCATCATCCTCTCTACAGGTCAGTAGGGCTGGGCGATTTGGCCTAAAAATAAAATCTCTGATCTTTTCAAACCATTATCAATTTTAGAAAATAATAGCAATGCTTAACAAAACAAAAACAAAACAAAATAAATATCACACATTTTCCACTCTGCTGCGTGCCTCAGTTTAAGATGTTGGAATAAATGTTTTGTGCTTTAGGCAAACTCTACACACTGATTAGATATTGTAGTTTTGTACAATATCGTGTCATCGTCATCGTCATCGTCATCCGCTTATCCGGGGTCGGGTCGCGGGGGGAGCAGCTCAAGCAACAATATCGTGTATAAGTCGTTTTTTTTTTTTATCCCGAAAAAAAACATAAATTCGGATTACGATTTAAAACCGATTCATCACCCAGCCCTACAGGCCAGTACTCCATGGCCCCTCCATCTCTTTGTACCTGGGGCCACTCCCCTCCGGAACAGGCTCTGCGTTTGATCTCCTCCACGGTCTTCCTCCGGGAGTCTGGGTCCGACCGCGACACGAACACGGGCCTGATGAACTTGATCAGGGCTGGGCGGTTGGCGTGGAAGGGAGATACAGAGGGATGAGAGAGAGAGGGCTGGGATGAATACAAGTACCAAACCAGGGGTCCTTTTCGGTCAATTATTGGACAAAAAGTAAAATATAAATATTCCAAACTTTTCCTGTAGGAGCATATAAAAAGTTCTCAATGTGCTAGCAATTGTACTGACGTTTTTTTATGGCTGGTAGTGGATACTAAAGTCAAAGAACAGTGAAGGATTATTTTATCTTTCCATGTTTGGCTGGGCAACACCAACAAAAGGCACTCGCTGGACTTATTTCCAAAACTACAACGCAGCAACTCAAATACCATAGGATGCATTCGAGTAATGTCTGCCAAGGCTCAACAGCACAGGCTGTGAGAATATTGAGGCAGAAACACCAGAAGAAAAATAAAAAATAAAGTCACTCAACAAGAGATTTGTCTACCGGTGATGGGCGATCGGGTAGGGGACAGAGCAGCAGTTAGTGACAGCATGCAACATGATGACAGGGATGGGATTCGTTCTACTAGCTCTTTAATTAGATCTGCAGTCACACTATTACACCCTGGCAACAACCTGGATGTGTTTGTTCCCGTAAATCCATATACTCAAACAGTCCCCAAATTATTAAGTTTCCCTAATTTTAAAGTTGAGCATGGAATGACTTCTCAGATAACTGCTGCTTCTTTTTACTATTACCAATTTGGACTACATTCAAACCATTTTGCTGTTGGAAGAGCAGACTCAGTCATTGCTAAACAACCATCATGGTGTTTTGCCTGCAGTTGCAGCACTTTAGTCAGGTGCTTAAGTTCACCACACTGGTTAATATACTGTGTGAGATGCTTCTGTGTATCTGAATTGTAGTTCTCTTTTCAGTATTCATGTTTCCTCTTTTTTTGTGTGAAAAATGAGACAGGTGCAGGTGCAGACTACAGACATTATGCGTTTTTACGAGAACCTGAAAATCAGGCGGTTCACAGAGGGAGGAAATACATCTGCATTTTCATAGCCCTGCTGTGATGCATGCTACAGTCTTTAAAAAACAGAGGGCCTGGAGGCAGAGACCAACATTTTATTTCTGATTTGTGTCTTTTTCGCCAGTCAGGGTGGCGAAATCTACCAACAAAGCTATTTTCTTTTGCCATATGCAACACTGATTTTCTTCACCTGCCAAATGGTCAAATTAATCTGCCATTGGCTAGTGGCAAGTGCTACTTTTGGGGCGGGCCTCGAGGTGTGAGAGCCTGTCAGAGAGTAGCGATGGGCGGCTTCAAACAGAACAGAGTCCGCATGCACCCTCTTCCTGACATAAAGGGGTGTTGTGGTGAAATCAAGTGTGAAAAAGGAGACAAGGGAAGACAGCTGAGCCAGTAAGGTGTGCACGTAATGAGATGAGCCCGAGGAGATAATGGAAAACCTTTGTAGGTGATGCATTGATGTGAACATAACACAAGTGCTTAAACACAGACTGAGTCCTTCAGAGAAAGCAAAAGCATTGAACGATGCCTCTTTGCTGCCACATAACACAACATCATTGCATCTCCTAATACCATTGTATTACAGCTGTTATTTTAGTATTCAAAGAAGACTTTACAAGTCTGCTGCCACAGAATCTTTGACATTTTGTGGGAAATCTGGCCCCAGCGCCAAACATTACCGCATCATTATACAGCCATTTGCATTAATCTTGCTGACGATAGTCTTGGCGTGTGCAAGTTAAACAGAATCGACATTCACAGGTTCAAAAAACAGCCCGCCACAACTGTTCCTAGTGCCAGGAATGAAGGTGACAGGTGGCCCCAGGTGACCAGAGACAGTTGGCGTTGTCCCAGCATTTCACACACACACACACACACACACACACACACACACACACACACACACACACACACACACACACACACACACACACACACACACACACACACACACACACACACACACACACACACACACACACGCCGTGTCATGCATGCGCCCGTCGTACTTACTGCCCCATAGCGGTATGTCCTTGCTCTCCGCCTTCATGACAATCGAGGCCATCGTCATGGTGACGGGGATGGCGTCGAAGTAGGACGAGTGGGGCGCCAGGGTCAGGATGGGCGCCTCCGCGGGCAACGCCTTGCGACCTTTCACCTTGACCCAGTGGAAGCCCCCCGCGAACCACATGAGCCGCATGATGACCTTCAGCAGCAGGTCCACCACTCTGCAGGGGGGGCGACAAGAAACAAGTCTTAGGGTCAACATCACACATGACAATGCTTTGGGACACCAAGCTGTTAAAGGAGAATTTCACCGGTGGAGGCATGAATATGTATTGAAATTTGGTCCTATGTGTAGTCGAATAATAAAATAAAATTCTAATTTGGTGCCGTCTTTTCCGAGAAAAGGCAGAAAATGACTTTTTGGCGCTTGTGGATTGAAGCAACAACTCCCAACATGCACCACGATGCACAGCTTCACTGGCCACTCCCGCTGATGTAGATCAGCGGGTCCAACCCCCTAGTGCTTGTAGTCTTACGAGAATCCTCCCCTCTTACACTTCCTATTTATTTCTACGCAAAGATCGCCATATTCCGTCATCTTAAACAGGAAGTGTTGGAGATCGATACGGATCTCTCCAGTCTCTCCAGAAAATAAGGGAATGATGCACGACCATTCAAAAATATGAGTGGGTTTCTAACGATACAAAGCTTAATGGAAATGGGTGAAGTTTCCCTTTAAGTCAAACAATAATACCATAGAGAGCAATCGTTCATTTAATGTTGAATGAATTCAAGACAGGTATGATACAGGATGAACAGGAGACGCGGGTCAACTGTAGAGGATAAAAACGTTATCAATTGTACAACAAACGAGGAGAATGGCGGGGAAGGAGACGACGGCAATACATAGTCAAAGCAAGGCCTGAACCGAAGATAGAATTGTAAGAAGACAGAGGCTAATGAGCTTGGTGCTTTCTCCGGTTTACAAAGTCCACAAGGAAAGGAGAGTGGTTGCATCAAAAAGGAGGCAAGCTGCCAGGGGACAGTCCAATATGCTAGTCAAGCACATGCTATATTGGTGGGCAATTAGTCCGTAGAATTCAGCTGGATCTTTTCTTATAGTTACTTTTTTTAGCTTGCTTCCCAAAAAATATATAATTACTAGGCCAGAGCGATTTTAGGTTTTTTAAAAGGAGGTATTAGTCAAATCGAAAGTACACAATTAGACATCAGGTTAAGAGGCCCACAACGCTACATAACATGTTGCATCATATATTAAAAAAAGGCCTCATAGCATCATGATATGCAGTCAAGTTAATACTTGAGAAGGACATTTTAGCCTGAAGGCCAAAGGCAACTCTCCAGTTTCGTGTGTTCACTCTACTTCCTGGCCAATATGGTCCCAATAAAGACACAAGGACTCAATAAAAGCTTCTTCCTGCGCAACCCAAAAACAGCACGTCTAGACTCTACATACAATACACTCATCAGCTATAGTTGGTCAACACATTCTGCATTTTTGTGTTTGCTTCCTTCTTCATGGTAGCCTTGAAGCTTTTAATCACAATACTTAGCAGAAATATTTCTTGTGATTAAAACAGGACCATTTATGTGTGTAAACATTCCACCGCCAACACGATTTGCGGAATGCGCCTATGGAGAGTTGCAGTATTGCACACTGAAACAGCACTTTACCGAGCTCGATAGATATAGCCACACACCCGACACAGCTTTAAGGGCGAGCAAAGACATGACGGCAGTCACCTCACAGCCGCTCGATCGGGCGTCGAGAGTCAAGTATACTGCCTCCAGGTTACAGAGATTAAACTGAATTAATGGGGATGTTTGAGCCTGTGAAGGGGAGAACTAAAGATTGAATAGAGTGGTGTCAGGGGGGGCTGTGTGGGACTAGATAACAGTGGGAGACGGGGGGAGATTAAGGGTCAGGAAGAATGACGATATTAACACCAGGAAATAAAGGGAATGAGAAAAACGGCGAGTTCAGGGGTGATGGGTGGAAGGAGGAAGAATACCACGATGCCACGTACACAACTAAACACACCAAACATGTTGACCCATTGGTGGTGAACATTCAGAAGGAAATAACAAAACCTGAAATGGCTAGTAGCAAGCGTTGTGTGTTCAGTGTTCAAAATGGCTCTTGGAAAGGAAATGGAATGTCTACAAGGACCTCATGTCCAGTTGAAAAGGAACAGGTACTGCCAAACACTTTCATAGGAGGTTCTCTTTTCGGAGGCTGTCCACTCAAGCAAGCATACTTTCATTCCCTCAAGACACATTTTGCTCGGCAGAGCAGTGGTCGGTGATGCTGTGCTTTTGCCCCTCAATCAGGGAAGAAATATACAGCCTGGGTACCACCAGGTCAGAATAAAAAGTATAAAATAAAGAAGGAAAGCATAACGGTTTGATAGGCTTCATGATGTAATGTCTCTGAAGGAGTCAAGAGGCTATAGACCAGCAGGCTGGAGAAGAGTAAAAAGAATAAAAATAAATACAACTGTTAATTTCAAGAACTACTGCCAATGTGCTGATGGGGGGGGGGGGGGTATTACACATACTGTATATGTGGATGGATCTTTTGTTAAAACCTGTATCATGGCAAATTCGTGTTTTCAAATCAGATGATGCAAGAGGAACCTGGCACAAACTCCATTATCAACCTTGGACCATCTATTAATGTTGGCCTGAGGTGCACTCGGAAGACTTTAGGATACGATCATATGGAACTTAATATGAAAAACGAACGCTTGAGATTGGTTACCAATTTCTTCTTGTCATTGGTATTCATAACAATGCAGATATGGACATTTGTACTGTCCAACATTTTATATTCAGAGTTTGTAGTAAGACTATATGAAGGAGGTATGGCTGGGTGGATGTCAATCATGCATTCACCTGAAAACCTTTAAAGTCCCACACAGTCCTGATAACAGCAATGATCAGCAGTAATGAACATTAAGCAACAATTAGCCATCAGTTTATTAACAGTTAACTACTGGTCTAATAATCATAAATAATGCTGTTCATGTATACTAATGGTAACCCCAACCCGTATGAGAGGGTTAGCACTGCACACCAAAACAGCGATCATGTGTACTGTCAATACCAAAAGAAAACCGCTACGTGGGCAAAATAATATTTCATTAACCTTCTGAGACTGGTTTCTATTTTGTTTTGGTGTCAACCACAGTGTCCAGCCCCTTAGCAGAGGAAGACAATCGTAGCTGCCTTCCATTCCATTTATAGCAGTCTTCAAGCCCGACCAGAGTGAGAGAACAGACCCCGGACTCTGACAGTGATGTGGCAATTTGATGCAGGAGGATACATTTTCACTTTGCCAAGTGCTAAGCACGCAGTTTCCTCCAGGGTAAACTTCAACTGATATTTGGGTGAACACACACACACACACACACACACACACACACACACACACACACACACACACACACACACACACACACACACACACAGACAGAAAAGAGCCACTACCTCCGCCATAGGCACTGGGGTTCGACGACTGCCTCGGAGCGTCCCATCGAAGCCAGGAAGGCGAAGGGCCAGGCCAGAAGCATCATGAACGCCACGATGATGAGTCTGATTGGGAATATCGTCACCGTCATCAATGCTATCTGCAAAAGAAGGCACGGAGCACCATTAGCCTAAAAACGTGACCTCATTATTTGGACTAAACTACAAAATGATAGAATGAGACAATTCCCTCACGCATCCGCAAGTGATTTTATAGAGCAATGTAAAAGGGAATTCAAGGCAACCAATTAATATTGTTACACACACACACACACACACACACACACACACACACACACACACACACACACACACACACACACACACACACACACACACACACACACACACACACACACACACACACACACACTTAACCAAAATAGAATTCATCAGAACATTCGGCTAAACAGTGTGTATATATTTAGGATGCATGTGGCATGAATGAGTCAATAACAAAAGGAGATTGATGAAGGAAATAGATTTTTTTCCAAACATCTACCACTCACTGTCAAATAAACCTTGAGTGTGCACAAGCGACTAAAAATACCAAACAAAAGTCAGACACACATCCAGTAGTTCAAAGACACAACAGTGGCTCGTTCTGCACTCCCTCAGACCAACAGATTGCCAGGGGTTATCTTTACAGCCCTGTTTCATGAGGCGCACATATCAGTGCTTATCTTGGGTAAATATTTGTCCTGCACTCGCTAGTGGGCAACGGGTGCCTTCCTTCACCTCCGGTCCCAATGTTCAGCAGAGGGCCTATCTGATTGCGGAGTGGGTGGTCTATCATCTTAATCATGACAATAGCCTGCAACCAAAGGAATGCAATGGTCTGGTCGGGGGTTGGCTGTCTGCACAATCAAAGGTGATTGCAGATGATTCGCTTTCTTCTGTTTTCGATGTATAGATCGGTTGCACTTTGGGAGTAGGCCTACCATTATTTGAGAGACAGCTCGGCCTAATGGTCAGAATATGCATGTGATGATGAGTCACATTTGACAAAGCATTGGAAAGTTAGCATATTATACAAAAGATTTAACATTATGCAAGCATCACTATGTCTGCAAATCATTTAACAAACTGTGCAAAAATCCAACAGAAAAATAAATACGAATAAAAAGCCTCAGGAAAAGTGGCTGGCATAAAATATTCGAGAACTACTGGATTATGCATTTGATTAAATATTAATCGGGATCCTAAGCGTGATAATGCATGAATGTCACTTAATTTAAAACAAGGCTCCATGTTTCAATGGCACGTAGGGCAAGCTGGCTGCTTAAGAATTCAGGCAGTTCAACTGAAAAAAATGCAACAGTAAAAGGCTGACATAAAAGATGCACAATAAAACTCAGCATACAGAGAATAAGGAAGTGCACTATACGTCAGCAAAGCCTACCTACATTACGAAATACCCTGTGGCATCTCTGCATCCACCACTTGAGATTTTGAGGAAGCACAATTCAGTGGTAATCTAAGATGTTCCCAGAATTACAAAGTAGTGCCTTGAAAGGCTGTACCGAGGATTATGCTTGCTTTACAAAGCTATTGTGAAGTTCATTCAAGAATAATTTCTACAAAAGGTATTTGTTGGTTTGACTTGTATTCTAGACTGTGCAGCCATAGTGTTATAGAGCCTTGCCCATAACAGGCACTTTTGTGGCAAGTGTTTATTCAAAATTGAAGAATTTAGTCATTATCCTAACAATGTAAGGCAAGGGTCAGCTATGTAGCAAAAAAAAAAGAAGGCATAAATGGCGCAATTGTAAGGATAATATTGCCAAGAAACTAAAGAGAGAGGGTAGTAAAAACAAATATTAAAAATGTGTGCAAAACATAGTACACTGGTACAGGTACTCTCATCTAATCCAGGACCACGGATGGAGCAAAGCATCATCGATGGAGCAAAGGGCGTTCAGTGATACACTCTCAGAGACGGTTCCCTCCAAGAGGATACTCCTCCACCCTCTGTTTTAAAAAGATGTACTGGGACCATTATGATGATGACGTTAGGAACTACAGCCGGATCAACACAGACTACCGGATCCATTATTTGATTTGCGTGCAGAACTAAGCAACAATAGCCATTTGATTTTGTATTTTACAACTAAATCATTGTCAAAAAAAAAAGAAAAGGGATTCAATATAGCAGTGGCCAAAGAAGAATTACCACGGTTTACCACCATTCTATGCCTTCTGTTTTTGACAGGGGCGCACATTGATATACACAACCAGTGTGTACAAATAAATCATCAATTAGTAATAAACGTTAACCCAATAAAAGAGTCACACACACTCAGATAGAGTTCCCAAACAAGGATTTAGAAATCCCCCTCAGATCTCCATTAAACCTAAGTAAACACTACATGACTCTTGTTTTACCATTCATAAAAATGGACAGTCACCGACAAAGAGCACCGTTTTGCACTTGTTGAAATCCAATAATAGCTTAACAAACTGGTCTGCTGTGGCACAGTATAGATTGTGTTCAAATGCTGCAATGCATTGATTTTAGAAGTAGAATGATCAGGTCGTACATTTTACTAGGAGTAACTGTAAACTGTAAATCTTTCCCCAGATATTTTACCCGCCCCCAATATTTTAATCTTTTGACCCATACCAAGGACTTTTCAGGTGTCTGCACATCAACCCGACAGAGTAAGTGTTTTAATGACCTCAAGTCATCATTGTTTAAAAAGGATGGAACTAAATCAATGTACACTCAAAACAAATTGCAGTCAAACTCAATGCAGCTAAAGACAACCACAATATACCTGTAGACAAATCACAGTAAAAATCTAGCCTTGCATCCCAGTCTAGTTTTCAGATAATCTGAATTGTAAACTGAAACTGTCTCAACTAAAATATTAAAAACACAATAATAGTGCAAGCTTAAAAACAGGTGGTTCCCTCCATACTGTAGTTGAATGCGTTAATCAGCACCTTCCTGGCAAGCCTTTTCCTGGAAACAAGCAAATAATTAAACCGAAATCACGGGTTGCAGACAGTGTAGTATTAGGCTGATATGAGACATTAAAACAACAACTCAATCCAAACAGCCATAGCATCCGTTGTAACCTTCAATGCATGGTCCGTTTGGAAAAAAAAGACAGGACATATACGCAAATTCAGGCGACATTATCATCTTCATCATCACCCATGATTGATTCAGAGTGAGAGCCATGAAAGGGTCCCTTGATGTATCCTTTAGCGTGTGTGTGTGTGTGTGTGTGTGTGTGTGTGTGTGTGTGTGTGTGTGTGTGTGTGTGTGTGTGTGTGTGTGTGTGTGTGTGGGGGGGGGGGGGGGGGGGGGGGGGGGGCGGGTTGGTGGGATGGATGGCCGCATCCCACACGACTGTGATCACAACATAAACAAAGATGGGGACCTGTCGTGAGACCGCGTTACAACAGGAGTTATAACCAAGACAGACGCAACACGCAGAGCCAAGCTGTTGAATGGTGTCACTGTGTTGCTGCTGGCTAACTAGCAGAGAAGGTAGGCCCGACGCTGCCAAGCTGCTGTCTTATCTCCAACTCCCCTCCCCATCCACCTCCTAAAAAACTGCCTCTTGAAATCACAGACCTTATCTCACACACCATCCATGTCATCTAAGGCAAATAAGACACCATCGCGTTAGTGAAATAAACACTAACTGGATGGGATTCAGCCTGGATGATCCAGGACTGCGGGTCCCGCACACACAGCAGAGACAGATAGGTGGACGTTAGAAGAGCAACATGTATGTATTTAGCTCTGAGCTAACATTAGCTCATCCCTGACGTGGGGCGCCGAGGAGATGGACAAGCGTCTCCGCCAGAATGCCCCCGCGTATCGACCCCCCCCCCCCCCCCCCCCCCCCCACACACACACACACACACACACACTAGACGGGTGGAGGACCGTGCATCGTATCAATTTGAAGCGTTACCTTCGCCTTCTCCAGGGGGGTGAACCTCAGGAGATGCACGAAGGGGTTCCTCAGAGGGGGAGCGTGTTCCGTCTTCTGGCCGCCGTCTCCTTCCATCATGGCACACTGCTGTCTGCTGGTCGGCAGCCTCATCTTCCCCAACTCGTAACGAGATAACAGCGTATGGCTGTAAAGAGAGGATACGAATAATATGCGAAAATCTCCCTCAACAAATTATGTTATCGTGCACTGACTGGCACGCTGCTTGCTCACTCCGGGCGGCTGGCTACTACAGGGTATTACAGGTTGTCTCGGGTGCCAGGCGACGGTGGCTAGCAGGAGGATTAGCTAGGGATAGAATAAGTCACTGATGGATTTTCTTTTCCGGCGCAGTATAGTTTCCAATACTCCCCCTAGCACCGAGATGCTAGCTACAGCAGTCAGGGTTCCCCCTCATCAGCGCATGCGCCGAGTTCATCCCCTTTACCCGAATGTATCAGCGTGAGTCTACTCGCTGCGATCGATCAAGTGTGCGTGCGTGTGAGTTTTACCATTTATGCAAACCATCTCTGTAGGGACGAGGAAAAGAGATGAGTGGAAAAGTAGGGTTAAGGTTAGAATATCAGGATATTTTCTATGTTTCACTTTATAAGTGGTAAAATCCTATCATTCTCCCACCATACATACTTGGAATATATTACACCAAGTAGGCTATTGCCTGTGGTTGGTAGTACAATTTAAACAACACAAAAAGAGGCATGATGTATGGTTTGATGAATGGGTGGATGAAGAATTAACAGAAAAGCTTTGACCATTGACGTAAACATGAATCATAGTCAATATGCAGGCTAAAAAATAATCTTTTGGCATATTTGAAGTTCAGCTCTTTATTAGGAGGTCGTGTCTGTAGTGTCAGCGTGTTGGGATGAGTTGCCTCGGCCCTGGAATTATACACAGCAGATCATTTTAAATGGTCACATGCTGCCCTCTACTGGCTCCTGCCATAAATTGCAATCTTAATCTTTATACCCGTATCTGTGTGTTGCTACACATCTACCGATGTCAACCCTAATTTGTATAGTCTCACATATATAACCTAGGCAAAACAAATAGAATTGGCAAGTTGTATTTATTTTTCAAACTATATCATAGCTTAAAAAAGTCCCAAATGGTGCCATTAATTGAACTTTCTCCCTATATCATCTTGAGCATGGCATGTTTGATTGCATTGAATGTTCAGTTGGGAACTGAAGAATCTTTGTATCGTATAGTATTAATTTATTTATTATTGACACATACACAAACAACCACGCACACATCAGTTGTGTGTGTGTGTGTGTGTGTGTGTGTGTGTGTGTGTGTGTGTGTGTGTGTGTGTGTGTGTGTGTGTGTGTGTGTGTGTGTGTGTGTGTGTGTGTGTGTGTGTGTGGGGAGGGGGGGTTTGTGCATGCTCAAGGCAAGCCAACTTGCCATACATTGGGAGAATAATACAAATCCACACACAATATCTAAAAAGTTAAAAGTTAAACCAGGAAACACTCAATTGGGTGACAGTTTACCTGTCACAGGAAACACCCAATTGAAATTGTAACTTCCCAGCCAATCAAGTCAATCACAGCTCCCCCCCCCCAACAGCATCATGATATCATGGAACTGGGAGGGAGGGAAAAAGAACGGCCATTCATCTATGTCACAATGTTCCCTGTGCTTCTTCTACACCTCAGTGTGCAAGCGCAGCAGTTTTTTCGTATTATTTGCTTCATTGATCTATTGATTGGACCATGTGTTCCTAAAGGTAGTGGAGGAGGTAATGCCAAACACAAACACTTTACTTTGGGTAGCTGTGCCTTACTACAATAAAAACAAGGAAGTTGACGGATGTAGCTCAGGTGTGGTCAGTGCGTGGGCCTTTGTGTGCGAGTGTGTGCTTGTGCGTGCGTGTGTGTGTCGGCCACATGGAGGTCAGTAATTTACACACACAGAAACACACACACACACACACACACACACACACAAACACATTTCCACAAACAGCCATCAAGTTTATTTTTTTGCATTGGGCGTCGGAGCGTGCAGTCTGAGTGCCCCTTGGCTGACCGTATCGGTCGTGACATTTGCATTCGATAGCAACCACATGAGACAGGGTTAATACTTAGGAGGACGGAGGAAAAAATGAAAAGGAGGAAAGGTTTCCCTATTTCTCCTCTGGCAATTCCCCCCCTTTTCTCTCTCTCTCTCTCTCTCTCTCTCTCTCTCTCTCTCTCTCTCTCTCTCTCTCTCTCTCTCTCTCTCTCTCTCTCTCTCTCTCTCTCTCTCTCTCTCTCTCACTCCCCTCCCCGCCCACCCACTCCCTCACCCTCAACCCTCACCTCCTCTCCCCTCCCTCTCACCTCCCCTTCCCCAATCTTGTAGCTGAGGAGGTGAAATTAAAAAGGAAGAAATGCAATTTAAAGACACAGGGTAAACAATCACCAAACACTTGTTTCCAGAGGAGACACAATTTCCCGTTGCCTTGTTCAATTTCTCCGTGGCCCGGGGTGCTGCCGCCTGCGTTTATACACCTGCTCCTACATCGCTGATTAAAATTGTAATGTAAGCGCTGAATCAATCCATATGACATTTTGTAAAAGCACAAGTATCCCGGCATTATGAATATATATAAATATAATTACATTTGTTTTCTCGGCCTCTCTACTCCCTTAGAGGTGCGAGTGGGTCAGAACACAAGAAAGCGTAGGTCGCTCCGAATGCCTTCCAACTGTTTGAAAAACATTATTCATAGTTTCAATAATACACAAAAACAAGATAAATATACAACTATAAGGATATTTTGTCGTACTCTCATTAATGCAAACAGACACATACGTATAATGTAGGGCAACCAATTACCCATGCTTTGTTTGGTTCATACATAAACTGAATGGCATCCATCGGCATGTCTTGCAGGGTTTGAACTTTCATTTCCAGAGGAGTTCCTTCGTAGAACAATTTAAAACAAGGAAAAACAGCCCCATGTCCATCTGTTTTGTTGCGTTATTTCCCGCTCTTTCATCTTGAAGTATTATACTTGGGGGTTTGGGGATGGGGGGGGGGGTACACCACAAAACATAAGGATGTATATACCGAAGCCAGAGAAAGAGAGCAGGGTTTTGTCGAGCCTCTTAATGTATGCCGCTATACATTTTTCCCTCCTTGTTCCTCCACCATAACCCCTCCGGCCAAAAGATCTGCGGCGGCCTGGCTGACTGAGAGAGAGAGCACGCCGGCGCCCCCACACCACTCTGTGTTTTACCAGCCTCGCCGGCCGTGTCAATCAATGGCCGCCGTGTTCCAAAACATATTCAACACACAAAGAGAACAATTTGGCTCCGGGAAATGGATCGCGGTGCGAGATTGACACCTCGCTCTCTGGCGGTGTCAATCAAAGCAATGAGAATTCTTTGCTGGGGCTTTTTTTTTTTTTTCCCTTTGGTCTACAAGGGCCCCCAGGAAGGCCGTGTACACAGCGCAGGTACACGGGTTGTCTTTTTGGAGTTATCTGCCCGTATGACACCTTCCCCAAGGTTTGTTGTCTTTACGTTTTGATAAATATTGAGCAGCCACGACCATCTGTCTGATTATTATTCATGCATGTGTGTTGTGTGTTGTGTGCTGGTCGGTGTGTGTGTGTGTGTGTGTGTGTGTGTACATGTTTGAGTGTGTGTGTGTGTATGCATGTTTGAGTGTGTGTGTGTGTGTGTGTGTGCGCGTTGGTCAGTGTGTGTGTGTGTGCGTGTGTGTGTACATGTTTGAGTGTGCAGTGTGTGTTGGTCGCCGACACCGTGTGTGTGTGTGTGTGTGTGCACATTTTCGAGTGTGTGTGTGTGTAGGCCTGTGTAATGACATCAAAGGGAGCTGGGTTCTCTGCTGCGTCCTGGTTCGCTTCTGTCATCCCTTGTTCCCCTAGCCTTCTCTCGCCTGGGTCTGTGCGGCTGCCACGCTATCTCTGGGCGGTTGATGCAGTGATCCAGCATGGCTGCGCGGCACATCCAAGGGGCCACCCTTTGAAAGAGGAAACTAGCCTTGCGTCTCTTGTCTGAAAGTGCTGCACACCCCTCATAAGCATCTACGTTTTGACAGAGAGAGAGAGAGAGAGAGAGAGAGAGAGAGAGAGAGAGAGAGAGAGAGAGAGAGAGAGAGAGAGAGAGAGAGAGAGAGGGGGGGAGAGAGAGAGAGAGAGAGAGAGAGAAAGAGAGAAAGAGAGAGAGAGACAGGGGAGGTGCAGGGATTCCCGATAGATAGCGGGTTTAGTAACCAAAAACGCATGCTGCTGGGCAGGACACAACACAGGACAGTTGTAAGACAAGGGAGCGAGAGAGAGAGAGAGAGCTTTGTGGCAAATACAAGTGCTCGGCTGTCCTCTCACATGCCTGTCTGTCAACTCCAGCGCGCCAGCTGGACACCTGTACAGCAGTAATTTTAAACGACCCAAAAAAAAGAAAAAAAAGAGCGGCTTTAGCAGGCTTCAGACAGATTAGTGTTCATGAAGAATTTATTAGGCGATGGTTGCCGTCCTTGAGCTGCCAGACAGCACATTTGATTGACGTCAAAAGCATCTTCTCACGTTCAGGACTACCCAAATGATTTTTAATTTTTTACTGTAATATTATTGAAACCAAAGTGCTGCAGGTTGGGGATGGAAGTCTCTGTGACGCTAACAGTTCGAAATGTGACCCAGACAGGAGGAAGCTGAAGGACAAGAACTATCTAACCATCACATATGCATTGTCATCACACACGCAGATCCCATACTACTTATAGTACATAATTAGTTAGGACTGACCAAGATTATAGTTATATCATTGGACGTTCAGTTGTCATAATTTGTTATAGGGCCATTTTTCTTTAAGCATTTGATTTGCCATGGATCCGGGTTCAAAGAAGTGAAATAGCATCCACTACAGTACAGTCTGCCAGGTGCTCTTCTACATAATTAACCATGAATGATTCATTATTGATATTATTTGTGCTAACAGAAACTCTCAAATGTGGCGCCCCTCGTCTTTCATGCCGTCCTCATAGGTGTTGATAGGTGGTGAGGCGGCTAGGTTTACTGTGGCAGGGAGACAGAGAACGGACACATCTTTAAAACATGCCACTGTAATCCCCTGTAATAGAGTCGCGATGTGTACGGAGAAACGGATAGCACCACAGAGACCATACCTTTAGCCCGTTGTTCAACACGTGGAAGGGGAGGTTGTGGAGTTAGGTTATTTATTTGGGACGTGAGACTGTTGTGTCTGTCTGTTTGGCTGTCTGGCCATCTTCTTCCGTAATAACCATCACTGTCATTTCTCAACCCTCTCGGTATCAGAAATAACAGAAACAGAAATAACCAAGGAACTCGAAATGTAAAAGGGCAAAGAGAGAGAAGAGAGAAGGGAGAGAAGGGAGACAATATACATTACAAGGAACTCAACAAAACAAACGAAAAAGGAAAACAACAAACTTATCTTTGAACGAAATGAATATGGAGGAAAAGTGGCAAACATAATTCCTGCTACTAAAAATTGAGGGAAAGTCCGTTCAGCTTTTTTTTGCCCTCCCCTGTCTCCACACCTGTCAACATGGCAAGAAATAGGGAGCTCATTGTCTCTTTCTCTGATTTCTCCATTATACCGCCTGTTCGGTCTCCTTTCTTCCCCCTTTCTTCCTCTCATCCCCTCTAATCTGTCCCTCTCTGTGTCTCTGACTTCCCGTGTCATCTTGTCTGTTCTGCGGGACAGATGCTGTTTAGTCTGAATGAACATCTGTGGTGTTGACACAGGTATCAAAGACACAATGTTTCACTCTCCCTCTTGTGTCTCTCTCTCTCTCATTCTATCTCACTCTCACACAAACACTCACACACACACACACACACACACACCAACGCATGCGGGCACACACGCAAAGACACACACACACCCACGCGCACACACACACACTTCCTGTCCAGAGCCTCTGTGAGAACCCTGTAAGCTCCGGACCAGGTTTTACCTCACTGTGACCAGATGGGGGAGCTCTTGTGATACATTTTCTCGAAGGACCAGAACACTGATGTATGTGTTTGTATATGTGTGTGTGTGTGTGTGTGTGTGTGTGTGTGTGTGTGTGTGTGTG
>NC_079422.1:18250375-18255375 GCF_026213295.1 Gadus chalcogrammus
ACCAGGAATGTATTGGAAAGTAAAGTACGCTGTGGTGCACAACCACTGAGGTTGTGAGAGGATTCATATGTAAACGGCAAGTTTTTGTTCACGTTTGATTCAGAAAGTAAAAGTATTTTTTTTTTCTACAACTAGTTTAAAGATGTGGTGTGGAGAATCTAGGGCCATCTAGTGAAACGGACTTGGCAGAAATGTAATATAATAACATCGGTATGCTTAAATTAGTGATTCATCCCATGAAAATGAGAATCAGTGTATTTTCCTAACCATATAATGTGCCCTTTACATCTACAAAGGGAGCGGCACTAATCATAATAACTGTCTAATTTTAAGCCATGACCTTTAATGTTACAGACTAAATAATTTAAATAACATTTATGATTCTAGAACACTTGACACTATTCAGTTGGTTGCAATCTATAACCTCCCCGCTAGAGGCCACTAAATCCTACACTCTGCCCCTTTAAGGCAACCGAAATATCGAATGAAATATCACTAAGTAGGAGTCTGAAAATGTTATCAATATATATCATCACTTCCTGCAAATTCCTAGTTTAGGTGGACAAAGAGAAAGAGGAAGACATAGAGATAGAGAGGCAGATAGAGATAGATGGAGAGTGAGAGAGATGGAGAGTGAGAAAGAGAGAGAGAGAGAGAGAGAGAGAGAGAGAGAGAGAGAGAGAGAGAGAGAGAGAGAGAGAGAGAGAGAGAGAGTGTCCATTCTCAATCTGCTGGTTGTCAGCTGATGAAAGGGCTGTGAGAAGCTGTGTGCATGCGTGAGTGTGTGTGAGTGTGTGTGTGTGTGTGTGTGTGTGTGTGTGTGTGTGTGCGTGTGCGTGTGCGTGTGTGTGTGTGCGTGTGTGTGCGTGTGTTTGTGTTTGCGTACGAACGTGCGTCGGAGCGTATGCTTGTGTTCGGGAGACAGAGAAACAGATGGAGCTGGATGGAGGGAGGGAAGCAAAGAGGGAGGAGGAGGAGAGAAGAGAGCCACTTCTCCTCACTGAAGTGACAAGATGGGGGCTCTGTGTTAAGTGAGGGGAGGGGGGAGGGGCGGCCCTGGGCAGACAGGCTATAATGCAGAGGCTAGGGTTAGGGTCAACTTTTTAACAGGTCTTCATCAAAACTCTGTGTGTTAAACTTGTTTATTTTGGAACCTTTGTGAGGGCACTTGGCTCCTTTGGCGAGTCCTAAATGAGTAGCCTTGTCTTTATTTGAAATATATATCAGCAAGTGCCAAAAGATATTTGTTTGTAATATTATGTATTTTATTATTATTCGGACAGACAATTTAAATCCCATGACAAGGCACATGCACGTACACAGGCTCTTCAACATCAACCCAGTCTCCACAGCCCCGACCTCTTAGCAGGTCACAGAGGTGCTAACTCGTGTAAATGATGCTGACGCAAATAATGCCGTAAAGGCAGCACGGAGGGTTTAAATGGTTTCCATCTCGTGATGTGCAGTGGCCAGAACTTTATAGGGATGTTCAACATTGTAAAGAGAAATCCTATTTCCCTGCATCGCCATGTTAAAGGATAAAGCTTAAGGACTGCCCGCAAGTGGTCGATATCGTCCAGTATATTAAAGTGCAAACACTTAGGACGCAACACATACAACGTGAGATGCACACAAATTGACATTGTGTGCTTCTTGTGTTTACTTGTGCAAACGTGTTCTTTATGTAACATTAGACACGAGGGAAGGAGAGGAGAGGACTTCTAAATACATATCTACATATAGATACATCTATATATCTATATATTTATAGATATTGGTTTAAAATATCGATACATCTATAGATGTATCGATATTTTAAACCAACGCATTGTCATAACCCGTGTAGGTGCGTGTGTCTGTCCTCGTCAGCGTTTGTGTGTACACGCCTGTGCATGTACAATCTGTGTAGTCATCATACTCTGTGTTCCTGGGTCGGGAACAGGACAGACTAGCCTGTTGCTCTTGGTATTTAACACCAGCACGCCGGGGCTTGGGTTGTTCTACAGCACTTTTCGTTGTCGTACACGCGAGACGGACAAGATGTTCAGAATGCAGTACAACGACAGATCTGTGGTCAAAGATGTACTACAGGGGAGGCTGTGAGTGTATATCTCCACTCGGTGTGTGTAGTGTGTGTGTGTGTGTGTGTGTGTTAAGTGTGTGTGCGTGATGGTGAACATGATGTATCGGGCTGAGCTTGACATGTAGTACAACAGAAGTGTGGTTAAAGCTTCCAGAAAGCTTGTCCTTTCTGGTCTACATGCTCTTTGCATTTGTTCTGCTAACTAGACTCCTCTCTTGTGGTGAAGCATTGTTACCTGGTAGATTCTTTCTTCACTTTTTTTATGCATTATTTATTTGCTTGTATGTCATTCACATCTTTATTTTGTCAGAAATCATTAGTAATTTATATATATTTTCTTGTTTTTAGCAATACATTTTATTTTAATAACATAACTTAAAAGACGCAAGTTAATTTGTGAACTCCCAATCATGCGGAGCTTTTCCCGTTATTGATTAGGATAATGAAATATATATAACAAAGTGTGATGCCTTAATGTAAATTCTTAAAAAAGCATTATCAAGACATTAGGTGCAAGTGAGTATGTAAATCCATGTATTTGAGCGTGCATGTGTTTGTGTGCTTGCTAGCGTGTATGTGTGTGTGTCTGTGTGTGCATGTGTGTGTGTGTGTGTGTGTGTGTGTGTGTGTGTGTGTGTGGATGTACATATGTGTATGCCTGTGTGTCTGTGTGTGTGTGTGTGTGTGTGTGTGTGTCTGTGTGTGTGTGTGTGTGTGTGTGTGTGTGTGTGTGTGTGTGTGTGTGTGTGTGTGTGTGTGTGTGTGTGTGTGTGTGCGTGTGAGCGGAGGGAACGTGGCTGTAATTAGGGCAGCGGTGTTGCTAGATTAACTGAAATGTATTTTCCCTGTTCCGACCGGATCCAACCACCCACTGTCCTGACTCTTTTCCCCGAAGAGAACAGCCTTCTCTTCTGCTCTTCCTCAATTTGCTTTCCCTGATGAGCCAGGGGTCCCCCCCCCCCCCCCCCACACACACACACACACGCACTCATACACACATACACACACACACACACACTCATACACACACACAAACACAAAGGACCATTATACAAATGCCAATTTATATTTAATACGTTCCTGTTTGACCGTGTTCGGGCGGCAGAGTTACAAATGGAGGCGACGTGGTTAAAGTATTCATGCCCCGCAGGCCAACAGTCTATCCATTAGTTATATGGGAGAGTGAAAAGAAACATATTCTCTGTCTTCTACTCCATTTGTTGTCAGGATGCATTCGTTCTTTCATTTGTTCATCCATTCAGCAGGTTGTCACACATGGGGTTAGAGGGAAAGAGGGTCACACAGCGCAGCAATGGGCGCACTGAGTGTGTTTGTGGATGTGTGTGTGTGTGTCTGTGTCTGTGTGTGTGTGTAGTTTGGTACACATACATGACAACGGAGAGTAGGCTATTCCCATGAGTTCCCGGGCAAAACATGAAGGAGAAGTGGGGTTATCACGGTAGGTTGTAGGTTTGAACTTCATATCCTGTGGAGGTTTCCTTCTCAGCAAACATGGAGAGTCAGAATATTATAATAATCATGTATTATCATTATGTTTCATTAGAACCACACTATTCATAGTTGTTGAGGAGCCCATGTATGAGGTGTAGGTTCAAATGCCCTCTGCATCCTTTTTCTACTTGGCCCTGAGAAAGGAACTTCTGTAAAGCAACATCTGTAGGGACTTCTTAAATCTCAAATATGATCTCTTTCTCATGGGGCCAACGCCACCAACCATTTAGTTTGGCATGGGCAGTACACATTCATCTAAATCTTTGCCCACGCTTAAATGTAAATATGCCAGAGTTAGCCAATAAGCTCATTTAAAACAACAAAACAAATTAAACTGCATGTTAAACAGGACACAAGCGGTGTACCTCTTGTCTGTTTAATAGTTCCCAATTTGAGGTGGATTATTTTATTAGTAGGCCTTTGGTAAAACCATCAGGATAAAGTTCAGATCTAAAATAATATTGTTTAGTAAGACAATTCCAAAGATATATAGATATAGATAGTTGATGGTAGTGATGTTCAATCCCAACTGCTTTTATAAAACAGACGCTGACTGTAGCAGTGGTAGTAGTAGTAATAGAAGTAGTAGAAGTAGTAGTTTAACTAGTAGTATTAGGGTCCACAGGCTAACATCATGTTAACAAGGAGCAGAACTGGAAGCCGCATTAGGCTTAGCGACAGTTAGCACTACTCTATCGGGTGCTGGCAAACACAAACAACCACAACAACAAGGAAAGACATGCGACCGGGGTGCCAACATGAGACGGGGAAAGGTAAGGAATAATAGTTACAAAATGAAACCCTGCTCGGAAACCATGTTTACCTCTGGTTAAATGCATAGTAAATGATAGTGTGGACTAAAAAAGGAATAAAAGCAAATTAAAATTGCAGTAGCCTCCCTAGGTGAAAGGGAGCGGATGGTAATCACGACACAACCAAACAATACGTTAAGGTCGTTCAGGATTCATGCGAACAGGGACGTTACATTACTTTTTGGTGTTAGTGGAAGGAAGAAATTGCACAGGGTTATGAATTACTTATAACTCCACAACACAGCAGGTTGTTTTTCTTCACTGTAGGCACCAATCAAGATTAATTATTTCTTTTGTTAATTTTTCATTTGCTTGACATGTGACTGAGAAAGTGCATTAGTCACTTAGCTCCAACTAAATGTTTCATGGCAAGCTGTTTTGGATGAAAACAAAATTGCCACTGAGGGGAACCAACGCAACAAACAGGAAAACATACGTGAATTTGTATGTTTTACCATACTATACATATATAATACACTGTTCATACAATAATTGTATTCCCTTGATTTACGTGTTCATTAACAAATGTTACAATACGCTGTTGTGGTCACGTCTATATGTATCAAATTAACTTGTAGTGTTTTGTATATCGG
>NC_079422.1:18257875-18262875 GCF_026213295.1 Gadus chalcogrammus
ACATGCACCCACACACACTTACACAAACACACAAACACAAACACACACACGATAACACACACACACACACACACACACACACACACACACACACACACACACACACACACACACACACACACACACACACACACACACACACACACACACACACACACACACACACACACAGTCTTTGGAGCAACATCCCTGCACGGCAAAACAGGCTTTAGGATTGGGATTTTGGTTGTGGTCGCTATCGCTCCTCGCCATGCTTACTAAGTAAAGTTTAAGCTGATTCGTTGACAACTCCAAACAACCAAAACCCAACCAAGCCAGTGCCACAACAGCCCCTTCCCCTCACCCACCTCCCTCCCTCCCTCCCTCCCTCCCTCCCTCCTTCCCTCGCTCCCCTGGTGATTCCTTTACAGCCGGGGCTCCTAATCTGCCAGACTGACGGAGAATAAGACAGGGAAGCTGGAGAGGCCTCCGATACAGCAGAGGAACAGAGAGGGAGAAGGGAGGTAGGGGGGGGTGAGGGAAAGGGGAGCGAGAGAGAGGGAGAGAGAGAGAGAGAGAGAGAGAGAGAGAGAGAGAGAGAGAGAGAGAGAGAGAGAGAGAGAGAGAGAGAGAGAGGAGAGAGAGGGAAAAAGAGAGCGAGCAACAGCTTCCACCAGCGACAATTAAACAACCACAAAGTTAACAACAACAACAGAAGAGATACACTTGTGTTAACACCCGCTGGCCTGTGTAACTGAATGTGGGGACATAAACTGACAAGCCGCAGCCCGTGTAAGAGGGCCTGTGCGGGCCTCTTCCCTGAATAACGCGGGGCGGAGCGTCCTCTTTACTATAGTTCTGTCAAACAGACACTGAAACAGGACTTGGGGACAATCAAATCTGTCGTATTATGCGCGGTCCACAATAAACCTTGTGTTGTTTGAAAAGCCGGCATTAGACAGCAGAAAAACTGGCGCCCGAAGGAGGAAAAAAATGATTTGATCTCGTCTAATCTGTCCCGGGATGGGGTGGGGGGGGGTGTAATCCTTGTGCTCACTCTGTGAACGTGTGTTTAGAGTGTGTTGTGTATGTGTGTGTGTATACGTATTTGCTTCTGTATGTGTGTGTGTGTGTGTGTGTAAGTGAGTGTGTACATTGACAATGTGACAATGTTAATGTGCGCTTGCTTTTCAAATCGCGGGATTTGTTCACATTCATCGCAGTGTTGTCCAAGTTGTGTCGCTGAGCCGCTCCCTTCGTTCGAAGCGAGCAGTTGGTCGCTATCGGCCATTGTTGTCTTTAAGTTCCCATAGGTGACGCTCAACATAGCCGATAATAACAGGAGAATAATCCGGTGTTGGAAATCCGTCAGATGAAACAAATAAACACACACGCACACACTCACACTCACGCACGCACACAGTGTGTTTCCATGGCGCCATTGCGTCTCCATTGTCAAATCATCCAGTATAATGAACTGTGCAGATGTAAATCCTTCGCACACTGTATCTCTGATCACCTTTTTATCTGCGAGGCATTGGGACTATGTGTGTGTGTGTGTGTGTGGGTGTGTGTGTGTGTGTGTGTGTGTGTGTGTGTGTGTGTGTGTGTGTGTGTGTGTGTGTGTGTGTGTGTGTGTGTGTGTGTGTGTGTGTGTTTGTGTGTGTGTGTGTTTGGTATCCCTGAGGAGAGCTGTTTTAACGCTGAACTTATTTTATTCCTATCCCAGTGACAATAGGGCCGACAGATGTCATCCCAACGTGGCACTCTGAAGGCTTTGCAGAAAATATTAAAAACATGATTTTGGATTTGGTTTTAGGCACGCCTGCCCCGGCTCTGTTGTTACTCTCCCTGATGTATTCATTCATTCATTCATTCATGCATGGTTCGGAACCAAAACATCACGATGAAACAGAAACTGCTATTGATCCTACCAATCCTGATTGTTGAAAAGGTAAATATATGTGGAGGATTACTGTATGTCGTACACTAGAGATCATAATGGATTGTTATTGTTTTGGAGCTTTATGTACTTAACTAATAAGCAATATGAATATGATTAGAGTTGCTGAATGCCATGCCTGTATAATCAAAGAAATATGTTTGGCCTGAATGCGTGAACTTTATACGAACCATACAAAAATATGTAAACGAATAATGGAGACTTATTTGAGTCCTTCTCTTAGTAAGTAATTTGGGCTGCAGAGATAATTCATATTTTATCTGCATTCAGGGAATAACAGCGTCGCTCAAAAGCTTTACACAATTTCAGTGGTATAATTATTTATAAGTAACTATATGACCATTAAAAGCATATGCGTAAACAAAACCTAATGCAGCAAAATTCATATTACATACAACATGATTTCTATCACCATCTCACAAACACCTCCTGGATTTCGCCTCACATTGCATCCACAAAACCCCCTCAAAAAGCGCAGAAAGGGCTGTGTTGTGCTTCCTTCCAAGGCCACACTGAAGCACAGCAGAACCCCCTCCCCGCCCGGTGAGTTTGTGTGACTTATTTACCTGTCCAGCTCTGCCCGTCCAGGAGCTGTGTACCGCCGTGTCAACAAGATGTTAGCACTCAAAGGGGGAAAATAACTGCAAATATAAACATGGCGAGGAACATCCGGAGCCCAGACACACCTGACTCTCTGACAGCCTGACAGTCACCTGAGGGTGAAACTGATTCCAAAATCACTGCCCCCGACCCTCCCCCCCACCACCCCCCCCCCCCCCCCCCCAAACCCCTCACACACACACCTGCTCCCACCCAAGCCCCCACGCCACACCACACACTGACTTCGGGGGGGTTGGGTGGGGATGGAGGCTGTCTGACACATATACCGGACACACATAATGACGTGCATGCACCCGAAGACACATTGTGCGGTCACACACATGTAGACATGCAGGTGCGTGCACAGACACACACACACACACACACACACACACACACACACACACACACACACACACACACACACACACACACATACACACACACACACACACACACACACACACACACACACACACACACACACACACACACACACACACACACACGGTGAGAGTGGTCCGCTGAGGCTGTGGCTGGGCTGCTGTACGGTCAAGCAGAAACATCAAGATGTTTCCCCTCCAGCAAAGCTAGCGAGTATCACTGTTGAAGGACAGACTGACAGTCAGAAGTCTCCCTCTCTCTCTCTCTCTCTCTCTCTCTCTCTCTCTCTCTCCCTCTCGCTCTCTCTCTCTCTCTCTCTCTCTCTCTCTCTCTATCTCTCTCTCCGCTCTATCTCTCTCTCTCTCTCTCTCTCTCTCTCTCTCTCTCTCTCTCTCTCTCTCTCTCTCTGCCCATCTCTGCCCCCTTCTTTCTCTGTCTTTCTGTGCCCCCTCTCTCTCTCTCTCTCTCTCTCTCTCTCTCTCTCTCTCTCTCTCTCTCTCTCTCTCTGTCCATCTCTGCCCCCTTCTCTCTCTGTCTTTCAGTGCCCTCTCTCTCTCTCTCTCTCTCTCTCTCTCTCTCTCTCTCTCTCTCTCTCTCTCTCTCTCTCTCTCTCTCTCTCTCTCTCTCTCTCTCTGTCCCTCTCTCTCTCTCTCTGCCCCTCTCTCGCTCTCTCTCTCCCGTTTCTCGCGGCCCTCACCGAGTAGACATTGACAGATAAGATGGACGGCCTACCCACCTGACACACAGACAGACACGTGTAGTGTGCACACAGAAAGACAGAAAGACGCTCTAACGGAGCCTGCGCACACACACACACACACACACACACACACACACACACACACACACACACACACACACACACACACACACACACACACACACACACACACACACACACACACACACACAAACACACACACACTGTGTTCATGTTCCTCTGTCTCTCTTACATTAGACTGACATGGGCTGACTTCACGCTGGTGTATTGCTAAAGTCACAGCTCTCTGAAGCCATACAGACTACAAGCTATGGAAGTACCAAAGTGCTGTTCAATTGGTATTAACTTTACATTTTTATAAGCCTGTACGTGAGCCGTTAAGAATGCTACTTCCTCTGAAAATAAATGACGTGGATGTTCCCTCATATTTTTATTTTTAAACGTGCCTAAATCTGATCTTGTTTTGTTATTGTTGAAAAAGTAAAAGAGAGCCATTTCTCCATGTCTAACCTTTTTGGGTGGTAATTCGAAACGTTCAAACCTGCAGAGTAATATGATGTGAGCTTTGGGTTAGAGTTCCTATATAATGAAGTGATGTACGTGCAAATACAAAACGACTATGGATTTCTCAAGATGATTTCTATAAAATTACAGGTTGTGGAAGCTGTAAAGCAATTCTTTTTGTGGACCATAGAGGTCACTGTTGCTTTACATACCACATTGAAACGACCCAAAGACCCCTCACACCGAAATCAACATTACTTACTAAAGTAAAAGATAAATATCCTTAGAGCCATATTTAAATTAAGCGTTGCTTATAATATTATTATGCTAATTATTATGCTTGTTGTTTCCTTATTTTAATTTGACAAATGAATCAATCCAGCAGTCCCTGAAGATCCATGTAAAATTCAAGCTCCATTGTTGATTAATGTTTAATAAATTGATGAAGGGATATTACTTTGAAGTATTTTAAGGAAACATAAAGCCCTATTTGTTGTTTGTGATTCATCACCAGCTTGGGGTACTCAAATACAGGCAGAGAAAATAAGAAGCCCTTAAAGTTTCACCTTAAACTTTTTCTTTGCAATGTGGTTTAACTTGCTACAGTGATTCTACCTCAAGAGTTCTGGTCACATTTGAGTACCCTGATTTGGTCGGTTTCTCTCAACAAGACAAAAATAAGTGGAGGACGTGGTTGTGAGTATGCTTGTAGCTTGTTTGCTAACGCCACGACCACACTCCTGCCAAAAAATAAAGAAACATCATATTTTTAAGTTTAAGAGAAAAAAGTTGTGATTAATCGCAGCCAGTGAGCCAGAAGACATTATTACATATACTATGCTGACTATA
>NC_079422.1:18267875-18275375 GCF_026213295.1 Gadus chalcogrammus
CTATACTGTACTTCTGTTCCCTCATAGTTATCCTATCGCCTGATGACTGCGGGGATATGGTCCTGGTTTCCCTGTGTGGGTAGGGGATGGATGCACGTCCTAATGAGGGGCTTGCAGGTGGCAGGACTCTGCAGGGTTGTAGGAGGTGGTCTGTGTTTGCGCTAATCGTAGCTTGCTGTTGACTCTTCTTCTTAGCAGAGCAACACCGTGTGTATGTGCATTACAGCTTTAGCGACAGCGTCTGTGTTGAATGATCGCGGCCTTTTCTCTGTACGGCCAACCCCCTGGCACTTCTGGCAGCCCCTAGAGGAGAGGCTACAGCACAGAGAGGCAACGTGGGATGGTTTGAAGCTCACCGTTTGTGTTTATTATTTCGGATTCATTAAAACTGCATGTAGTTCTAGATTGCAAATTAAATGTGTGCAACATTTGACTGATTGTTTACAGTGTAGCCATTATTGGACACCCATTCGCCCTTAACAATTATCTTTTGTTATATTAACATGATGATGGTGGTTCCGATTAAGGCAAAAAATTAATACCGGAAACAGCTCACACATGTGAACGTCATTAGATATCATGGTTGAAGTGATAGGAGAAAAGATTAATGTGAATTTATGTCATGAAAAACATGCAAGCATTTCATGGCTTTCCGGATTGTGTCCAAATTGACGTATGCTACTCATTTTTTGATTGGTAATACCAGTATGGTCTGTTACATCATTTATTTTGAAAACAATATTGAAAATCAGTCCAGATCGCAGCAAAGTCATGTCAAGATGGCAGAAAAATTGACTCATTTACCAATAGCAACATTAATATATTTAATGTAATCATTTTTAGCAATACTATGATACACAAATCATAACTACCAATCAATAGATGGTTCAACACTGGTTAAGGGTCAATTCATGTTACAGATTGCATATTTGATCAATCCGTTAAATATCTCTAAGGGTTTGTGTCCCATGTTTCTCTGTATTGAATACATTGCCAGCACATTGGTTGCCATTGACCTGACTGAATCACACTTGACCTGGCAAAATGACACACACACACACACACACACACACACACACACACACACACACACACACACACACACACACACACACACACACACACACACACACACACACACACACACACACACGCACAAACACACCCATTCGAAAACACACACACACACACACACACACACACACACACACACACACACACACACACACACACACACACACACACACACACACCTTTACACCCCCACGTGCATAGGCATACACACTCACACACACTTGATATACAATGTGTGAACCCCGTACCCGACTAAGTCATCGTTTAAACATCACCCCAGGACCTGCACCCCCCAGATAGACACACACACATGGCACAATGTGCACATTGCCCTGGTGTGTGTGTGTAGGCTGGCAGCAGCTTGGCCATAATCTCCTGGTCTAATGACACACACAGCCAGGTGTAGCGTTTCAGCACAGAGACACACTGAGAAAATACACCCTGATAATCTTGTTTGCTCATAGTGGGAATAACCTAGTCGGGTGGTCATGTTTGTGCGTGCGTGAGCGTCCGTTTGTGTGTGTGTGTGTGTGTGTGTTTGCGGGCAGGGTATATGTGTTGGTGTGTGTGTGAGTTTGTGTCTAGGATATATGTGTTCATGTGTGTGTGTGTGTGTGTGTGTGTGTGTGTGTGTGTGTGCGTGTGTACACGTGTGAGCATTCGTGCGTGTGTGTGTTTGTATGCATGGTATATGTGTTTCTGGGTGTGGGGTGCTGGGGGGGGGGGAGGGGGCGTGTGTGGTTCAGTCTTTATGGAAAAAGAGAGGGGCTGGTGGGTGTTGCTGTGGTGGGTGGTGGGGGGGGGGGGGGGGGTTTCCACATGGATGCACTGTGATAGAATATATTCACTAAATGAGGTGCAATGCTGACTGAGTGTCTCTCAGACACACACACACACACACGCACACGCACGCACACACACACACACACACACACACACACACACACACACACGCACACGCATGCACGCACGCACGCACGCACGCACGCACGCACGCACACACACACACACACACACACACACACACACACACACACACACACACACACACACATGCTCTCTCTCTCACCCTCTCTCTCATGATTGCAGACTCTCTCTCTCCCCCTCACACACACACACACACAGACACGCTCACGCACGCACACACTCATTCTTGCAGGGCACACACACTTTGTAAATAATCCATGTGTCTTAAAGGGTTTCACCCCGTCACAGCTGGCCCACTTCAATTAGAACGCACCACACTCATCTCGGCGTCTTCCACCATCTTAACTCACTCTACCCACTCTCTCCCCCATCTCACCGTCCATCCATCCCTCCCTCGCTCCATCCCGCATCGTTATGCAATCCTCCTGATTTGTGTGGCGTGTTTGGCTCTCCCAAACACTGAGAGGTATGCTATCTGCTGCAACAGCTTCATGCCAGGAAGTCCACGGTACAATACCGTGTAAAAGTTGTCAACCAAAAAACAGTCGTCACATCAAAACATTTTACAAAGTAATCAACATCGACTGATACAGAGAGCGCTGATGGAGTAACAAGCAGACAAACTCTGCTGTGATGCAATTCATTTGGTCCAATTTTCTGTCTCCACTTGATTTTGCCGCTACATTAAAGTGACACGTTTTCAGCTCGGTTCAGTATTCAAGCATTGTGTGTTAATGTGTTCGTTTGTCGATCACCCGTCCAGACTTTTGAGGTGGGAGCCCAGGTTCAGACCAGAAATGCAGCAGAGTTTTCCTAACCCTCACCTCCTTCCTTTCCTCCCTTCCTTCCTTCCTTCCCTTCCTTCCTCCCTTCCGTCCTCCCTGCTGTCCCCTTCCTCCACCCGTCCCCGTCCCCAATAAGTGGAGGTCTGGCCTCGGGTCTGCCCTGTTCCAAACACATCTAATTAGAGGAGACAGAGGGCGCTTCTCATCCATCACATTATCTCGCCCGACGAGGTGTGTGTTAGCGTTCTGTGTCCCGTCAGCCAATTACCTGCCGCCTCCCACTCCCAGTCACCTGCATTGCAAATGTGACCTTTACTTATATGGGGGGAGGCGGGGGGCTGATTTAGTACATCCTGGGGTAAGTGTGTGTCTGTGTGTGTGTGTGTGTGTGTGTGTGTGTGTGTGTGTGTGTGTGTGTGTGTGTGTGTGTGTGTGTGTGTGTGTGTGTGTGTGTGTGTGTGTGTGTGTGCATGTGTGTGCGTGTGTGTGTGAGAGAGCTAGAGACAGAAAGACAGAGTTAAAGAAGAGGGAGAGAACGTGTGGTCAGAAAGCTGTGTTTTCTGTGTGTGTGTGTGTGTGTGTGTGTGTGTGTGTGTGTGTGTGTGTGTGTGTGTGTGTGTGTGTGTGTGTGTGTGTGTGTGTGTGTGTGTGTGTTTCGGAACGGAAGTTGAGCTGAGACGCAGAGTTGGGATGGGGGTGAGTGGGTAAGGGGTGTAGGTAGAGTCGTGCTGTCCCCTTTGCCCTCATCCCCTCCCCTCCTCCCTCCTCACCCCCTCCCTCCTCTCCCCCCTCCCTCCTCACCCCCCCCCCCCCCTCACCCCCTCTCTCTGCCTCATGTGATGGGCTGTCGTGAATGTTAATGCGGTGGCGAGGTGGGTGTGGAACAAATAAGTGTTTCTGACACAGTACAGGCCCCCCATTACAGGGCCAGGGCAAAAGGCTGGGGCCCTAATGAGCCGACAGGTCACTCAGCCGCAGCCTCTGTAGCGGCCCCACTGCCCCTGGCTCCTGGCCCCATGCCAGGGGCCGTGGGGATGGGGCGCAGCCATCTCACCCACTGTCATGACGCTATGTAGCGGTCCTTTGAAATATATCGAGAGATGACGACCGTAGCTAGCTCTAATCGGTAATGAATAAACAAAACAGGTCAAGTTACGACGGTTGGATTAATGCCGATACTCAGTACGTCCATACTGTCTGATTAACACAAGGTGAAATAAATAAATATGCATTGAAGTTAAAGATCTCAGCTCACCAAACGTCCAAGATGAAGGCCATTTCGAAGAACTTTATCCATGTTGATATTCTTAATACTCTTTTACAGTAAAGGAAAGCTCCCAACACATGAACAAAGAGAGTAATTTAACATGTAGGAAAATAATAAATAAAAAATAATTAAATAATAATAATAAAAAAATGGTCCCCTAAGGGAATAAAGGTTTTTTATCTATGCAGATCATTTAGCATAGCCTGTCTGCAACTCTGTTACACATTACAAAAGTTTTGTCAGAATCATCGTTTGCTTCGACAGTGTAAAAACTGTAAAACAGTCATGATTTTACCAGAATTATACAAAAACACGATATGCACATTGCTGAAGCAACTGATCAAACTAAGCTAACCAGCCAAGTTATCGCGGATGCAGTAAACATGGGCAAAGTCACCGAGGTGCTATCGCTGATGCAGTGCTGACAGCTTATAAAATTGCCTTTTCCCTCCATCTGGATCACCGAGGATACAAGGGGCAGGTGGGGGCTCGAGAAAGTACAGCTGCAGCTTGTAGCTTTGGACGAAAAACTCATTTAAGAAGGAGGAGAGAAAAAGTACACCACAATGCTTGGCTGACTCATCAAAATTTTGGAGGGCAAATGATTCCCCATTCTCCCCCCCCCCCCCCCCCCCTCACTCCCTCCCTCCCTCACCCCCCCTCTCTCCCCCCTCACTCCCTACGGCCATTTCCACCTGAGAAGAGGAGAAAAAGGAATGGATTAAAAAAATAAGGTAGATGAGAGTGAGAGGGAGAGAGAGAGAGAGAGAGAGAGAGAGAGAGAGAGAGAGAGAGAGAGAGAGAGAGAGAGGGGGGGAATAAGGGGTAAAGAGACAACCGAGCAGCAGGGAGACCTGGCGGTTTGGATTGAGACGCGCGGCGGGCCCGGAGAGCGTCCGGGGCACCCGAGCACGTCCTCTCACAGTTGGCCGAGCTGTCTCTCAAAGCGCTTCAGGTCGTCTAAGAGTCGACCTGTTGGAGTTACTGAGTCGTCACGCGACATGTTGTAGCGGCGAGCCATGGGCCCCATCGAGACGCCCCGCCTCTCTCACCCTCTCTGTCTCTCTGTCTCAGTCTCTGTCTCACTCTCTCTCTATCACTCTCTCTCTCTGTCTCTGTCTCTCTCTCTTTGTCTCACTCTCTCTCTCTCTGTTTCTCTCTCTGTCTCTCTCTCTCTCCAGCTCTGTCTCTGTCTCTGTCTCTATCTTTCTCTTTCTCTTTCTCTCTCACTCTCTCTCTCTCTCTCTCTCTCTCTCTCTCTCTCTGTCTCTCTCTCTCTCTCTCTCTCTCTCTCTCTCTCTCTATCTCTCTCGCTCTTCCTCTCTCTCCCTCCTCTGCTCTCTATGGGACTAGTTAGGGTCTCTCTTTCTGAACCCTTTTCTGCTTTTCAATTCAAAGCTACAAACTCGATGTAGGGGATACTTTATGTGGGCACACATTGATGTCAAACCGTAGAGTTTAAACTATTGAATGAGACCAGTTACAGAATTTCACTAACATACAAAGCTATTTACTGATACTACAGACACAACGTGCAACTTTTCCTTTTAGAAAACGGACAGAAAGCTGTGCATAAATATACAAGAAAACATTTGTATTATTTGATCACAACAGGGTTATTTTAGCTCAAGCTGGCAAGCTGATTATTATTACTGAGTTGTTAGAAATTGTGTGCATTAGCTTAAACATGGGTGATAAGACACTAGTCGTGTTGTTATCGGAAAATAATACACATCTCTAACCCCTTGATTTTCCACTGACTGTGGTAAAAAGTCGATGGCTCCCTACAGGTTCAACATGAGACGTCTGCTCACAATACTGAGTCCCTGCCTCCAACCTTGTCCTTAACCCTTCAGTGCAAGCAGTGGTCCTAGACGCCCTGGCCCTGTGTTCCCCGCCCAGGCCCTCCAGTGTGCATTTCAAAAGCGTGTATTGTCTGTTCTATTGAGTCAAGTGCTTGTTTTTTGTGGGGGGGTGGGGGGTGGGGGTGGTCATTTAAAAGTCTTGTGCTGTTTATCTATCCATTTATGGATAGATAAAACATATTTTGATATAGCTGACCCATGCTGATCATTTTCAAGGATCATACTTGTTTTTTTTCTCCGGTTAGCTAGTGTGTAGCTACATCTGTAGAAATGTGTTTTAATGAATTGTTTGTTGGTGACCACTTCACATGACAAACCCAAATAGGGAGAAATAACATGCCATAGAGTTTCCATTCTGAAGAATCAATAGTACTCAATCTGCAACATTAGAATGCTATAAACATTACACCAACTAAACGTAAAACATTTGTGTCTTCAATTTGGTTTTAGGTGACGATTAATTGTTCTGCTGCAATAAAGAGTTCATGATCAATTCTCAATCAAAAAGTCCAGTACACAATAGTTTGTTTCGCAAAACATGGCTAAAAAGAGCTTATCCAGCATTACAGTATGACAACAAGGATTATCACAAATGCGTTTCCCCGACAACAGAGAAAGAAAGTCCTATCAAATTGCCTCTCCACCTTAGAGCTTTACTCAGTCCCAAAGGATATTCGGTCATTTAACTCAATGTACAAATATCAATGTTTCAACGCATGCTTTTCCTCTCTTGTGGAAAAACAACCACAACAACAACAAAACTAAAATGATCCCCGGTAAAACCTGAGGGCCTCATTTGTATGTTTTGTTAGACCTCCTGAACACAACGGAAAATGGAAGCAAAGGTCAGAGTTAAATCTCCTCCGGCTTTTGTTCTTTAAAAGCAACAATATTCTATTGATCCCTCCTGAATGATAAACACACATGTATTGCGAAAATACAACCTCCTTTGACCTTTAGCAATTATTCATACAAGAGTGGAGCAAATGTTTTTGGTCAGGAAAAACAAAATCCAGCATTATCTTTTTCCTTCGCCCTTTTGTCCTTTCTTTCATTTTTTTCTGATTTGAGGTGTGTTTATATAGTTACAGGCCATTCCGGAGGATAGCATACTTTTTGGTATTTCCATTAGGTAAAAATGGCAGAGATATACCTTCGGAACTATTTTTCACAATTATACATTTACTGTTTTGGTTCCAACTGATCATTTATTTTTTAGGGCTGTCAGTTAAAGGCGTTATTAACGGCGTTAACGCAAACCAATTTTAACGGCGTTAATTTTTTTATCGCGCGATTAACGCAAATTCATATACAACAAATATTTGATTTTCTTTTTCTTTGCCTCAAAACAAAGAAGCAGTAGCCTGACTGCTATGTTCAAGGCAGTATGTTTGTATGTTCATCGTTTAATTGCACTATAGGCTTTTTTTTGTATCTTCCTGTTTTGATCAGTATATGCCAATGTTTGCACAAGGCACCGATGTTGATAAGAGCATTAAAATGAGAACAATTAATGGGACAAAGAAATCAAGGGATATTTAGCATAGAAAAAAGATTTGCGATTAATCGCGATTAAGCGTGA
>NC_079422.1:18280375-18300375 GCF_026213295.1 Gadus chalcogrammus
GTCTGACAAGAAATATGCCCTCGAACATCCCAATTACAGGCTGTTTAGAAGGCATTAATGAGGCAGATCTTAGATACTGATGCTGTTCCGTCTCGAGGCTTGACTGTGCGCATTTTACTGCTGTCAGAGGATGGATGCACGAAGTGTGTATGTGTAAGAAATGGCTAAACGGATAATAAGCAATGTCACAATATATATATATATATATATATATATATATATATATAGCCTATATCATATTATATTACTACTATAAACATTTGTGGACATTTTCTAAATTTAAATATAGGCTAGAGCAATGACTCAATTAAAGCAATCCAGGTTAAATGCTTTCTTTTTTTTCTTTTCTTCTTTAAGCTTGCTTTTTCTCAGAAAAGGCCGCAGAAATCGTCCTTAAGCTGGACCTATCAGAACCATGGACAGCACCAGTATACCATGTGACAGTATTGGCTAAAGTAGAAGCACTCTTTATAAAGCGACCTTTTTATTTTCAGTGAACAAACTTGAAACGCTCCCGTCCACTTTGGAACAGAGCTGTGCATTTGTGAGACTTTTTTTCCAACAGTTATAACTCATCACGTGAGTCCTAAAATAATAGACTAATACCATTGGCATGCGGATATTAAATCAACGAAACATAATGCTCCAAGTTCAATCTATTCTCCAGATGTAAAAAAAAAAAACGTTCAGACCTTATTTAGACATTTAGTTTTTTCGTGCTTTGAAATAAACGGATTGGTTTCTTTCTTTCTCGTGAAACGCCAACAGAACCGTAGGCGACATAAATATTTAAGTGCATTAAAAAACCTGAAGGAGCAACATGGAAACAAGAAAGGTTTGGAAACAGTCCCAACTGAAATCCCCCCCCCCCCACCCACCCGTCCCACCCACCCACCCGATGTCCAGCAGGCGTAAAAGTCTCGCGTTGGGCACAACATAACATCATAAAATAATTATTATATTTAATTAAATAAATTCGGTGGGGGTTGTTGTTGCCTTTTTTATTTTTTGGGCTGTTACGAACAGAAAAGCTTATTTACAGTCTTTGGGAAGCCCAAGCCACTGTCTTTATGGGAGTCGAGGTGCTGCAGAGCCGAGTGTCCTTTGACGGCACCGCTGTTCTCCACCGCGCGTTCCCCACCGCCCGTTTCCAGGAGAGCGCCTTTGGGGGTCGTCCAAGAGACGGTGGTGTTACTCAAGGCCTGGTTCAACGAGCTGTGCCTAAACAAAGGGTCGTGGAAGACCCCGTCTACCCAGTTTCTCAGAGTGGTCACCGGCGAGTCCTGCCGGTCCTCCAGGCCTCTGACCGGCGAGGTTGCGTCGGGGGACGGGCTGAGGGAGGACGGCTGAAACCGCAGCATGCACGACGAGTACTCGGCCTGGTTCAACGACGTTGCGGTCTGCGCCAAGGACCAGATCCGGGGTTTTCCGTCTATTATTTGGTGACCCTGTTGTTGTTGTTGTTGTTGTTGTTGTTGTTGTTGTTGTTGTTGCTGCTGTTGTTGTTGCTGTTGCTGTTGTTGTTGTTGGTAGCACATTTTGGCCTGCTGTCTGTTGTGCGGGTCAAAACTGTCTGGGCTGGTTTTGAGACAACTTTTGCCAAGGACCTGCTCCCCTCCGAGGGACACCGGGATGGAGAGCTTCAGCGAAGTGTCTTTGATGTGGTCGCTGGGGCAGTCGGTGGTGGTCATGTGTGTGTTCATGTGGTACTGGTGTTTTAGCTCACACTCGGAGCTCTCCGACTCGATGGTGTCGTAGTCTTCCAGGTCGCTCAGCTGGAGATCCTTGTCGCCTCGGCTTCGGCTTTCTGAGGAAAATTGTTAAATAAATAAATAAATAAATAAATAAATAAATAAAATATTTTTTTGTATTCGAATTAAATCTTCTAAAACGTTTACATCGAATTAAATATAGCCTACAAACTAGTTAATAATACTGGCTTGACTGAATTGAAAAACAGGCCTTTTCATAATTTCCAATCGTCATTTTGATGTGCATCTAACATATTAAGAGTTATGTTTTCACATATATATTATTCATGACATAAGGTCCTTTCTTTGGAGGGTGAAAAAACCCTGCCCAATATTTTTTGCATGACCAACATTATTTTGGCCTCAAAACGACCCAAATCAACAGAAAATCGTTTTAACCAAAGAACAAAAGGGGCGCTGTTGCAACCAATGATCAGAGGCCGAGTAGTTAAGCCCTGATAGAAAGCGCTGATCACAGGCTTCTCCATCCCATATGGTGGGGTGTCACTTTGACTTAAAGCTCAAGGTTTGTGTGTCTGCTTTCTGTCATCATCAAGCCCCTGTGAAATATTAATGGAAAAAATCCCATTTTGCAGAAAGCAGAGCCTTTGGAGAGCAAGAGAGAGAGAGAGAGAGAGAGAGAGAGAGAGAGAGAGAGAGAGAGAGAGGTGGGGGAGAAGAGAGAGACGGGGAAAAAAAACACAGCAACAACAAACAAACCACAAAACAACTCGCTCTGCCTAAACCCACCGTCCTCGTTGTTCTCGCTCTTGGGCTGCCCCTCCTGGGAGCCCTCCTCCTCCTCCTCATCCTCGTCGTCGTAGCGCTTGTCGTCGGAGCCCTTGTTCCGCGGCGGCCACGTCATCTTGTTCTCCTTCTTGAGTCTCCGGCGGGCGTTGGCGAACCAGGTGGACACCTGCGTCAGGGTCATCTTGGTGATGATGGCGAGCATGATCTTCTCGCCCTTGGTGGGGTAGGGGTTCTTGCGGTGCTCCTGCAGCCAGGCCTTCAGGGTGCTGGTGGTCTCCCTGGTGGCGTTCTTGCGCCGGGTGCTGCCGTCCATGGAGCCATACCTGGGGAGGAGGAGGAAGAGGAGGAGGAAGAGGACAAGAGCATGGGTATGCAGGCAGTGGGGAGACACATGAGGTTTGCTCTGTCGGCCTGGAATGCTTCGAGGGCGATGGACGTCGAAAAGCAGCCCCCCTTCAGGCGAATAATAAACCACTTATAAACGTGAACATGATGAGGGAAACTTTGGGAATTGCAAAAGACGTGTACTGCGGCAATCAAACCTGAGCTAATGTTGTGGAGCGGATTTGAACATTGCCATTGTGTGTGTGTGTGTCGGTGTGTGTCGCTGTGTGTGTGTGTATGTGTGTGTCTTTTTTCGTACTTGATCCCAAAGCAAAGTCATTCAACACTTTGACCCCCATCGAAACAAATTATGACCAATCGTTAGCCAACCATCCCCTTAACACACCCTGTACAATCACAAGGTGCATCGACGCCAGCGACCCGTCCAGAGCACAGGGACGGACCTGTCTCCCCGTCTGTCCGTCCATCCGTCCGCCCCTCCACTGCCTCCTACAACGGGGGTTCACATACGCTGCGGCGCCGACAATTTAAAATGCACCGCGTTGGTTTCCTCTCCCTCTGCAGCGCCCCAGCGCTACGACTCTCTTACTCAGGGCTCTCCGGGGAGGCTTTTAAAAGACTTGTCTTTATTGCCTGCTGTAGCCTGACGCGGGTCAAACACTTAAAGAGAGCCCGGCTCGGACGAGAGCCGCCCCTCTCAGCGGCCCCGGCCCTGATGGGGCCCCAACACGTAAAATAGAGTGTGAGATATTGCTCCATTGACTGTAATGATGGGCCCTCATGGTAGGACCGGGGGGGAGGCTGGAAAAGTGAAGCTTCAGGCTGACCTGTTTGTTTAGCTGAAGGGGGGGTGAGTGTTTTAACCTCATGATACCTCCCCCCCCCCCCCCCCCTCCCGGCTTCCGTCCACTAAGCTCCATCAAGCCCGGCCCAGTGTCTTAACTTTTGCAAGCAGTATGTCTGATATATATAACGATGTATTGTTATATGTTTTTTAATATAGAATTGTCCAGCTTGCCTTTGTACCAAGTGATGAACTTTTTGTCCCATGGAAAAGGCGGGAAACTCTTGTCCCCCAAATTTTGACCCCTCAGTTAAAACCCACCCAGAAGACATTATTCATCATTCCACTTTTCAACGCTTATTTTGGTCGTAAAACTCCCCCCCCCCCCCCCCCCCAAGTACTCTTTTGTTTTGTAATATGTGTCACAACATCACATGAAACCCACAGTGATGAGGGGACCAAGGTTCCCTGAGTGGATGACATAACATGCAGAAGACGCACCTGTCGTACTGGTACTGTCCCAGGGTGGGGTCGTAGGGGTAATAGGTGGCTGCCTGGGTAATGCCTGCGTGGGCTGAGCCGGTGGCGTCCTTCGTGTCGAAGGCACCCTGCAGACGACCCAGGGGAAGAGAAGGGTTTAGGATCACAGCCTGAATATGTACATAGTTATACTGAGTTTCTTTATTGTGTGTGTTTTCGTTTTGTTTGTGTTTGCTGTCAAACTGACACAGGCCTTTTTAAAGGGGCCAGAGTGCTGTGTTATGAATTATTATTTGGTTATAGGATAGACTTTTTGCATGGGGATGATTCTATAGATCAATACCACATGCCTAAATAGATACCTAAAATATATAAATATAAGCATTTATAGCCTTACGATTATGGCAAAGACAAAGTTGTTTTGTAAGTGATCATAAAATGCTTAACGCAGAAATGTAAAAAAATTAAAGATAGGCCTTAACATTTAACTGTTCCAAAAAAGTAAAATCAAACACTGCCAAGATTAAATACAAATGCATAAAATCAATAGAGAATACAATTATGATAAACGTCCCGTTAAAATTAGACCAACATCCCAGGATGCGCGTAAGGAGATCCTAATGGCTGTCATACTTTGCGGCCCCTCATTCATCAACGTCAACCTCCCGATAAGACGCCCGAGGAGAAAGAGACATCACAGCGGCTTACCAGCGAGTAGAAAGCTGAGGCGTCCGTCCCGTAAGTCACATAGTTTCCGTAGCCCTGGCCGCTGGTGTAGGGGGTCCCGTATACCCCCAGCGCGGCGGCCGAGCTGAGCTCGTGTCGGGCGGTGGCCAACAGGCGGCTCTCGTACACGGGACAGTAGACCGGTGTCTGCGCGGACGCTGCCACGCCGGTGTCCGCGATGGATCTGCCGGTGGATTCGCAGCAAGTGGACAGAGAGTTGGTTGTCATCAGGAACTGCGCGGGGGAAAACCCAAATGGAGAGGAAAGAATGGAGTTTTTTTAGATGCAACTCTGATCCGCCGTTTGGTTAGAAAATACAAAGCATGCAAATCATATGAAATAGGGTCCCGTCCTGTTGTTTACATATTGAAGATCAAGTAGGCTACTTCGTATAATTTTTTTTCCCCACATGTAAGATATTTAGAATAATTCAGAATAATTGTATAGCCATGCTTGTCAGCGCAAATTGCATTCCTCAAATTATTATTATGGCACGAAGCCAAAAACACAACAGTTGGATTTGTCCATCAGGCGAATGGCACAGAAACCCACACGTGTCCACAGAACAAGTTTGCGTGTATAGATCACAAGTAAGATAAACATATGATTAACACGTTTCAGGGGCATTTATCTTTTTTATCAATCAGTTCCAGAGAAGCTGCGCTCTCGCGTAATGGTAACCTGTGTTACCTTTGATCGGTAACAGAGGCGCCAGCAGCAGCTATTCATCCTAACGCAATACCTTTCGGATACAAGCCTATACTAAAATAGCTGTCCACACACAAAACCCGGAATACGTTCCCAAATCAATAGGCTTCAGCCATCAAGGGAACGTCAATTCCTCGAAGAAAAATTAAAAAGCACAATATTTCACGAGGGTATAATAAAACAAACAAAGCGCAAGCAGGTAGTGCGTGTACTCACTTGAGGTGTGGAAGAATAGGAATATCCAAATTGTGGATAGGACATGGTAGAGAGGTCCCAATATCCAGAGGTGAAGCGAGACTGGAGGTCTCCGCTCGCAGAGGTAAGCTGCGCTCTCGGACTGGTTGCCTTGGTGGGGAAGCTCAAGGTCTGGGACAGCTTAGGCAGACCACTGCGGCATGTTCCCCGGGTTGAAATGCCCCACTGCGATCAAAAGGCTCCTTGGTAGAACACACACTCGAACCTCGCTTCGACTTGTGTATCCCCTCACTTTGAGAATAATAATTATTGCGCAAGAACAATGATCACGGAAGGAAAAAAAGGACCAAAGCGCGCAATGAGCGATTCGTCTGGAATCATAACTTTTGTTCTCAGTGATACATATTTTTGGCGTTATAAAAAAGTAGTGGTGGAAGACGTCAGTGGCAGAGGCAGGGTTGTTTTAAACGGCGGGGACTCTGACGTCAGAAGTTTCCTACTCTAAAATGACCAGACTGTAAGTTTTGAATGCATTTTATTTCCAGAGGGGTGGTGAGGAGAAAAAAAAAAAACACTGGGATGGAGATGGAGGGGGAGGGTTAATGTAATGATGGTTTATAACCATCGTTCTTAAAGTCCCAAATCAATCAGACGAATCAATGTTTTGAATTTGCAACACCTTTATCAAGTTGAACACATTCGAATTAATATTCCTGGATGTCTAGCCATGGCATTAATTGCACTTTAAGTAATTGATTGTGTATTAATTAGGTAAAACAAGCACAATAAAAGGAAGATAAATTAAGCAAGATTAAATTGACTCTCATTGGACTATTAATTATCCTATTAGTCTAATGATTTGATCAAGATGTATCTTTTTTCATTACCATATATTCCATCACAATTCATAGCTGCTCTATCGATATATCAATCAATCAATCCATCCATCCATCCATCCATCCATCCATCCATCCATCCATCCATCCATCCATCCATCCATCCATCCATCCATCCATCCATCCATCCATCCATCCATCCAACTATCCATCTATCTATCTATCTATCTATCTATCTATCTATCTATCTATCTATCTATCTATCTATCTATCTATCTATCTATCTATCTATCTATCTATCTATCTATCTATCTATCTATCTATCTATCTATCTATCAAAGTATCTATCTATCTAACCCTCTCTATGTCCATCCGTCCACTTAAAGCCGTCCATCTACCTGTCCATCCATCCATCTATCCGCCTCTCTTTAACAAACACATGTACACTACAGCTCTGGAGGCAGTGTTTTGGTCGTGAGATAGTGTTTGGTGTTTCAGGCCAAACACCAGAAACTCTCTCCCATTACTGTACAGCAGCAGCGGCTTGTTGTGTTCAGCCTTGTTCGCCGCAGCCCGGCACGGTGTGTGTGTGGGTGTGTGTGTGTGTGTGTGTGTGTGTGTGTGTGTGTGTGTGTGTGTGTGTGTGTGTGTGTGTGTGTGTGTGTGTGTGTGTGTGTGTGTGTGTGGATGCGTGTATTTGCGAGAAAGTGTGTGTGTGTGTATGTGTGCGCACACGCCTATGTCTGTGTGTGTGTGTGTGTGTGTGTGTGTGTGTGTGTGTGTGTGTGTGTGTGTGTGTGTGTGTGTGTGTGTGTGTGTGTGTGTGTGTGTGTGTGTGTGTGCGCTGAATTGCTTGGAGAATCCTGGGATGAGACATGTGGATAGCCCCAGGGTCACTCCTCAAATTAATGATGATGTACTCCTTCCCTCTCCTTCTCTCCTCTCTCTCTCTCCTCTCTTCCCCCAGCTGGAACACTGCCTGCTGCGGAGACCCGAATGCGCCGCCAGTGACAGGTCGATTGAGAGTGATTGATGACTATCTAGGGACCGGCCAACATAATATGATACGCACACCTCCATCCCCGCACGCATAATTGCCGCTTTCATTTACAGATGAAAGAGGTAATAAAGACGCGTAAAGACTCAGGGCTTGTCCTTCGATTAACTAACTTTTCTTTTCAATTTTGCGGACATAAAGTTTAATTCCTTTCTCGATAGAGGCAGGGGTTAAGAGGCAAAGGGTGCTATATGTAAATGTCTATTCTCTCACTCATTTTGACAAATTTAATTAGCGGCTGAACCGCCCAGCAAATGGCTCCGTTAATATTATGGGCTGAGGGTCAGAGAGATCAGCCTGCACTTTTAATTTGCAGTAGCCTTAGTTCTACTGCCACCTTTACATCGTATAAGCTAGGGGCCTTCACAGGGCCACGCGCAGTGCTGCTGCAGTTTGCCACATGATCGGAGGTCTTTTTTTTTTTTACCTCTACACTCACACAAAAGTGGCCCCTGCAATTGACAAGGTGTTGAGTTGATCTGTGAACGGGCGGGAAAAAAAAAACAGTGAGAAAAGGAGAACGCATGTGAATGCATGCAAGCAGCAAGCGGCGCACTATACGTCACACATAGTTGCCATACTTTAGGTGTTTCGTATTTCTTAACTATTATTTAAGAGAGAGTGATAGATAGAGAGAGAGTGGGTGTGTGTGTGTGTGTGTGTGTGTGTGTGTGTGTGTGTGTGTGTGTGTGTGTGTGTGTGTGTGTGTGTGTGTGTGTGTGTTTGTGTGTGTGTGTGTGAAAGAGAGAGAGAGAGAGAGAGAGAGACTAAAGTTGCATAGACCTATATAGTAGGCCTAGGGTCAAACGTTATTGCGTAAGGCATTCCTTGAATACGTTTTCATTATCTATACTGCATCTCCCGGTATTTATCGGGCGCACATTAAATATTCAGGCGCACTAGTATATGCTTTTAGACGGGAGATGAGGGCGACGGCCGCAGTTCCAAGCTTGTTTAGCGTTTAAAGATTGAAAGAGAGGCTTATCACTCCGACCGACCCATGCAGACTGGAGAAGCAGTCTGCAGATGGGAGAGGAGGGCATTTGGTATTCCACATGTGAAACAGACAAACGATGGCCTACATTTCAGAGTCCGGATGCGGATCTCAGTGGCCAATGTATCTAATTAAAGGGGCCCTAATTGATGATCAGTTAACGGTGGCCCCTGAGTTATCGCGATTAAAATGCGATCTTGAGCCGTTTTATTGGTAGTCTATAGATGAGTGCTGATAGTGTGGTGGTAACTGGCCCAGTCGTGAATCATCAGCCAACGAGCGTGATAAATCACCTCGTGTGGCGAAGTGAAGGAATGGTAACCAGGCTACAGGCCCGGCATTTGATATTGATGCAATTGAAGAGCACGCATGGATTTTGATATTTTAAATGCTTCATGCACACTAATTCGCAAAAAAAGCTGTTTTAAAATGTATATTGGGAATTGTTTGATCTAGAGGCCTACTGTTAGTCCAAAAGAAAGACTGATAAGGAAGAAAATAATGGACAAGAATCAGTTGATATATCTAAGAGAATTTTTTTTTACATTTAAAAAATTTTTTCAGATAAAAATTACATATATGTGTTTATATGTATGTTCATGCAAAATAGTGTATCCGTAGAAGTAATCTGATTGGCACATACAATTGCATAAATGTTGCAATAGAATTATGAATAAAAACAATAATAATATATATATAGAAATATTGGTGATATCATGAAACATGCAATCTAGAGTGAGAGGGTCAAGGGTCAACCTCCAGATTAGCGAAGAGACTGACTGTGAATTCACTTGGCAGCAGAGTCCGTTGACTCCACTGTAAATAAGGAGCTAAATAAGCTGAATCCTCATCCACCTTCTCACTGGTGGCCTGTGGGTGTCTCGTGGCAACAGGTACCAACCAGGTATTATCATGTGACCAAACAGTTAACATTGCATTATTACCACACATTGGAAGTGACTTCAATAATCATGGCTGAAACACATTTTTATTTTGTATATCAGGAGTTGATGTGAAGAGAGACTCATAACAGTGCCGGGACTCACAGGCCCCGGGGCGGAGCATTTGTGGGGGGCCCCCTTGCAATGGACGCTCAAATACACAAGCACATGCCTGGTTCTTAGGATAAGTTCTTAAAAATTAACAATATTCATATTGAGATTGATATCCGTCCTGATCGAGGACATTAAGTTCCCACAATTAAAGAAAGAAAAAAGACAGAGTAAATGTATGTATAATATTATATTTCTCTTACTCCGTAACACTATGTTTTTATTCTCTCATTAATTGTAAATAATGTTAAAGTTGTTGAGGTCTCGCCCCCAAGCTTCCACACTCCCTTTTGTGTTTCCTTTCCTTGTCGTTTGACCTGTTGTGTTGATACTCAAGCACCGATTTACCTCCACAGGGGCATCTACTCACGCCCTCAGTGCCCCACTGGACATGACTGAATATGCATGACAACGTGGCCCGGCCGTCCACTTTGTGATGGATGAGTCTAGTATGAAGACTTGGTAGATAATACGCGTGGTTCGCGATGGACATGAGTGGACAAGCAAGTTAGATGGACTCAAATGGAGTTAACATTTAGGGCATTTGGCAGACCTTTCTGTCCAAAGCTTACAACTTACCACCATTCATACACACCGACAGCGGTGTCCACCATGCAAGGTGGCTGTCGGGAGCAGTCAGGGTTAGGTGTCTTGCTCAGAGACACCTCGACACTCGCTAGCTAGGAGGAGCCGGGGATCAAACTAGCAACCACAAGTCAACCCGCTCCACCTCCTGAGCTACTGCCTCCCCGACTTTCTTAATTGTTAATATTGTTAATATATATTTAATACCCCGAACCCCCATGTGCTGGTTGGGGGTGTTGGCATGTGTATTTAACTGCTTGTGATCCCATCCGGTGTGGCTTTACTGTTAGGCTGGATGAGGTGGTTCCCAGTACTTCAGTCTTCTCTTTGGCGTAGAGAACTGGTATAAATCACAATGGCATTAACAAAAACTGCAAGGGAAATTCATCATGAGTTTTTGATTCAGAGAAATATGTGTATATTTACAAGGGGGTTTGTACGGTCTGTTTTTGTACAGTCTGTATGTGGCCTCTGGGGTAGGGCGGGAATTCTATTAAAATCAACATAGGAAATCAATAGGGGAAATTCGCATACTTTCATACATCAAATAATCTGCACCATTTGAAAGCGGTCGGTGCCTTACATAACACAACTTGAAGCATCAATTGTGTGCAATGGAATGTTAAATGTTAAATGTTATATAGTCAACAACCACACACCATAAACGTAAACCTCAACAACATTATATCTAAATCCTGGATAAAACTGCCCAAACCAAGCTCATTCAATCTGGCCCCCTAATCATCCCCCTGTATAATTGGCTGATTCAATAATTCCTTTAATCTCCACCTCAAGCTGGTGTGTGGTGAGCGTTCTGGCGCAGATTGGCTGCCGTGCATCACCCAAGTGGGTCCTACACACTGGTGGTGGTTAGTGAGGTCCCCCCCTTCACTGTAATGTGCTTTGGGGACTTGAAAAGCATTATATAAATTAAATTATTATTATTATTATTATTATTATTATATTATTATTATTATTATTATTATTATTATTATTATTATTATTATTATTATTATTATTAATAAATCAATTACATTTATCAGAGCTCGTTCTTTGTTGTTGGTGAAACTAACACACAGTGTTAGTTTCTAACACACAGTGAAAGTAAAAGTAACATCAATACTCTGTGTGTCTGTCAGTCGGTAAACGTACCTGCCTGCCTAGCTGTCAATATGCCAGCAATGTATGTCTGTATGTGACCTCTCTCTTTTCTAGTCTATTCGGCTCTATTGTATTCCACTAAGTCAGCCGGTCATACCGCTCCAACATTGATGCGCTGCGCTCGGCCGTCGCGCTGTTCCTCCGTAGGCGATGCTGAGAGGCTCGACAAGAGCCGAGGAAGGTTGACCTCAATAGCGGAGGACAGTTGCACAGGAGGACCTGGTCTGTAGCACGGAGCCTGCAGCTACACCCAGGCCCTCCTTCAGAGCAGCCGTGTTCCTCTCAGAAACAGGGAATGTCCCAACTCATCGGAATTCAGGCAAAACTTGGAACACGCACCCGCGCACACACACACTAACATATGCACACACATACACACACACACGCACACACATCCGCGTGCACGCATGCATACACACACAAACACACACACGTATGCATAGGCACAAACACACACGCACACACACACACACACACACACACACACTCGCACACACAAACATACGCACATTTACACACACAAACACACACAAATTGCTTATCCAGCAAAAAAAACATGACCCCCCCCCCCCCCCATACACTGTCTAGTGTAGCCCCAGAGCCCAAATGGAATATTGATCGCCAACGATCTTCTGAATGTATTTCTTATTTCTTCACTCAGAAAACACAATGATTTTTTCAGTATCTCCTATTCAGGCCTTAAGCCCTCATGGTTCTTGCACGAGTCAGAGAGTTGCATCCTTCAGGCCTTGGCTGACAAAACAAGGGACACATTTTGTAGTTGCAAAGGTGTCCCAGATGCTTCCACTTGTAAGTGATTATGATCGACTGGCACATTATGTGTCTGCGTATGCGCGCGTCTGTGTGTGTTTGTTAGTGTGTGTACGCATGTGTGTTTGTGTCAGTGTGTGTTGAAGTTAAACTTAAGAAAAACTTTAGTAATTAAGTGCAATCATTACTATAGTGCTCAGTGCATTATAAACAGTAGTGTGGGTGTTGTTGAGTACACATTATTCTAACAAAGTGTAAAAACAAATTCAGAAAAATGATGAAAAACATATCATTACAGTAAGTAAGTAGGCTATAGAAATACAGTTAAACTTTAGTTATTATGAGCTCACCAACACTGGCCTTTAATAGGCCACATATTCAGTGTGTTATCCTCACCATTGTGGCTCGGTTTTCAAAAAAATGACATCTTTATATGTTTATGTTTGTCCTCCCTCTAGCCCGACCCATTCCTCGCCTTGAACCATATCCTCTGCTGACATCTGTCTATCTTTATCACACTTCCATGCCTTTGCTCCTTAGATGTCCACTCTCTCCACTTCTCTCCCTTTCCATTCCCTCTGTTTCCCATCTGTCTCTCTCTCCCTCTCTCCTTCCCGCTCTCTCTCTCCCCCCTGAGTTTCCCCCTCTCCCTCCGTTACAGGCTCTCTGAGAGGCCTGACCCTGTCTCTCTTCTCTCTCCCTCTCTCTTCCTCTCTCTGTTTCCGATTTCTCTCTCTCTCTCTCTCTCTCTCTCTCTCTCTCTCTCTCTCTCTCTCTCTCTCTCTCTCTCTCTCTCTCTCTCTCCATCTCTCTCTCTCTCTCTCTCTCTCTCTCTCTCTCTCTCTCTCTCTCTCTCTCTCTCTCTCTCTCTCTCTCTCTCCCTCTCTCTCTCTCTCTCTCTCACTCTCTCTCTCTCCCTCTGTCTATCCCCCTTTCTCTCTCCCCCTCAGAAACAGGCTCTCTAAGAGGCCTGACACGTGAAAGTTCTTGGGGTTCATCCATAATTGATTAGCAGCGCGGTAGCGTCTTCCTCGCTGCACTTAGTTAACTAGCCATCTCCAGGTGTTTCCCCTAGCAACCAACCAGCCACAGACACATACACGCTGGTGTGTCTATGTCTGCTGCCCCCCCCCCCCCACCCCCTCTTCATCCATCTTACCTCTCCGATAACAGAAGAAAAAGAAAGTAAACCCAATGTAAGTCACCGTACTCCTTGTAAATCCTAGGGTGGGCCCCTTGTTTTCTGGACTTAGAATGTAAGGGAGTCGCATTCAAATGTGGGTCCAGGCAGGAGCGGCGTGTTAACATTTGTCATCTTGGCTGGCTCTATGGGGTGGCCTGGTCAACACAGTACGACTGTTGTCATCCCTGTGTCGTCCTCTGTAGTAGGAAATGGTACTTTTGGCTTGAAATATACAAGGGGTCTTTTACAATTCTGGCCTTTGGTTCTTTTGTTTGGTTTGCTTTTAACTTATTAAAGACTGAGGATCCCATGTGGGTAAAATGTGTTTAGACAACAGTTAGTTCAGACCGAGTAATTTGATTGGACAAGAGGCTTTCTAGAGTGCTAATAGAGTATAACAGCACTGGGACATGTATCAATCCGCTTTACAGGTAGTTAATAACCGTTAATGTTATTAACTAGCCAGTGTGTTTATGTGTCGTTTGGCAACAGTACAGTCCCAGTCCAGTGGCAGATCTATTTTTGTTGGCACTTGGCAGAGCAAAATAAATCATTGAATAAACAAACAAATCATAATCTGTCGTTGCTTATGACTGTTAACTAATAATTTGTGCTTGCAGAACTGTTACATTTTGTAGATAAAAATAAATAAATAAAAGCAATATCACACTCAAGGTCGTGCTGTTGTACTGAATATCAGCACGGCTGTGATTATCTTCAGCACTCGGCCTACAACCTCATACCTAAGACTGTATAACAGCGGTGCTGATATTCAGCATAACAGCACTCCCTCTCGTGTGATATTGCAGCATTAAAGAGTCAAGTCTACCTGATATTGGACAATTTCTGATGTTAATGATACTGTGTGGATTATTTGGTCATCTGTGAAAACATACTGTTATGGCGGCTATTTAAAGTTTACTTGCATAACGTTCTTCATCATTATGTCGCTTTGTTTCGTTATTTTTCAGATTATATCCGATAAGCAAAGCGCATCTCTTTACACGCTAGTGAATAAACTTCCAAAATATATGATTTTCAACGACATGTCTCTGAAAGGTTGCGTGCATATCCAAGATTATTACAGAATACAAGCCGTGTGGTCGTGTTCATCATTTAAATTAAAGGTAAACATCTGCTGTTTGTGAGGAATATGCAAATATCTGATGCAATGTTTGGTTGAAACAGATAGCTTACATTTCATAACTGTCACGATCGTAACTTGATCTACTGTTTTAACTCATATTCCCCAGTGGTACATACTCGTTTATATGTATCAATTAAGGGATAGCAACACTTTTGAAATAAAAACACACAAAAACACATTTGTTTATTGACTTTTTTGTACAACACATACTCACAAAAGTAAATATCAGATGCAGATGTCATGACACAATATTATGCATGAAATGTAATTTTTTTTCTGCTAATTGCTTTTATTGCAGAAAGTAAAAAAGTAATTTATGCTCAAGGAAATATTTATGTATTTTACGATGGAGCCCTATATCCATGAGCTGCTTTAAGCAGGGAAATGGATACTCACCAAACAATGAGACATGTCAATCATGTTTTCCACCAGCTGTGACCAAACTCAGAATCAGTATGTGCGTGTATGTTTGCGTGTGTGTGTGCATGTGTGTGTGTGTGTGTGTGTGTGTGTGTGTGTGTGTGTGTGTGTGTGTGTGTGTGTGTGCGTGTGTTTGTGTGTGTGTGTGTGCGTGTAGCGGGTCAATGAATGTGTATACCCATTAACAACAGCAGACCTATCATGTAAGACAGTGTTCACATGCGCGTACAAACAAACACACACACACACACACACACACACACACACACACACACACACACACACACACACACACACACACACACACACACACACACACACACACACACACACAAACACGCATACACACACACAAACACACACACACTCACAAAAACACCCACAAACACAAACACACACAAACACACACACACTCAAACACAAACTCACGCACACACAAACACACACACACTCAAACACACACACACACACACACACACACACACACACACACACTCACACGCACACACACAAACACACATCACACACATCAGACACACACACACACACACACACACACACACACACACACACACACACACACACACACACACACACACACACACACACACACACACACACACACACACACACACACACACACACTGATGAAAGCACACAGGGGCAGGTGGCTCTGAGTTGAGTTGTGACAGGGCCCAGACCAGAACAGACACAGCCTTGACGTGTCCCGTCCCAGCACAGTCCAACTGAACCTTAACTAAAACCCGCCAGCCCTTGTCAGAACCCTTCAGCGGTAGTCCCTCCGTGTGCGTGGTCCTGGGAAGACCCCTAAGACACCAACAGTAATAAACCGTGTACTGAACCGCATCTGACTCCACTGAAATCCACAATACAACTTTGACACAAGCCAGGAATGTGCTGCATAGCATAGGTCTCCCAGATATGGATACGGATCGAGACCTACGTGCTTTCGACTCGTTCACCTCGTCGACTGTCCCTTTCCATCACGCACCCTTCACTTATCCTCACTTACTAGAAGTAAACCAAATCAAAAGTGACGGTAGGCAGTGGTGTATATTCACGCACACGGCACAGCCATCACGAGTGCGCACCCGTAACGTCCTGCTTGTTCTCCTTTCCCTCATCCCCGCCGCTGACGACAACGCGTGGATTATTCTTTCAAAAGCACCCCACATAATAGAAGTTGTATGAGTAGCGTATGCTGCATTATGAGCAGGAGATGAAGGGGGGGTTGGGGGGGGGGGGGGGTTGCACATTACAGGCACTGATTATCCTCCTCCAACGTTGAGGACGTTCGCCCCGGCAAAGCACTTACAATTACTTATTCATAATGCATCTGCTAAAAAAGAGAGGAGAAAGAAGGAGGGAGAGAGAAAAAAAACACAAATGCACTTTATTGTCTCATTCTGCATCTTATTTTACCCCCGTAGATCAGAGGGAGGATGGGAGTCGGGGGGAGGTGGGGGGGGGGGGGGCGGGGTTCTGAGGACTTTCTAATGAAAGAGCCATGTAAATATCAGGGAGGATAAGGTTGGCCGTGAGCAGACGAGAGCACAATGTGGAAACTCAATCACAAGTGCCTTCAATCACTCACCGGCAGAACAAGCGAAAGGGGAGGGAAGTGGATGCATTTGAATATTTTTACCCAGCCCCCCCCCCCCCTCCTCCACCTGAAGGTATTAAAACTATACAATTTTAATACGTATTTAACATGCACTTGCTTTTTGTGCTTCTCGTCCCATTTCCCACTTTTCTTTTTTTTGCGATTTTTGCATTAACAGAGGACAGGTAATCCGGGAGTAATTGTGGCAGTTATGGGCTTGACATGGTTTTCCATCCAGTCGTGTCTCTCGACTCTCTCCCTCCCTTGCCTCTCTCCCTCCCTCCTACCTCACTCTATAATCACTGCATTAAAACCTGACTCGCAGACTGGACCACTCTCTCCCTCTCTCTTTCCATCTCTCTATCTCTCCATCCCTCTTTCTCTTCTCAAACCCTGTCTCTCTCTCTCCAGTGTGGATCCTACATCCTGACTTAACTCTTTTTCTTCTTAGATTCCTTAGAGTAGGTCCGGCAAGGATCGCATCGGGTCAACAGTATCATGTACGTCCATCCATCACCCCGTCGATAGATCCTTTCTGCAGGTTCCACTCAAGAAGTGAGTTATCATTTGTCGCTGAATAGCCTTCGGATCTCATGTCGGAACAAGAGGAATTCTAGGGGACGAAAGAAGTCAACGTCTTCTATAATATGATGCATTCCTTAAGATGTGTTTCTTCTTTTTTTTTACCAGACACTGAGAGATGCTGCACTCAAATCAGGCTGCTTTTGGAAGCTTTGTTCTGCAGCATTTATGAGAAGTTTGATTACAATATTGATTAAAGGCTTTAATTGTTCGACCTCACTTGCAGGTCACCAAGTAGAAATTAAATAACAAACTCAATGAATATCTCTATTGCTGTTTTGCATTGTGTTTTATGAATAATGACTAATGACAACATAGGGTCTAGTTCCACGTTGAACAAAATCAACAAATTATTAAAACACAAAATCAAAGTGATGTCATGCATACATGTATCCCCAAAAACATCAGCTTTTTTTGGTTGCCAGAAAAGACGTCTATCCTCCTTCCAATATACATCCTAAAAGTGGTACAACAGTCCCAGAGGGCAGTATATGCATATACTTTAACGGGACGCAATCCCCTCCTATTTATCCACTTCCATGTTCTCAAGGCAAGGGATGCAATGCAAATATACAGGATCACTTGTTTGTGCCTCCTTTATTCTTTGGGTCCGAGAGACGAAGGAAAAGAAGAGGTGGGATGAGATTAATATTATAAAGTAGCTGGCAGGGGCGATGGGGGTGTATGTGTGTGTGTGTGTGTGTGGAGGGGGGGGGGGGGGGGGGGGGGGGGGGAGTTGCCGTGCGTTTGGCGGGCGGGCGAATCATTCCAGCCGTCCACATTCCTTTATTTTCCACTCCAGCGACCGCATTTGAATATAGTGAAAGGAGTGGCGGTGTGTTCGCCTTATCATGCATTATTCTGAGGCATTACCTGGGCCTTAACACTGTAATGAAGAAGGCCAAGAAGACCCCCCCCCCCCATCCCCAAAAACACACACACACACACACACACACACACACACACACACACACACACACACACTAACATACACACATTCACTCACACAAACACACACACACCCACACAAACACACCACACACTCACTCACAGACACTAACACACAATAACTTCTTTACTTCTTCACGTAGATGCACAATAATAATAATAATCATGAAATTCATATGTATGTATATACAGCCCAACTGGACAGAAGAGCTGTTCGCTTTTGTTTGTCTCTCCTATAGGCCGTGGACGTTGGTTGTAGAGGGTTGGTTTCATCAGGTGGCTGTATGTGTTAATAGTGGATAGTGGGAGAGAACTCACCTGCATTCTTCTGAGTTCTTGTTGTGATGAGAATTGGAGAAATCCATCTTCCTTTTGTGAAGATAACCTTTCGGGCCACCAAATGTGAGCAAAGCTATGGTGGGGAAGAGCATTTTACAGAAACATCACAATTCCCTCATAAGTTTGTGCTAATTCATTGTTTGTCAAACAATAGTTGTTCACAGCAGTCACTTGTAAAGTGTCCAAACCCTCAATCCATAAGCCATGTTGAATGGATTTGACTTTTCTTCATTCAATTCATTAACAGTGTTGCATTCATAAATGGGAGGACAAATTGACTTCAAATGACAGGACGTTGCATATCGACCAAGTATTATTCTATTGCCCTCCAAATCTCTCTCTCTGTAAGCACACCCACCCACCCACACACACCCACACACACCCACCCACCCACCCACCCACCCGCACACACACACACACACACACACACACACACACACACACACACACACACACACACACACACACACACACACACACACACACACACACACACACACACACACACACACACACACACACACACACACACACACACACACACACACACACATTAGGGTGAACAGTGCCCCCAACATGTGTTTGGGCCACGATGATAAAAGCCTACATTGCTGCCGATGTTGAACCTGAACCTGACAAGGTGCCATGGGTGGTTGGTTTGCTTCCTTCAAGATAACTTCACTGTGCAACCTCACCCAATTCCTTCCAGGGTAATTATGTTATTAATTACTTTTTCTAATTAGAAAACATAAGTGTTTTGGCAAGAACTTACCTTATGAAATGGGTCTGGTGATATTATTCATCCGTCCAATGTAGTTTATATTAAATGAACACATATTGTGTGTCTAGAATGAGTTAGGTTGCATACATTTAGGTTTTATGTTATTTTAAGTCCGAAAAAGTGTAATTATACGAAATAATACATTCTGTTTTTCAATCTGTGAATAGGTGTTAACAATATTAAACATTTCTACACGTGATGTCAATAAATACAATATCATTGTTTCATCATTTTTTCAGTACAAAACAAATAATACAATAAAACATAAAACACATCAAATGTACAAAAATAAATATCAATACAGACAGGCTGACCGCCTCCTGACTTGAACGTGATCTATATAAAAGGCCAAGAACTGCTCTCTCCTGCCCTAACAATGACCAATTATTAATACAGTCCTGAACCCCCTGACCTCACATCACAACCACGTTTGCACGCACGCACGCACGCACGCACGCACGCACGCACGCACGCACGCACGCACGCACGCACGCACGCACGCACGCACTCACGCACGCACGCACGCAGGCAGGCAGGCAGGCAGGCAGGCAGGCAGGCAGGCAGGCAGGCAGGCAGGCAGGCAGGCACTCACACACACACACACACACACACACACACACACACAGTGTTCGGAGGAGGTTGGGGGTTAGGAGGGTCCCCTTCTGAAACCTGTGATGGAAATGCTATGACTTGAGGTAGCGGGGTTGGAGGTTGGGTGGGGGGGGGGGGGTTCACACCTTTTACGACTGGTTGCCCTCCAATAAGAGAACTGCGTGTGGTG
>NC_079422.1:18305375-18307875 GCF_026213295.1 Gadus chalcogrammus
ATTCACTTTTTATTTTTGTGTGAGGTATTCACTCGTTGACGACAGGAGAAAAATCTAAGATTCCAGCTGTAGTTCCTTTAAGAGAGTCATGTATGTTCATCGACCCCGGACAAAACTAAATGGGCGACAATAACAAAAAGCCATTTAAAAACAACTAGAGAGGGAGGTAAACCCCATAGGGCCGGCTAAGCCACAGAGTACTTTGGGAGCCAATTCAAGTTCCCCCTGTCACAGTACCATAGGCCTGGTGGACAACACAACTTTATTGTTCTCACACACTCTCACACACTCACACACACACACACACACACACACACACACACACACACACACACACACACACACACATGCACGCCCACATGAACACATGCACATACATAAACAACACACACACATACACACAAACAAACATATGCACACACATACACAAACAAACTCACCATCCCTCCCTCTCTCCCTCTCTCCCTCCCTCCCTCCCTCCCTCCCTCCCTCCCTCCCTCCCTCTCCCTCCCTCCCTCCCTCCCTCTCTCTCTCTCTCTCTCTCCCTCTCTCTCTCTCTCTCTCTCTCTCTCTCTCTCTCTCTCTCTCTCTCTCTCTCTCTCTCTCTCTCTCTCTCTCTCTCTCTCTCTCTCTCTCTCTCTCTCTCTCTCTCTCTCCCTCTCTCTCTCTCTCTCTCTCTCTCTCTCTCTCTCTCTCTCTCTCTCTCTCTCTCTCTGTGTCTCACAGTGCTTCATCAGCGGGACAGAGGTATAAATCTCCATGCCCAGAGGACAGAAACGGGAAGAGCGGCTTATAAGGGGCCCGTGCGGCCGCTGTGATTGGCTGTAATTGTCATATTACAGCGCAGCCACCGGCGAGCCGGCGACCACGTCCCCGCAGAGACCCGAGGCCCTTCCAAGCACCGATCTCTGGCACCAGAAAGTGAAACTGCGCCACTGAAGAATTACAGGCCAATTAGACGAGGGGGGCGGCTATGTCAGCGCTGTGGACCACCAGTGCTCTCGATCGCCCCGGTTTTCTCTCCCCCTGTTTTGAGGGTGAAAAGAAAGGCTAAATATAGTCCAGCTGAGGGCCGTTGGACTCTTCATTTGGGGTCATGATGCTACCCCAGTCGCCATGCAGGAGGATCCATATGATATACTTAACAATTATTCACAGAATAATTGTTTTAATATATACTACACGTGAACACTACTAAAACGATCACACTTTTTGCCAGGATTTCTTTGTTTTTGTTAGCGGTTCATTTGTTTTCATTAGCGTGACGAGACAGACATTTTGCGATGAAAACAATATCCCGAGTTTGAGATCTCAATCATGGGATATTGCCCAATATCCCGAGATAGCGAATTTGCGCTATCTTAGGAGGTTCACGTGTAGCATATACTAAACTAGGCTATGTATGTTCTTACAGAACCAGCAAAGCATACAATCACGATCAGAGTAATGGATCCCCTGTTTGGACACCATCCAGTTTCAGTTTAATGTTAAAGATGGTGATCAAGAACAGTATAAAGTGTAAATATACATATATATATGCTGTATATGTATTGCTCCCTCTCCGCTCCAGCTCCTCAGACCAGGTTCGTCCCGGAGGTCTGCGGGTTGACTGACAGGCAGGAATGAGGGCTCTCTCAGTGCTGAGTCTGTCCATGCAGGCCCCGATTGCATCAGCCACACCTGGAACCCGCCTTGGGCTCCGCAGTACAAAGTACAATTCTGCTTTTGAGTCAACGCCGAGCCCTCGATTAATCAGACTGGCGTCTTATCGCCCCCCCCCCCCCTGATTCCTTTAAGGAATCCATGACTGAATGTCAACCACTTCTTATAATTACACGTGAAGGAGTAGCATTACTACAACTGCAACCACGAATACGACTACTACTGTTAGTAAAAAAATAATAATAAGTACAAGTTGTAGCACAAACACTACATTAATACTACATTTACATTTACATTTAGGGCATTTAGCAGATGTTTTTGGGGGGCTAGGGTTAGCGGGTTGTCATATACTGTCGAATACTACCACTTTCACTCCTCCTCCAGTAACTACTACTACTTCTACTAAAAATAGAACTAACAACAACAGGCATGCTAACTCACATAACAATTACGCTCAGGAACATAATCCTTATGCAGAGCAGACATGGCCGCCGCGTAGTGTGTTGTCAGGACGGCGCGTGATTGATGACAGCGGTGTACCTGCTTGTGGTGCTTCTGAAGACAGAGTCTGCCAGGGCTAGGTGGCCCGCAGTACTTTGGCTGCCGCCTGCGTTGACTCAAGGATATTGTGTGCTTTCTCCATCGCTGTCCTATCGTCTCGTCATCTCTCTTTTCCACCTTCATCTCTTTTTTTAATCTGCACTTACTTTTATGTTGTTTTATGTTTTATGTGTGATTTACTGCTGTACGATTGCACGATTACAGCCGATAGGACTTTTTGCCGTAAGACAGCATTAGTCACAATTATCCTGTCTGCGTCCCTTGGGAAACATATTGA
>NC_079422.1:18317875-18320375 GCF_026213295.1 Gadus chalcogrammus
ATTCATCTCTACATTGATTCATGGAGAAAAGAGGGTCAGGGATCAACCCTTTTATTGGGGAGGAGGAAAATAAATACAGCTGTTTAGTTTTTTTCTGACCCTGTGTGTATGTAACCTAATTCCTGTGTTGTCATCATATCATCTTTTGTAACGGGCGAAGGGGGCCGGTGGACACAGCACTGCTGCCACCCGAAAGGAGTTTAGTTTTAATCATTTGACTCTGTGTGTGCTTGGTGTTAATAGCCTGGTTTAGTGCTCCAGGAATCATCCATTTATGCAGTGTGTTTATGTCAGTGGTTATGCATTGTGTGTGGGGTGCATGAATTCCTGTCTCTCAAATGTTAAATGTAGAGTTCTAAAATACCGAATTCAAAACCGGAGGAAAACAACCTCCCATCGTACATAGTAACAGAAATGTGAAAGCGTAAGTCAGTGAATTGTAATATCGTTTAAAAATGTGTAGGTGGGAATATTGAGCTGGGAAGAGAGAGAGAATGCCGAAAAGAGCATGACTTAGACATTCTTTGCTCCCTTCCTATGTTTCTATATGCCTTTAAGCATTGTAGCATTCACACCCTTCTGGTGGACCTATGATAACCCTGTGTGAGCGTCCGTGATCATCGGCCGAAGGGATTCCCTGAACCAATCAGGGAAGATATGCTGATTGTGCAGAAATTAGATTGGGCGGTTTAATTTTGAAATAGCCTCATACAGAGGAAGATTTCTTAGAAATGCCACTCAAACTATATCTCTTAAAACTTAACAACAGCACTTTCGAAGAGTTGTATACAGACACAAGTACCAACAAAAGAATGCATAGAAGGGAATAATGTACAAATCTGACAGATACTGTAAACAATGTGTTATGTGGACACACCGTCAACAATAATTGAGTGAATCTGCAAGACTTGTGTCCATGAGAACAGCCTCTACTGTTCCTGATTGGCAGTGATGCTATTACATAAAATGTCAAAGATAGCCTCTGCCACAGATGCCAAGCCCAGAACTGTTTTGTGTCGATGACATTCATACAAATGTTCATATGTCCAAAAACAAAACTAGTTTGCTCACACACACACACACACACACACACACACACACACACACACACACACACACACACACACACACACACACACACACACACCCCACACACACACCCCACACACACACACACACACACCCCCCCCCCCCCCACACACACACACACACACACACACACACACACACACACACACACACACACACACACACACACACACACACACACACACACACACACACACACACACACACACACACACACACACACACTGCAAAAGCAGGCAGCAGGTGTTTTACTTCACCCATACAGAACCCCTTTCTGGACAACTTCACATCTCTCCAATACTAGATTGAGCTTTGACTTAATACATAGGTTTGCCTCAGGAATCTCGAGGCCTGCAGTATTTACTACTGAAGAGCATCCTACACCCTGTCTATTTGCTGAAAAATGTGTAAAAGAAGGCTATGCAGGCCCATCTTCACAAGCAAAGGCCTACAAATTGACCTCTCTACTGCAGCATTCCATGACATGCCCCTCACAAACGATCCTTGGCATGGTTCACTACCGGGGCAAGTTTATCCCAAACTTAAGCGACATCGCAGATAAAAAAGGCGACCCAGAAGGAGAATTTGTGCAAGGGGCTATATTAAAGGAGAAATCCGGTGTAAAATTGATCTGGGATATGTTTAGTATGATAACGAGTTGGAATGTTTGTTTGGTAGCAAAAAAGCACATGTAGACGCATTCTTAAGTTGGCTTTTTTTGGTCGATTCTACCAAAACGCCATTACTTGGAACGATGGGGGCATGTGCTATGGTAAAAACGAAATCGCTATTTTAAAAAGGCTAGAAGTAGCCCAACACTTCTTTGGTAGTATAATAAGGGTCTTAACATATAAAACAAGGCATTGATAACTTTGTAAGTGTACAGATTGTTTATTAAAAAGGACATTTTATACACACAATACCATCAGTAGTTCACCCGTCTGCGCCATCTTGTCTTTAAGACTCGATAGAATGACAAACACAGAGCTTTTGACATCCATGAACAACATGCAAGCTCTGTGTTCGCCAATCTACTTATCAAGTCTTAAAGAAAAGATGGCGTCGACGGGTGACCTACTGATGGTATTGTGTGTATAAAATGTTATTTTTAATATTAATAAAAAAATTACAATCTGTACACTTACAAAGTTATCAATGCCTCGTCTTATATTTTTACGGCCCTTATTATTCTACCAACGAAGTGTCAGGCTACTTCTAGCCTTTTAAGTGGTTTAAAATAGCGTTTTTACCTTAACACATGCCCCCATCATTCCAAGTTCATAGCGTTCGGTAGAATCGGCTAAAAACAGCCAATTTAAGAATGCGTCTACATGCGCTTGTTTGCTCCCAAACGAACATCCCAACTTGTTATCACATTAAACATATCCCAGATCCATTTTACACCAGATTT
>NC_079422.1:18325375-18342126 GCF_026213295.1 Gadus chalcogrammus
CACACACACACTGACACACACACACACACACACACACACACAGACGCACACACAGACACACACTTCCCTCTACCCCTCTCCTGTGCACCGTGTGATAAGTAGCAAACCAATGAAGCTTGTAATTACAATCTTACCGAGGAAGCCCCGGTTCCAATCTGTGTATAAATCTCGCCATCCAATTACAAGATGTAATAATTTTGCAGTCAAGCTGGTAATGAGGTCTAATACTCATGCATGTGATAATCCCCCCCTGGATGCTGACTCTATCAGATGTTAGCTTTGTAATTATACTGGCACAAAATCATTATTTCATGTTCAGCAGAAAAAAAAAAGAAAAAAAAAGAGAAAGGAAAAAAAACGGTGGGGGTGGTTGAGGGGGGAGAGGGGGGAGGGGGGAAGTTAATTTTCTCTCTGCTCTACGAAGCATAGACTCGGTTTTAATGATCTAATCATTACTCCCCACTATCCGCAACTGCAGTTGACCTATGTTAACTGTGTGAAGGCGGCGCTTTGCCTCGTTTAGGAGTCCCTCGTACGGCCGTAAAAAAGCTCGCAAGGTAGTGCCGGCTTTTTATACTCATAATTATACCCCAATAAAACTATTATGCTAATGAGATGTAAATCCATATTGTCGGGCGGCGGTGTCATTTAACAGCAGCGCCCAGGCACATCAATCATATTTTGAAATGTAAGCTGTTCACATTTAACTGTTATTGCCTCGCATTTTATTTTTTGTTATACATTTAGTGTGCGTGTGTGCGTGCCTGTGTGAGTGTGTGTGTGTATGTGTCTTTGTGTGTGTGTCTGTGTTTGTCTGTGTGTGTGTGTGTGTGTGTGCATGCCTGCGTTTGTGTGTGCGTGCCTGCGTTTGTGTGTGTGCGTGCCTGTGTTTGGGTGTCTGATTTCTCCTTTCAGGATGCAAGTATGAAGTATGTGAATCATGTAGTCTAATAGAGTTATATCAAGAATGCAATTGATTTATTTTGACTCTCAACGTATCATTACCTAAACATGTCATCAGTGATTTGCAACCGGTTCCTTTCTTTTTAGCGGATAAATAGCTAACATTACCTGACTGTTTATATCGTTGTGAAGACTACATTTTGATGCATTATGAAATGAGAAGTCAATGTTACAATGATAACTATCCATTTTTCTTGATGGACTCAAACTGGAGTTCAGACTGTGTTGATATCAAAAAACAGATATCAGTTGGCTACCTTGGACTTGTAACTCAACGGTATTCTCTCTGAATCCCAAACTCTCTAAACTATCCCTACACCAATTCCAAAGGGTTAAACGCTGTAATTGTATTCTTTCTTCTCAAAACCTGTGAGATTCTTTTTCTTGCCCCCCTCCCCCCGCCCCTTGCGCTGGAATCGCTTCTGATATATCTAAAAAAAAAGAAACAGGACTCGAGGATGGCAGTAAGCCCCCCAAAAACACCGCTTGAAGGCGGGACAACACAGGGCGCAATAAGGCGGCGAGGGAGGCGATAGGAATCTGAGCCCAGCTGTCCCCAGGTCACGGCTGGCCGGGCCCCAGATATGGCCGTTAATAGAGATGATTGATTACAGCTGGGTGACCCGACCACGTCTGAAGCATGAGGAATTATTAAACACATGATCTGGCTGATTCATAGCACCCTCCTTTTTTTTTTTACCCCCCCCCCCCCCCCCCCAATACCCCACTCCCCCTTAACCCCTCCTCCTCGTACCAGTAGCAGACATATGGCCTCAGATGGCAAGGCCTCAAACACATGTAATATTCACGTGAGAAAGGACTGGGGATTGGGGATGGAGGTAGGATGTGGGGGGGGGGGGGGGGGGCTGTGTCCCCCTGACAACCCCAGTTGTAATCTCCATGTCACAGAATGTCAAAGATTAGCCCAGCGTGTGGTGCCTTTCAAAAGTTGCCGCGTGTTCCCTCTGCAGCTTCGGTTCCCCGCTGAGCCAGATACAGCTTGATACGGGGGCTTTTTTTAAAGGTTATATTTGAATCCAGTGCGATGTCAAGATAAGAGTTATTGTATTTTGCACTATCTTAGCTTGTTGTGTTGCCCGGGATTTTGACGCGGATACATATTATGTATTATTCTGACATGGAAACATATTGTTGGACATGAGGGGCCAGGCGTGCTACTGTCAGGACAGATAGCATCGGGCTGTACTGTATTATACAGTAAAATCCTGTTTATTGGAGGCTGTTCCGGTGTTTAACATGGGCAAGTGCATCTCATTGAAATGCCTCGCCTACACCCTTTTTTTTAACACATCAGGATACACATTTTCATTAAAGTTTTTCTTCTTTAAAAGTTACAGCAAACAGGACACAGATACATCGGCAATCTCCATATGATTATACCGAAATGTAAAATGCATAGTGTGTCCACCACACCGTGCCCTTCATGTAGTTGTATTTGTCCTACGCAGTCAAAATAATCTTCTTCATTCATTATTTTATAATGCGATCCCTCGCATAGGGGCTGTACGAATCAGCATGCATCCTGTTGTTGATGCCTTCACCTTTCTCCCCCCCGACATGATGGATGTTTGTCCGACTCGGGCATGATAAGAGTCATTATTTGATGATCAACCATCCACTGCGATGCATACGTTTACCGGGCCTTCATAAATAAGGTTCTCCAGTGGATGAAATAAGGCTGCATTAGCTTACCATCAAACTGATAGGTGCAGATTGTAAATATACCTCCCTCCCCCCTCTCCCTCTCTCTCTCTCTCTCCCCCCCTCGCTCTCTCTCACTCTCCCTCGCCATCCAGAGAGAGACAATGTTATCATGTGTATATATGTATATATATATATATATATATATATATATATATATATATATAACCATACATTCTTTGCAATTAAGCCATGATCCTTGCAGCCATTGTGCACAATTTGCATTGATCATGTTTAGAATGCTGTGCAAGTAACCGCCGTTGCAAATTAACATGATGTTTTCTGGAGCCCATACCTAGTGGCTATTAAATGCTATTTAAATGTCGTCACTCACCCCCAACCCCCCCACACACACAAACACACACACACACACACACACACACACACACACACACACACACACACACACACACACACACACACACACACACACACACACACACACACACAATGCATCTGGCATCTGTGCAATGTTAAATTTATTTATTGAAAGTTTTGGTCACACATGAAAAGTTAAGCAGATGGTGCATTTAGAGCCAACGACCACTTACGGACACATTAACGTGCACACTCTCACACGCACCCAGGCCCGATACACACAGTCACACGCACGCACATATGCACACACACACACAAACGCACACATCAGCGCAAACATACAACTGAAGCACAGGCCTCCAGCGTCCCGGTGCGTTCTCCCTGTAGCTGTCCCTCCTCGACTCCTCCCTGTGGCGCTTCTATGTATTCTCTTTATGCCCGGCTCTGAACACGGAGCGCGCTTGTTTCACCATTTTAAACAGATCTAATCAGCAGTGTGTTAAACAAGAGTGGATCTTTTATGCATTGGGTGTTGGGACAAGCGCATCACCGCTGTAGATCAAGCGAATAAACAACCCCGCCCTGATTCAATTACAACAGCTGGGGTCTGCGCTTTTTATCTGCCAGCGCCATCATTTCAATCAAAATGTTAAATAATCCAATCCAGCGGACGCAGTCGGCGAGATAGGATGCAGCAGACTGCTGAGCGCGGTGCATTTGCTATGAAAACGAGAGGGACTTCATTTCTTCCTCGCTTGTTTCTCTCGCTGACTCGCTGACAGCTCGGGAGAAGTTCCCGGGCCCCTAAACTCCATTACCTCGTGTAATTTTATTCAAAACCAAATTGAAAGGGGGAAGAGCAAACCAAAAAGACACGCTTTCTTATATATATTTTTACAAAAGAAAATGGTGCTTGTTTGTTGTTGTTGATTTTTTGGTTTTGTTTGTTGTTGATTTTTGATTGTTTGTGACACAGTGCGCTTTTGGTTCATTTAATTAACTGGAGAATTAAATTCTCCCGGGCCTCCTTCCCACTTTCAACTTCCTTCGCCTCTTTTTTGTCTCATTGGCAAAAGCAATTATTGTGCGAGACCATACTTACACGGAATGGAAAACAAGTCATGGGCTGTATTAATGGAGGCCTCATGTAAATGTTTTCTCTCTAAGTTATGAATGCGATGGCAATAGGATACAGGCCACTGCTCTTTGGCCATCTTTAATTAACAGAGCTGAATTTGCCATGACCGAAATTTGGAGCAATCTAGAGAATAAAGAACAAGTGAGACAGGAAAGGGAGGACAGAGAGGTGGGGGGGAGAGTGGTTTCTTTCAATAATAATGTTCAAGGAAATTGAATGTAGTAGAATGTATAACAATGTTAATAATACAGCCCGCACTATCTACAACGCTGTAATCTAATAGCAAGCAATTAATTTAGGACACAGGCCAGTGCACTTTTTAGTCATTTAATTAACACATGGGATGTTTGCTGGGAGTTGGAAATATAAAGCTTTACAAATTATTACACCGCTCCTGTCACACCACATGATGTGGGCCTTGACTTCACTTTTAGGTAAATGATGTTGAGGCCGTGAACTGTGCACCGGAAACAGAGCGTACTCCGTTCAAAGAGCATTTATTTGCACACTTTGGGCTAAAGAAAGGGCTAAGTATGGTACGTTTTCCAACTGCTTCCCCGTCCAGGTGGGGCTATGATTTAAACAGGATCTTTTTAGAATGAAAGTGTAAATATCATGTGCTCAAATATGAAACGGGCATTAGTGATTGAGTTGTACTGGTTGAGATCATTAAATAGACCTGAACAGCACTAGACCAACAGCAAATGTATCCTAGAGTCTGCACATGAATCTGCCTTGTTAAAACATGTTATGGTATTGTATGGACAGATGGTCACATCCAGTTGTCCAGCATCTGAACTCGGTTGCTGTTTCCAATCATCTCAATAAAACAAGACGTTCTGCGTTAATCAGCCAAACCAAAGCTAGCAGGCGAATCAAGCTTCCACACACACTGATGGATATCACGAGTGACAAACTATCCGTTTTAATGAAACCTCAACATATTATGCATTTTGTTTTGTCATTTCTCTGCTCCTGTTGTTGTTAACCTCATCAAGGTAACGGTAAGGACACAGGGGGTGGAGGTTGTGGTGGTGGAGGTGGTGGTGGTGGTGGTGGTGGTGGTGGAGGAGGAGGAGAACGGGTGGGGAAGGGGAGTGAGTAGGTGTTGCTGAGGTTAAAAAGAGCTACTTTGCCCGGCTCCCTTACACCCAAACAAGCAGTTTATAATTCATCACCAGGCCATGACAGATGAGCCCTGCTGGAGAATATTAGAAAAATGTCTCCAATCTCATATATATGCTAATGGTATGCTGAGAGCAGTACTTTTTTTCTTTCTTTCTTTCCCTTTTTTATTTTTTATCTGCTCTCACTACTTCTAGGACCTGTGCATGAAAGTGGACGGGACGATTCATTGCACTTTGACATTTTTTATGATCAAACAAGGCGTTCCCCTTTAGGACACATATCAGGCTGATTGGGATGCATTGATGTAGTGAGAGGTTTTATCGAGATTATTGGCAGCAATGAGTTAAACTACGCCTTTCGGGCCAATCGCGTGCTCTTGTAATGGAACAGATATACAGCAGCTACACAAGTATTATCAAGTCCAGCGTTTGGGCCACACTGGGTCGGGGATATAGGCTCCTTGAAGTCTGTACCCGCGTTGGTAAGAGGCCTAGTGCTGGACTGTAATCCCCCTTAATACTCATGTTGATTTAGAACGCTTTATGGTCAGCATGAGTGCATTATGTATCCGTTAAACTGGTGGCTTGTAACTGGTGGCTTGTAATCGAGATATTACCGTGATAAATATGCACGCTCCGGTGCTGTTATCCCGTGGCATGAAAAATAAGTCGAAATATATACTGTAGATGTGTACATTGCTCTCATACGCTCATCCATGCAGTGAATAAATTACATTGTTAGCGGTTCTGTGCGGTTAATTCAGAGTAAAAGAATAAGCAGAGGCGGCGATTTATCAAGGGTTGGGGGACATGACAATTTGAATGTCAAATGCTCATTCCCAATGGCTACTCATTACAAAACCATTAACAGTGCCATTATTTTCTGTAAATGACACAATGTCATTATCGTCTTCATGAATTACAGGCAGATTAAAGGCATTGCCGCCTTTTTGTTTGTTTGATTCATATTCATTCCGACAAGACCCGACCAGAATTGAACCCCATACTGTACAGTATGTGGAACACAGGGAGGGGTTGAGAGTTACTATGTTTGTATTTCCTTTTCCTTCGTTGTTAATATCGATTCAAATTCAAATATTGAGCGACTTAATCACCCCTTTCATAGGTAGTAACACTGCACCAGTCCATACTTGTAAAAGGCTTAATAGAGAGTGGCCCAGGAGTTCCCCTCATGACATCGCACGTTCACGCCTCGACAAACCCATCCGCCTCCTCTGATTGGCTGTCCGTCTCGCATACATTTCCTATATGAAGAAGCGACTTAAGTTATGTCATTTAAATTCCGTCTTCCCCTTTCTTCTCCACGCCTCTGTTATGAACCTGCGCACGTCCGTGGAAAGCAGTTCACAAAAAAATGATAACATTATCACTCAAAGCGCACGATTCCCTGCTCTATTGGAGCCTGTGATGAGGCGTTAATAACATTACGGTAACAGCTTTATTTCCCCATAAATTACATGTGTCAAAGATAAAAGTTCTTTGTTGAAGGCCCACAGGGGAATAGCTTCAGAGCATATTGATAATACAAATTCTACCAAATCCTACACATTCCTTAAACGCATTAAAATAAATACATTAAAGCGAAACGCAAACAGCAGTAAAAGGTTTAATGTGTACATATGTTTTAATACAGTACTCACAAAGGGTAATTTGCTCATGATCCATTTCCGTTTAACTGTTTTAGTTAATCATTTTACGTTAACTATGCGATTCTACACTGGACAATAAAAGAACAGTAATAGTCTCACAATCCTCCACATTGTTGGGACCTTTAATGTTTTAGAATCTTTACACGGGGTGTTAAAGGGTCGCTAGAACGTGTTGTAAGATGGTCAGAGGCGCACAGCCACCTTCAAAGTAAAGGCGGTTCAGTTTATACATCGGGAGGATAGTTGGACAAGCCCGAGATTAACGACCCACATTTTTAACATGGCTTATTTTCCGGTTTATTTGAAAAGCCTCTAACCATTTACTCCGTCGGGTAACACCGACGACAATCCTGTTTCATTCACCATATAAATGGAAAAGCAAATACAATTTGTAATAAAGTGATGCCGTTTTCTTTTCTTTTTTCATCCCGGGCGTGTGTGCTGAAACAGTCCACATTGTTTTGTTCAGCCAATAATTGATTTGTTTGTAGTTACCCCTGCACGCATTACACAATACGTCCTCTTTAATTTGTTCTGACTGCGTGAGGCTTGTCACGGCTATTTCAAACGCCGTCCCTATCCTCTTCCGACTGATACCATTCGGGGCCTCCGACTCGTCTCTCTGGCAACACTGACAGAAAATTATTACACGTCATTACACTTCTTAAATCACAATTTACCCAGCCTCAGCAAATGATTCTGCAGTGGGTTGTGGGGGTAATGGAAACTGTCTTCTTCGCTTTATGTCCAGGCCCTCTTCCCTCCTCCCCTTCCTCCCCCATCCCTCCCCCCCCCCCCCCCCCCCTCGCTCACTGTCAAAGTCTCACCAGCTGGCTGGACGGCTGAGAGAGTAGAGCAGGAAGAATCACTTCTTTCCTTCCTTCCTTCCTCCATTCCTTTCCTCACCCGTTCCTTCCTTTTCCTGCGATTTGCTAATAAGTGTGATATCTGCTCACTTTCACGTTCGTTTTTTTTGCCTGTCCTTCTTGCTCTTTCTTTGTTCATTTGTTCTTTCTTTGACTTCCTTCTTTTCTTCCTTCCTTTTGTCCTCCCTAATTTCCTCCACGGTTCCTAAATCCATCCCCTCCGTCCTTATCCCTTTTTTCTGCATTCTGGGGTTTCTTTGCTTTAGCTATTTTGCGTTTGTTTTACAAAAAAATACTTTAGAGACATGTGTTTTTTTATTTATTTACCGGACACTAAAAGTGAATTTCATCCATCCTAATTCAAAAACCCCACCAAGACAAAGCAGCACGGAGGAAAGTTTCGTCAAACAACACAAAATCTCTCCCCTCAAAAAAATGAATAAACATTAGTGACACAGCGACCCCCCCAACATACTTGACATAAGTGAATACACCTCTACAAGCGCTCTCCTATTCACCCGCTAAGCTTTCCATTCACACTCACAATCCCCACCCACACTCCCTCTTTACGCCCCCCCCCCCCCCCGTTCCAGCCCAGCCGAACCCCCATCTCCATACCTCTCTCCCCCCACATCCCATCTCCCCTGACACCCTCACCGATGGAGCAGACGTGCTCCATCCATAGCCTGGAGCTGTGCTCCCATTCCCCGTCGAGGGGGTGGGGGTGGGGGTTGGGGGGTTGGGACACACGGGGCCTCCAGCCACGTACACACAGCGCACAAACGCCGCGTCTTCGGGGCCGTTTGTCTCTGCTTTGTCTCAAACAAGTCTTGGCAACCAAGCCGACCGGGAGGTTGGGGGGAACGGCCCTGGCTGGCATTAACCGCCGCCGCCGCCGCCGCCGCCACCGCGTGCTAACGTAGCCCCGCGTGACGGGATTGGCCTGGGATTTAGAAGAGATATGGGGTTTGTTATGGAGGAAGAAGGGGAGCGTGAGACACAGAGAGAGACACAGAGAGCGAGAGAGGGGGCCGTTGTTAGTAAGGTCCGGTATGGTCCGCGGGGGTCCTACAGCTGCTACCACCTCCATTTATTCCCCCCCCCCTGTATCTCTCGCCGGGTAGCGTCCGGGAGCGCTCTCTCCGGCTGTCTCTCCCATTACTCCAGACTGGGAGAATGGTGATGGATCTGCTGGTCACCAGGAGGAGGCAGACAGGCGTTGGGTCCGCTCGGCTGGGGGAATTGGTTAAGTACTTCGGCAGGGCCCTGACCCCATAATCGCGGCGAGCCCACAACAGGACCTCCAGCTTTATAAAGCAGCGGTTGATTAATGCTCTTTTAAGTGGACCAGGCAGACCGACGACAGCGATGCCCAGGAGCCCAGACCAGAAGGGGAGACAATACAAGGGCGTGTTAGGGAGAGTGTGTTTGCGTGTGTGTGTGTCTGTGTGTGTGTGTGTGTGTGTGTGTGTGCATTAAAGGGTTTGTTTGTGTTTCTATTTGCAATTGTTTGTGTGTGTGTACGTGTTTTACGTGCACGTGTTTGTTTGTTTGCATGTTTGTGTGTGTGTGTTTATGCGCTTGCGTGCATGCGTAAGTGTGTGTGTTTGTGCCTGTGTGTGCTTGTGCGTGTGTTTGTGTTTGTTTGTGTATTTACACGTTTGTGTGTGTGTGCACATACGTGTGTGTGCGTGTGCACATACGTCTGTGCGTGTGCACATACGTCTGTGCGTATGTGTGTGTGTGCATGCTTATGTTTGTTCAAGCGTGTGCGTTCGAGTGAGTTTGTGCTTGTGTGTGTGGGTGGGTGTGTGCGTGTGTGTGTGTGTGTGTGTGTGTGTGCGTGTGTGTGCTCCAGGCAGCCCCTGTGGCAGTAGCCAGAGGAACAACATTCAGCCTGTGTGTGTCGGTTTAGCAGTCAGGGTAATTGTGGCAGCCCGATCCGCTTCTCGCTCAGTCAACTCTTCCCGGCTATAAATCATCGCCGTTTGGCCCCTCTTTGACACCAATTGCTGCCTGTCCCCAACGCTTTCCTTCCCCAAACCCTCTGTAGGTCAGCCATCCAGCTCCTTAAATAGCTCTTCGTCTCTGGCAGACGGCTGAGCCGCGATGGTGGCCTTGAGATGAGACAGGGAGAGGGAAAAAGGTGTCATTTTATACGAATACTATTTCATACAAAATAAAGATGCTACTAGGATGTGGCTCCTCCTCAGACAAAGGAAGGTATCCATATTGTGTCTGTCTTTCAATTACATAATCAACACAATGTACAAAAATATACATTTATTTTCTTTAAGGTCAAATATTTACACATAAAAGACCATATTGAGATATATATAAGTAAAGAATCGATGCATTCATGTATAAATAAATAAACAGAAATCCATGACGGTGTTCAACGACCCAAGAAAACAAGGCGATGAGCGAACGCCATGACACCGTGACACAGGCATCACGTCGTGCTCCTGAGCCGAGGTCAGGGAGCCAAACACCTCACAGGCCCGTCTCTGGTGGCCAACCCCTGGCTCGAGTCTCTCCCAAGTCTTCAAGGCTACAGATGCCCTCTTGGTCTCATTAGGTAATTCTAATTAGACAGTGTCACTTTCCATTTGGAAAGTGCTATCTCACGCGGTAATTGTGCTGTGCTTCTGTCCTCTGGTTTTATTGCAGCATGGGGCTGGAGACAAACTGTGTTCTAATTGAATGAGAGTTAATTCATTTTACGGAGATTTAATTGCTCAAAACGGGCGGGGGGGAGTTCTTGAGGAGTGAGACGTACACGCATCCACACACATACACACACACGCGCGCGCGCACGCGGTAGTGTAGGGTATCACTGAAAGTTGGTTTAATATAGATTTGGATGAATTAGACTAATTTAGATGAAGACCAATTAGATGAATTTGGATTTAGGCTGATCGGGTGGTGACATTTTGATTGGGCGGCTCTTCACTTCCACACAGCTGCAAGAGCTGCCCAAACTCCCCTTCCCCGGGTAAGACACCGGACACGCTCATTTATGTATTATCTAATAGTAGAAGTGTGAAAAGGCGTCTTACTTTCCATGAACACGACGGGAGAGATGGCACCAGCAGGCCGGGGGTACTAAGTTCTACGTTTTCTCCAGTGGAGGAGAAAAAGGAGAGGGCTGAGTTTCACAGTCTGGGCTGCAGTATCGCTTCCAACCGATAACCGGGCTGGACCGAGGTCCAAAAGACCAGAGGACCGAGTTCCACGCAGATGGGGAGACCTTTTATAGTATGTTTATCGACAGGTAAACCTGTACACACACAGACACGTTCACTCATGCGGACACACATTCACACATGCAGACACAAATTCACACACATACATTCACAGATGCGCACATCTTCGTGCACTCATTAATGCACATGCACACACACACAGATATATTTACAGACAGGCACGCACACTTACACACCCACAGACCTACATTTTCACCCAGACAGATACATTCACACATGCACCGACAAATCGACACACACACACACACACACACACACACACACACACACACACACACACACACACACACACACACACACACACACACACACACACACACACACAAACACACATATACATGTATATATATATGTATATATAAACAGGCTTTCGTGGCACTATGTTGTGAGATTGACAGCTAGCTCTCTGGGCTCGAGAAGAAAAATCTGCAAAGCTCTAGCCCTATATACCTCCCCTCGTCTCTCTCTCTCTCTCTCTCTCTCTCTCTCTCTCTCTCCCTATCTCTCTCTCTCTCTCCCTTTCTCTCTCTCTCTCCCTCTCGCCCTCTCACTCCCTCCCTCTCTCTCCCTCCCTCCCTCACCTGCAGGACAGCGAGACGGCCCGCCGCGCATGTCACTCTGTGCGCGCCGAACTTGCGCTGTGCGGTGGAAATGGCAGTGTCAATTAAATATCACTTTCAATTTCCTTGTTTTATGATCCCCCAGCTACTAAGCACCACTAATCCACCCCCACACCCAGGGCCCAGCCATCCACCCACACACCCACACACACCCCCTCCCCCCACAACCCAGCACCGTACCCCACCCCACGCCTCCGCTCTGGCAGGGCCTCCTACCTTGTCTTTGAGGAAGATTGATTACACTTGTCGCCTCTTATAAAACGGACATTTACATGAAAATAAGAAAACAACTTCTTTGTTTGCGCGGAAGTGAATCGAGGCAGCCCGAGAGAGAAAAAAAAAAAAAAGGAATTCCCAATTTGATTTTCATACAAAGCTGAGAGAGATAACAATCTCCCGGCGATTCGGGCGAGTGAGTTTTGAAGGTAGAACGAGGTAAGGGGGGGGGGTGTATGTAGATTGGATGAAGCTGGCAAATTATTTTCCGCACAACGTTGATGGATGTTGTCTCCGCTCGCACAATGAAGATGTCTCCGATGCAGTGGCGGAGATTGGCTTCGACAAGTGCGGGACTACAGCCGCAGTCATATTCAACAGATCTCCGCCCGAAAGATTAAGTAGTAATCCTCCACCACACTAGAATTTAACGACATGAAAGGGGGGTCAAATAGTTGCATGTGTTTCTTGCGGTTGTTGCGGTGAATCTCTTATTGAATAAATATGTATAGTTGGGAGAATATGTGTTTTATCTCACAGGGTGGTTTATTGGTTTGAGGTAATAGCCGTTCGCTTTATTGAGTGTGTGTATGTTTGTGTTTGGGAACCTGCTGAATGCACTTTAATATAAAACACCTGAACCTGGACTGCCTGTAAGCCTGGTTGTTTATTTTTATCAGCAATTCCATCAAAACTTTGGCTTCGAGGTATACACTGAGGCATCTGTAAAGTGGAGTTTGTCAGTCTTACACGGATTCAGATTACCGTAGTTGTTTCATTCAAATGCTTCCACAATTGGTGTTCGCTAGGGAAGCATCTGCTTTCCATTAGCCATCCCCATTGACTGGCAGAGTTACAGAAGCCTAGCTCCTGTTCCTATAAAGGGAATACACCCTCACACAAACAGGAGCTTGGCTACCGTAACTCTGCATGTCAATGGAAATGGGAAACGGAAAGTCAAATGAAAGCATTTGACTTTAAACACCATTCCTTAAAGTCAAACGTCGGCTTATTTAGTGACGTTATTGAGAGAGTAATAGGAGGCAAATAAAAAGGAAAGTTGTCACTAATATATATATATATATATATATATATATAGAGGTTGTGTGTCTGTCTGTCTGTGCACAGACATGTGTTTGTTCCTTTGAACAAAATCAATCTGTTGTGGTGTATACAGATGTAACATAAGCAGGCCAGTCTAACTCATGGAATATAGCTCACATTATTTCACACACAACACTGCCTTGCTGTGGTCGTTTTTAAGGACAGAATCTTTTCGTAAATGTGTGCTATACAGGGGAAATAATTTTTGCAGGACATACAGTGTCAGCGTTTGAAGTCCAGAAATAGTATTATGACTGGAAAACTATTTACGTATTTATCTATTGATATCGAGAGAGAGACAGAAAGAGACAGAGAGGGACAGAGATAGAGAGAAAGAGACAGAGGGAGAGACAGAAAGAGAGACAGTGAGTGAGAAAGAGATAGAGACAGAGAGAGAGGGACGGGGTCAGATATAGAGACGGAGACAGAGAGAGAGACAGAGAGAGTGACAGAGAGAGAGACAGAGAGAGAGAGACAGAGAGAGAGACAGAGAGAGAGACAGAGAGAGAGACAGAGAGAGAGACAGAGAGAGAGAGACAGAGAGAGAGACAGAGAGAGAGAGGTAGACAGGTGAAAGAGAAACAGAGACATAGCCCGGAGACAGAGACCCCGACAGACACAGCGACAGAGACAGAGACAGAGACAGAGACAGAGGCAGGGCGAGACGACAGCATTCCCTATCAGAACCAAGGGACCTGGAGGTATTCCTCACACAGCGGTGGCACTGTGTGATTACCAGCGTGCGCGTATGGTAAACAGCAAGCGGAGATTAGTCCAAAGTACCAAATCTCCCCGGTCCACCTTTAAGTCCTTTGTCTGCGCGCCAGCGAGACCCCGTCCCCTCGTGTCGAGCTTGTTTACACAACGCATAAGAGTATCGCTGTCCGATTACTCCCCCCGTCTCCCGTGGTCTTCCAGCGCTAGCACAAGGTCAGAGCGCAGGTGGGAGCCACTGAGCGTCGGCCCCCAGACACACGCACACACACACACGCACGCACGCACGCACGCACGCACAAACACACACACACACACACACACACACACACACACACACACACACACACTCATGCACATATCACTCACATATGCACATATATACACAAACACACATGCATATGCACATATCCACACACACACACACACACACACACACAAACACACACACACTCACAAACACACATATGCACATGCACATGCACATGCACAAACACACATGCACACACACACAAAATGACACCCATCCACCAACCCACCCACAAACACACACACACAATCAAACCCAACCACTCCCCGAAACACAAACATGCACGCATGCACCCACACACACACACACACACACACACCCACACACACACTTTACATCTGATATCTGGCCTTTGAACAATGCCTTATTGTGCCGCTCTGTGTGTGTGGCGAGATAAGCTAGGCCGCTAAAGCTGCGAGTAAGACACTAATAAACAAACAGTGTTTAAATTGGACTGAAAGGGAAATCAGTGATGCGTAGGAAGCAGCCTGCCACTGAACTGGCTTAATCTGCCTCTTTCTCTATCGGGCACCCCCGCTGTGTATTTTGTTTTGGTACATTCTCACAGCAGATTAGGTTGTACATGAGGCGGGGAATCAGAGGGGCCGGGATCCCAGGAAAAAGATTACATGATTTTAGAGATAGATATCATGTTTTTTGTATAGCTTAGTTAAGTTACAATCATGTATCGATGTTTGTATGGTTTTGTGTGTGTGCGTGTGTGTACGTGTGTATCTGGGTTGTAAGACTTTAAGTGTAGACTATATTGTGACAGACATAATATATTGGACGCATGTTTAATTTATCTATTCATCATATTATCTATATTTATTTATGTTTGACGATTTAAAGAGGCTTAATGCAGATTAATTATATTCTCATGGTTAAAATATAGCATTGAAGGGTTAGCTTTGTGAACAGGCTCCTTGCATAGGGTAGGATTAAAGAGGGGTTGCTGCTATGTAACTGACATTGTGGCAACTAGAGGGCAGACGTGCTTATGACTCAATATCGCAAGTGAGAGTTTGCGTTATTGTGTGTGTGTGTGTGTGTGTGTGTGTGTGTGTGTGTGTGTGTGTGTGTGTGTGTGTGTGTGTGTGTGTGTGTGTGTGTGTGTGTTTGTTTGTGTGTAATTTGTAGGCCTTTTTCTAAACATATCCATGCATAACGGTGTGCAGGTGCTAATTCTAAGCTTATTTTTAACCCTTTAAAAAAGAAAGAAGTGAAAGCGAAAAGTTAAATGAAAACGAATCCGAAAATTAAATCAAAAACGAAAACGAAAACATACATTTAAATGTCGATCAATCAATGTAATCCAATGAAAACGAGAAGAACAAAGAGTTGGACTGAGAAGCACGCCTTGAGGACGACCCGGCAGTGCTTCCAGCCACACCGGGGGCAGATCTTGGCCCGTGGATGGTTTGTGTGTTATCAGAGTTTTGTTTCACGGTGCTGTATCAGGAGGCCATGCAGGGCCGCGATATCACAACAGGCTGCAGCAGCCGCAGCCATTAGAGTCATGTGTTGAAATGTATTAGTCATTGTGCTATTAAGGAACTCACAGGGGAGAGGGGAGGGAGGGGGGTGGGGGGGTCCAACAGAGGGGGGGGGGGTGGGTTGCCGGTCCTTCCGGGAGTGGAGGGGGGGGGGGGGGGGGGGGGGGGGGGGGGTAGAAAGGGGGGGTTCATTTCCCAGAGCCCACTTGGGTCAAGTTTTTATGGGGCCTGTTTGGTTTTCAAATGCCCCCCCACCCCCTCACTCTTGCTTCTCAGCCATGCTCCCCCCCCCCCCCCCCCCACCCCCCCCCCCCCCCACCGTCTTGTCTACATTTGCTTCCCGTGTAGTTTTGTGGGATGGATGTCCCGTTCGGAACAAGGGTCCCTCTCCGATGGCTCTTTATTCGTGTTCCGTTGGCTCATATTGGCTGTTTTCATGAACTCTGAACCCCGCTGGCCATGGCAACTGCAGGAAAAATGTTCCCGTTGATTGACAGGATTAAGCAGAGGGACGGGGCCCCCCTCCCTGGTAGCCGTTTCAAACACTTTGGCAACAATGGGGCTGGCTGTGATTGAATTAATGAGGTATCGCTGACTGTCAAAAGAGCACACATACTTTACATAAACCTGATTATCTTTGCTTGGCAGAAACACAGGAACGGGGTGAGGATTGGATGGCAGGGTGGGGGGAGAGGGGTGTGTGGTTACTGGGTAGGCGAGTGAACTAGAGGAGGTTCGGAGAGAGAGAGAGAGAAGGAGAGAGAGAGAAGGAGAGAGAGAGAGAGAGAGTGAGAGAGAGAGAGAAGGAGAGAGAGAGAAGGAGAGAGGGCCGGGGAAGGGTGTGAAGAGTGTGGAAGATAGCAGGGGGGCTGAACAATTTTCAACGTTTTTAAGTTAAAAAGTTCCACAATATCACATGAAAGAGAAAAATGAGTCTGTCAACACAAGGATTCATGATCATGGTCGTTAGGGTTGACGCTAGTGTGATGTGTGTGTGAGAGAGAGAGAGAGAGAGAGAGAGAGAGAGAGAGAGAGAGAGAGAGAGAGAGAGAGAGAGAGAGAGAGTATGGGGAGGTGCTGGCGAGGGTTCGTGCCTTGTGCCCTGGCCTCTTAGCATAAACCCCACCGTGGGGGCTTTAACAAATCTATTGAAGGAGCGAGGGGTCCACGACAACAAGGGGGACCCCGATGGAGGCCCCTGGGGAGGGAGGAGGGGGGGGG
>NC_079422.1:18347226-18364726 GCF_026213295.1 Gadus chalcogrammus
CGCATGTGGAATTTCTATATAGGTATGTTTGTGTAGATCAGACGTCAGCATTTTACTAAAGATACCTGTTTGATATAGCTGGTTAATGTCGAGTCCTATAGGTTTAGTTTGGATGCAACAACCATTGTGTGCTTTTAAACTCAAACCCAACCAAAAGGAAATACACACAAAACCTTCATAGGCGACGGAAATATCTCACTTGAGTTGCAAAAGACCACCATTAAAATACGTTTCAACCGAGAATCCGATAAAAATGGAGGCCTCTTTGGTTCCAACACTGGGCCTCCACTGTATATGTCTTTCGCTGGACAGCAGGAGCAGAGGAAGATTGATGGAATATAAATATATAAATATGACCAGTTTCAATATGTTGTCAAGGAACGGAAGAAGGCGCAAAGAAAAAAAAGATGTCTGACCGCGCCGCTTCCTCCGACATCAGATAAGGAGACAATACCATGACGAACACATGTTTTCGACTGCAGATTATGATGGAGCACTGTTATTTCCTGTATGAATACACTTTCAATTTCCTGCCCGGCACTTTAGTTTTATTACATTGATAACCCGATAGCATCAGGCCTGTAGCCATGGGGACGAACCGACCGTACGCATAAAAAAAAGAAAGGACAATGAACAATGACCAATCAGGAGGCGCTAGAAGCCTAGTCAGAGGCAGCCGCCTAGACATAATTAATATTATGATAGTACTACCGAGTTATTAGCTGCGTTTCAGTCGGGACATAATACTGACATCTCTACCAGGGTTCATTGTACAGATATTCTGAGTCATTTTGCAGTGAACAGAGGGTACAATGGACGTACAAAAAAATAAGGTTAGCTTGTCCCAAATGTCTTGGCTATGGAAACACTAGAGCACAAATTAGAATAATTGATCCTATCTTATTCAACTGCATGTTTATCCGAGTGTGAGAGTATCCGAGTGTGTGTACAGAAGGTGTGTGTGTGTATATGTGTGTGTGTTTGTTGTACAATGCACACGTGTGAATATTTGTTTGTTGGTGTTGAACTGTTTGAAGGAAATATCTGTTTGACTGGAAACACACGACCAGACACACACACACACACACACACACACACACACACACACACACACACACACACACACACACACACACACACACACACAGACACACACACACACACACACACACACACACACACACCCAGACACACCCAGATACGTGTGCGTGCTTTGTGCACTTTGTGTGTGTGTGTCTCTTCCGCCATGCTCCACTGTTGTCCCTCAGGCAACAGCAAATAACCCTGCCTTTATATCCACAAAGGTCTACGAAAGCCATTTCCTCCAGGCACTGCACATTTCAGTCCAGGTCCTGATCCCCACTTAGAGCAATTGAAGTCAATTTGTTATTGCAAATATAAATTTGGTAACTTGTAATAACCAGTGAGCCAGAGAGGGGGGAGGCCACTGGCAAAGGCCAGAGCTTTTTTTTTTCTTTTTTTTTTTACTTTTGACCCCGTAGCCCAGGCAAGCCTTTGTTAGCTTAGGCATTCAGCTGCCAATCAAAGTGGAGTTTTTCATTAAATTCACTGGAGAAACTCCCCTGGTCCCAAACTAGCAGCCATCGGAAGAATTCATGGGAAATAAGAGGAGAGGCCACCCGGGCCAAGTTCTCATTGAGTCTTGTTATTTTGGACGTAAAAATATAGAAACACTGAGACAGTGTGCTGTAACAGACTGCGTTACAGTTGAGGTAAACAAAAAGGGCATTTTTTTCTTCAAGCGTTGCAATAAATAGGTACATGGTGTAGGTTCAGTATATCTGCCGAATCACAAGCTAATAGTGGCTCATTCCTCTGTTTTCGCACACAGACTCCTTAAAATGTGGGTTTAAATTGGCTTTTCGGCAGATAAATAACAGATAATACAGGAAAATAGACCTTGGGAGACAACAATCCTGTGCAATATACTCAACTTTATTCATGATAAATTACACAAATGAATATTCAATTAAAGACCTTTCAGGCGAAAAACCTTGCTGTGCTGGATGCATACATGAATGGAATGGTTGAAGCAGGGGCTTGTCATCACTATAGTGATTAAAGATTATCTGCTCTCAACAAGTTGACAGCAAAGTTTAATTAGGTGTAATGCAGTGTGTGTGTGTGTGTGTGTCTGTGTCTGTGTCTGTGTGTGTGTGTGTGTGTGTGTGTGTGTGTGTGTGTGTGTGTGTGTGTGTGTGTGTGTGTGTGTGTGTGTGTGTGTGTGTGCGTGCATGTGTCTGTCTGTGTGCCTTTACGTGTGTGTGCAGTGACAGGCCAGAACAATCAAGTAAGTAGTCTCACACTTCTAGTCTGTCCTGACACACACACACACACACACACACACACACACACACACACACACATACATACACACACACGCACACACCATGTTTCAGCCCAGCTGGATTCTCCCTGAAGTGCTTGACATTTTCACCAGAAGGATAATTGAGGAATAACATTTGCGTTACAATTTAACATGACCCCTGCCTTTAAAGCCCTTTCGCATTACCTCACCCAAACTGGCCGCTGACACCCACTTAAGACAGTGAGATGTGCGTGTGTCTGTGTGTGCACGTGTGTCAGTGCGTGTGCGTGCATGCTTGCATACATGCGAGTGAGTGTGTGTGCATGTGTGTACGTTAGTGTGTGGTAGCAGGGCAGGGTGGGGGTTATGTGGACATGTAATTATGTGGGTCAACGTGAAACACAAGGTGTGTGTCTATAGGCAGGCTTTTGGTTCTATATTTACATATTTCTGGGAGATGTGTGTGTGTGTGTGTGCGGGTGAGCGTGCGTGTTTGTATGCGTTCGGGGTTTGGCTCGCCAACGTATGGAATGTACTTGGGAGGTTTCTGGGGTGGCTGATGGGGGCATTCTCGACACGAGTCGGGGAAGGGGACCTTATTACTGTGATTGGAGGGCCACCGTGAAGGGGAGTCGCGGTGACCTTTTCAAGTCTCCGCCCGGCAACAATTAGGAAAAGAAATGCATTAAGTCCGCAGGGGCAGGTGTGATAATGTGTGTGCGTCTGTGTGTGTGTGTGTGTGTGTGTGCATCTAAGTCAATGTGGGTGCGTGATTGTGTATGTGTGTGTGTGTGTGTGTGTGTGAACGTAATTCAATGTGTGTGCGTGCGTGAACGTGTGTGTGCATGTGCAAATACTTTGATCGGAGCGAGTGCAGTTTAGAATTGCATGAATCAATGTGTGCATCCATTTGAGCACCTGTGTCTGCGTGCATGCATATAGGTGTGTGTTTGCACATGCGTGTAGGTGTGTGTTAGCACATGCATGGAGATGTGTTTGTTTGTGGATGCAGGTGGATACATGTGCATGTGTATGTCTGCATACGTGTGATTTTGTGTGTGTGTGGATGCACGTTAGGATGTGTGTGCATCTGTCTGTGCATGTGTGCAAGCTGCTGTGCATGTGTGTGTGTTTGCATGTGTGTGCATATGTGTAAGCATACGCGTGTGTGTGTGAGCGTGTGCACGTGTGTCTGTGTGTGTGTGTGTGTGCACTGTTTATTGCTCAGTGTCAGCGACAGGGAGCAGCCGCTAAAAGCTAAGGTTAATGGATTGAGTGTTACCTTTTGTGGAGGCTTAACATTGGCCCCTACACAAGGGGAATCATCTTGTGCTCCTCTCCACCACGCCTCTCCACCCAGCCTGAATTAAGGAACCCCACGTGCTTGTTTGTCTTAGGAATTTCTCAGGGTTTATCTCCTTCAAGAATACAAGGTCGAGACACAGTCTTTAATCAACATTCCTCAAAGTGATGGCTTTATCTCGGGCCCGGCTCAGAATTGAGCGTCTGTCGCAGTACTCTGTCAAACCCAGCGGGGGAAATTCATGGTTTTGGGCCTTCATCACATGTTTAATATTTCCTCTGCTTATTTAAAAAACAGACCTCAGGTGGTGAAGGGCGGATAATGGGTTTGTTGGAGTCCAGCAATAGTCTTAAATATGACATCACGGCGTGTTAATGAGTCATCATTTCACACCTAGGAGTGTGTTAGTGTGTCTCAGTTCGGAAATATGTGAACATACTGGAAACATGTGTTGGAAACTGGCAACGGCTAGCCCTTCTGCAAAATCTCAGCATCAAAAGATTAATATTTTGACAATTAAAAGCGGGTGTACCGGCCAATATCTGCAGATGTTGAAAGTATGCGTACATTGTGTTGCAAGATGACATGAAATGAAAGGCATTTCATTGTCATCCATTTCTAATGTAATTTGTGTTACATTACAATTTTGTTTAATTGTAAAAAAATAAATTGTATTAAGTCCAAATCCACATAACAAAGCAGGAGCCAGGCGAGCAGGAGAAGCAAGTGTGCCTATTCTACAACATCTTCTCTGTGTCTCACACCCTGACTCTATTACCCATTCCTCTTCATAACACGCATCCTGGGCATGTTCCCTTCACACCTCCTGGTGACGTTCGCCCGCCCTCCTTTCCCCCATTGATAAATGGCAGGATTAGTGACTAGTACACTTTATTAAAAAGTAATAACAATTTTTGTTGGCACCCTTCATGGGGTAAGGAGTGCCATGAATCACAGGATATTGGCTGTCGGTACCTGATGAATGCATCGTTTACCAGCCCAGGAGTAATTTAGTAGCGGCTATTAATTTAAATCACATTTATTTCCACCCGGCCCACTTGGATTGCTCTGGGCAGGCGTAACAAAGGCACTGAGAGAGGAGCCAGAGGATGGAGCACATGGCACAGACAGACACTGAGATGGATGCGTTGCACAGGGGATAACAGCTCGCTCTGTTCATCTGCTGGAACTTTTAGAGCTAAAAACTGTGGTGGGGGGGGGAGTGTTATGGCGAGAGTCTGTCGAAAACTGATCGCGGAGATGAGTCAATGATATTTTTTAGGATCTCAAAGAAAGGATGCTTGTCTTCATGTGGACTAGAGCATTTCGATTTGGATTTGTTTATTTTTATAAGACACACACGCAAACGCACACAAGAACACAGTACTTTTTGTGAAGTGAAAATTCGGAACATTGCCATTGATAGCTTTGGTTATCTTTTTTTATTGGTTATTCGGTTAGCTTTCACATGAGAAAAGCTCACGAGCTGAATGTGCGCATGCTAACACTTGTCAGGTAGCGTTTCTTTATCTTTGACATCCATTTCCCATAAATCCCAGTGACGGAACGTTGGTGGTCCCTCATTTCCTGCATTCTGCTGAAGGGTTGGGAAGGTTAGACAAACACAGAGCCAGGGGATTCATTACAACATCCAGCAATCCTTGGCCAAATATATCTCAAACGTCAATGTTTAAAACACCTTTTTTTCGCTTTCTGAAACGTATTCTTGTTTACACATGTTCTATTACACAGTCAATGGTTCAATTAACCTCAGGATGAATTTACTGCGATGCTTATCCGCGGTATAATTAATTCAGCTCTTTAATTTAGTCGGTCAAACCATGACAGGTTACGGTTACAATATGTTCCCACATTCAGGCGTTCGGTTGCGTTGATGCACAAATGTTTCATTGCCTCCGGGATTATTATTTTAAATACAATTTGTATGAGTTGACCTGCAAATGCCTTCCTTATCCATAATATGTTTTATGTTCACCTTTATTAAGATGACACAGCGCATCAAAGCATTCTAAAGTGTAATATATTCGCTTGGGAGTGTCACCTGATTAAAGGAGCTGTATGTAGGATTTAATGGAAGCTACGGTGGCCTGTACCGGCCTGTAAAGGGCCAGCAGGTATTTCCAAAATGAGGTCATCCTCTAGCACAGCATCGAGTAGCCAAGTGTCGAGTGATGAGGTTCCTTGATACATCAATTGTATTAAGTTATTTAGGCTGTAAAACTATAGGTTCACAACTAAGATATTGATAATGAAAAAGAATTACGCATTCTCTCAAGAGCTTTTTGTCAGTTTTGGGCTACTGTCGAAACATGGCGGTGAAATATAGAGGGCTTTGTGCAAGATGACTGGCTCCCTATGAAAATATAAAGGGCATTATCTAAGGTAACAAAAATCCAACGATTCCTATTTTCATGTGCTTCCTGAATATAATTAAAATATATACTGGAATATAAGATTAAATTCCTCCCAAGTCTAAGTTCTGCTGAATGCCACTCAATTGTACACACTGCATCTTTAAGCCAAACAATGAATAGTTTCAATTGATACATGAGTAAAGATGAATACTCTTTCTCTATTCATTCCTGCATTATACTGCTGTATTCTACTCAGACGTTGAAAAGCTATTCTTTTCAAAGAACTGACAAAAACCATAACATAAATGTACAATGACTTCAGGTTGATACTCGAAGCAACAAACCCAATGAACTCAAAAACAAACCCAGGCATTTATTTACCATACATCCATGCAGAAATGTAATTAACTAGGCACGGAGGAGCGTTAAGTGCACACCTAGCGTCTAAGTACATCCAACTTCATGTTAGCTTAACCTTACCATGGGCTCCAAGAGCCACACGTGATAATTGAAACATAACAGAATTAAGTTACAAATGTCTGACGGTGCTCTGTGTGTACAGTAGAAGGCCCGTACACTACCAAGTGCAGTGCATATTTTCATTTAATTAGTTTTTCATTTGGCTCTAAATAGCCTTTGTCAATATTGTGAAACATTTTGGTGTGCATGTTGCGCGTATCACATACTATAAACACACCCGCACACACACACCGCACGCGCACGTGCACACTTGCACAAACACACACACACACACACATGCACACAAATACACACAAACACACACGCGAACACGCACACACACATACACACAAACACACACACACACACACACACACACACACACACACACACACACACACACACACACACACACACACACACACACACACACACACACACACACACACACACACACACACACAACCCAGTCGAACCCTGACCCCAGTGGCCCTGTGATTGATACGAGAGAGACAGGGCGTTTGACAGAGTTCGACAGAGAGACCCGCCCGGGGTCCCGGCTGGGTGAAGGGGGATTGTCCTGCAGCGGTACAGGTAGGGTGGCCCACGCCACCCACCCCCCCCTCTCCCAGGTGAAGTGCCCCTGGGAGGGAGGTGTAGGGCCTGCAGGCTGCCCAGGTGTTACAAGGTATTTACTGGCTGCCCGCCCTGGCAGTGGGAGAGAACACTGTCTCTCGGTGCTAATGAATAAAATACGTCTCTCTGTCTCCGTGTGCTTTTAGCCGCATGTAGCCTGTTTGTCTTTTGTCCCGTGGTTCTCAGTGTCTGCGCGTCTGTCTGTCTGTCTGTCTGTCTATCTGTATTTTGTACTGCGGTTTACGTCTACACATCCGTCTTTCTTTCAGCTTTTTTCATTTGCTCTTATATGGATCTTTTCTAAATAAATGGTCAATTTTACATTATGCAGGTTTAAATGAACCGTTTGACCGCTGACTGACCATAACACGACACCACAACAGAAGTTGTCGAACAAACAGACTGTGTCACTGTGTGACGCGAGAGCGAGAGCGACAGGCCGGTGGAGAGGAGAAAGAGACAGCCTGCCTTTCCAAGGCACAACTCCAACACTAGATGGCTGCAGATAATGGAGAAAGACAAGCTAATGATATTGCACACACACACACACACATACCTTCAAGCCGTACAGTAGCTCAAAGCCTTCACTCTGACAGCGTGAGAGATGGTTGCGGTGGGGGATGGGGTGAATTAGGCAAAGCCAGGGAAATGGATGTAAACGTAGAAGAAGGAAAAAAAAGAAGCAGTTAGCGACTATGGATGGGGGGTATTTATCTACCCGTACAGATACCCCTCCTCGCTCTCTTTCTCACAGTCTCTCTGTCTCTGTCCGGTCGCTCTCCCTATCTCTTTCTCCATCTGTGTATGTGTATATAGTGTTTTGGTTTACAATGTATACACGCTGGATGGGCGTTGTAGCACAGTACTTCCTTCTGTTAAGGTTGGGGAGACCATATCATCTTGTGTATACGTTACTTGTTGTAATGATTAGATTAAAGTAAACATCTGGACTTGGACTTGAAGTTAGGAGACACTCAATTGTAATTATAGTATATTCAACATTAGCAACAAATATCCACACCAAGAACTAATTTGTTAAGAAAGAGGGCTATGCTATAAAAGGTTTGTAATTATAGCGGCATTAGATAATAGTTCATGCCGTAGCATGGGATAACTAATAAAATAATATAATAGGTCATTATCCCACAGTGATTTTATGACTACTTTATTGCCTCATTATCAACCCATATATATGACATAGGTAGTTATAAGGTTGAACAGGCTTATACTGTGATCAAACTCTCCTGAATCTCACTGTATTAATGCTTAATGTCAAATCCCAAGGAAACGGATCCAGCAGTTACAGTTACTTCTATTTATGCGAACACCAATAATTCATCAGACAACGCAGCGAGACAATATTTCTACAGGGGAATGGGGAGCATACGTCCCTTCCGTCTGAGGCGAGATTAAGCTATTTCACAATCAGTGGAGCAGTCAGAATACATTTTTATTGGGGCATTACACCGCAAATGAATTGTAGAGCTTGGTAAGAGCCAATTGGATTTGTGATGGAATATCTGTGAGCGTTAGTTTGACAATCATTTATATTTCCAGAACATGTAGATTAATGGTGTACTCAGCGTGCTCCGTCCTGGGCATTTATTACACACACGCGCACACACACACACACACACACACACACACACACACGCACATACGCACACATAGATTCATACACAGATACAAACACACACACACGACGATGCACACTGGAACACACACACACCCATGTACAAACATATGTGCGCACAAAAAAAATACACAATAGGACACACTGAACACAAGCACAACGCCCCCCCCTCCCCAAAACACACACACATACGTACACACATGCACCCCCAAAAACACACACAGACACACAGACACACACACACACAAACACACACACAGCCTCTTACACTTCATATTAAGGCATTGTAAATCTACAGAGCGCTCCGTACCGTGGGGTGCAGCGCATATAACAAGAGTCATTGATTATCTCCAAGAGGCGAGCTGGGCCCCCTTATCTCAGCGCAGGGAAGAGGAGAGCAGGGGACTGCAGGGGCCGGGGGGTGGGGGGGGGGGGGGGGTAGTGGTTGAACGTAGTTTAAATATGTCCTCAGAGCCTCTGAAATATTTATCACTCTGCAAACGCAATTGCTGCATTTGCTTGTTACTTTATAACGTTTTACTTCCCTTTTTTCCTTTTCCCGAAACGTTTTTGCTCTTTTTTTTGCTTTTTCATAGCGCAAGGGAGGAAATAAATGGGGAGAGGGTGGTATGGTGGATAAGTCTTTATCAGCACAGACTCAGAGACGGCCTTATTAAGAGCCGCTGTGACACGTACAGTACAGGGGAGACTCTTGTCTAGGCCGCGGATCACAGCATTAACACTGCGGGAAGAAGAGAGATTGTACACTAGAGCCTTTTAAACTGTATACTGTGTACACGTCGTGATAAATTCATATATATATATGGACTATATATATATGGGCAATTCGTTTTCCAGGAGATAGCGCCATTATTGAGATAAAGTAGCTGGTGGGGTTACATATTTATATATATATATACACACACACAGTGTTATTTGCTGTTTTGGACTCTACTTATTGAAATGATATTGATGGACCTATGTTAGAGTTATTTCATTTTTCGCTACTTTACTTCTAGTTTTACTAAGGGGATGGCTAGGTCATGAGCCTAATGATTAGTTTAGATTTTGGTAGCTGGTTTATGTTTACGTTTAAGTATTGCTATGAATGAGTATATTGTTAAATTTATGTATTCCTCTTGGTTTTTATTTGTTTATTTGGAAAGGTAAAGCATTTGAGATGGGTCTCACATTATTTATTGTCAAAGATTAGTTGCAAGAGTCCATAAGGTTAGTTTGTAGGTTATTTGGTTGGAAATGGTTCATCTGCGATAAAGATTTGGTGCAGTCAAGGTGAGGGTAAGGACTTGGACTGTACCAAACGCATAGACACATGGGGGGGATTTGTTTTGTCTCAACATTCCTCCACACAAACTCACTCACTGTGTTGCTCTGAAACATGTTGAAATGGGAAAAGGGCATTTTGTAATAATATGCGTAATATATAATATTTAAAACTATTTGATTATATTAGATGATTAGAACTAATGAGAACTGGAATGGCATTCTTTAAGTGCATTTTTACACAGCAACAATCCAGTTGATCACAATTTGAAGTAAATGTATCACAGAATATTCCAATCCCAGTGGTGGGAGGATGGATTGGTGCATCCCGATGTACGGTGACTGATGAAGTAAGTGAACAGGCGAATAAAAGTCAAGGGATGAAAATCATATTCAATGTCAATCGCACTAATCCAGGTGCCGCAAGTCGTCTCAACCCAGCGTGTCGTATCCGAGGGCTCCGCATGATACATGTTGCAATTAAACTAAGCTGTAATCATCTTCCAACAGGGTTGGCCTCGAGTTTGCACGTGAACTTAAGCACCTGTTCCCCTCCAATCAAACGCAATAGGCGAATAGTGGAGCTCCTTAATCATAAACATGCAAAATGTTCGGAAAAGCGGTAATTGAAAGCAACGAGCCAGGTGACTGCAGATATCTCACCAACCAAGAAGGTAGAGGAGGAGGAGGAGGAGGAGGAGGAGGAGGAGGAGGAGGAGGAGGAGGAGGAGGAGGAGGAGTAGGAGGGACCTCATTTTAGGGCCAGGGAGCCACATTGTCGATTGAATAATATGCTTCCCAACAGGAAACGGATGCCTGTGATTTCAGCTGAGCAGCAAATTGGTTGTAGATGTAGTAGATGATGTAGCCACCGCTAAATCAGCCCTCTTGTTAAACAAAGCCTGCATGCAGAGCTCATGGCACTCTGAGCATATGTGCCTGTGTGTTGAGCCACCGATATGAGATCCTATGGCACACACATACACACATGTGCAGCTTGCACCCGCACACATGTGCATGCAAATGCATGTGCCAAACACACACTTATATGTACATGTATAGAGACATAAACACACACACACACACACAAACACACACACACAGACACACACATATGCCACTCAAGTCCACGCATATTCTATATTTGACAGCCAAAACACAAATGAAGCATGAACCTAATTTTACCGGAGATAAACATCCAAGTTTGAGGCCTATCTAGATAGCTGTTAGAGGGCATGCTCTCGCCCTGCATATACACATACACAGAAGCGTGCAATGAACATACACACACACACACACACACACACACACACACACACACACACACACACACACACACACACACACACACACACACACACAAACATATATATTCATACAAACAAACATACATTTGCAGATATGATGGCTAGTCTACTCGGGGAGCCACTGCCCTGTGCAGATACTAGCCTACATCGCACAGAAACCCGAGATAAAGTAGCAGAACATCAGGGCCTTCCAGAACTGAGGCATCAGAGATCCTCCTCAGCTGATTGGCTGGCTCCCTGCATTAAGAATGATAATGACTCACCGCAGTCACGACGTTGTTCTGTTTTCCTCCCTCTCCCGACTCTACGAACATCACACGGAGAGCCAAGGAAACATCTTTTTTTTGCATTATTAACTGGAACAATGGGAGCTGAATGAACAAAAGGAAGCTGGGATACATGCACACGGAGGAGGCAATAACAATCCCTTCACAACACTTCACACACTTCTTTAGGAGTTAAATTAGAGTGCCTCCATGTTGGGATTTGGGTTCTTGTTTTCAGAACTTCAGAAGTGTGCTCATTACATCCCCGTGAAAAAAAATAAACACGGGACATTGAGTGATCTGACATCAGCGGCCTTTGTTGTTACAGAAAATGCAAATATCCTCAATGAAGAATGGGCTGCAAATTCAGAGGAAACACGAGATCCCCGTCGCAATTAAAATGAGCAAGAGGAAGAGGGCCCGTGGGGGAAACGTCTTCCTTCTCTCCCTGTTTGTCTAGGAAACAAAAGTATCTAAAAACTGAAGAGTGAAATAAACAGAAATACGATTGAAGAAAGAGGGATTCATATATTTAATTTTCTTCGGGGGGGTGCGGGGTGGGGAACATCAGTAAAAACATCAGTACAATCTCGAGATGGCAAACAAAGTTTTCCAGTTAATTGCCATACTTTTACTTTCCGACATAAATGAGCTCACATCAAATATCTTCACCCTTTCTATTCTTACACAGCGGCTACCGGGAGACTCCACAAAACTGAATTCTTGTGTTGCCGCTAGCAATGGTGGTCTGGTGCATGCTGACAGCCCAGGGCCGCCGCGGCTTTAGCGCTAAGCTCTACATATTAACAAGTCCGGATGATGGCGCAGGAAGCCATTACTTATGAACTCGCCATCAATTTTTCACCAATTAGTCATTAAATATTAAAAGATTAGCGTTGACGATCCAGCTGTTGCGCGATGACAGGCGGCTTTCTCTCTCCCATCCTCCTCCTCCCCCTCACCCTAACCCCCCTACACCGAGCCTCCCTCTCCTCTACCACCCCCACAGCCCGAGCCCACTACCACCGTCACACAAGAATCACATGGGACTGTTCAAAAGCACTCCCCTCAATCACGTTCAATGGGACTTGGCATAAGAGGATCGGTTTGCGCGTAAATTAATTTGCAATCGGCATGCAGATGACCCAGATAATCAAAGCACCAAGCATCAACTGTTTTCAGGGAAGAACAAAACACACATCTTCTTGATTACAACTTTTTTTTACATTGAAAACTTATCTGAAAGAATCTGTCCTGAATGTGGTTGAACTTGTTTAATCTTTTGTACGCAGGCAGATCTAACCGAAGAGGGGACAATGATGGTATCTGTTGTTTAAGACACAGGGGCCCTCAAGGACTGGCCTGGGGCCTGGGACAAAACACAAAAGCAAGGACAGGAAAGGAAGTTTAGCTCTGGTAACATCCGAGCTAAAACAATTTAAAAGTTAATTTTGGATTAAGTTGGGGACCGCTTTCACAAACCTTCTATTGGTGGAATCCTTCACTGTAATTAGTTATTTATGCTGAAAATGAAATACTTTAAGCAAGAGGAGCATAACTTTGGAGAATATGGTTTAAGATGATGCTACATGAACCACATAAACACTGTCGGCCTTATCCTTCCAGTAACATTGTCTTTTAATCCAACCATTTTCTCAAAACAGTTAGGCCATGAACACACACACACATACACACACACGCTTATGCACGCGCTCGCCCACAGACACACACACACACACACACGTTTTCCTACTGCACACATGGCCGCCTTGAGACACAGGGAACACGACGGTCTTAATTCATCATCACAGAACTCCTATTATGCCCGGAGGCGTAATCATGCACTGCTAACATAACCTCTGTTAATTAATGATATATCCTTTAATATTAACATGCAGCCACAGTCAAGGTAAGGAAGGCTAAGAGTTAATTTAATTAAGTGCATGACTTCACATCCCCATTGTTATGTTCCAGTGCTTTCATCTAATTCCAGGTTACTCACTGGGCACTGTTTGAAAGCACCTCGCTGGTCGCTCGCATTCTTGTAAAAAAAAGAAAAAGAACAAAATTCTCCCTAATTGACAGATGATTTATTCGCAAAGATTCTGAAAGCCGTTGCAGGAAAATCCCTCGCACCAATGAAACCCGAACAATTGTAATTGTTTTGCACAGCAATCATATTGTCTCATGGGATAAAATTAGAATTTGCTGTTCTCTGGAAAGGGGCTTGGTGTTTGGGCGGAACAGAGATGGTGTTGCTTTTAGTTTTTTAGTTTTTCAAACATGGTTCAAAACAAGACTGCAGGACCATTGAATAGGGTGAATACAAACAATAGGATGCCCCGGGGCCAACTGATCCTAGAATACCTAAATAAGAACAAACCAGGAAGTTCCTCCCATGCCACCTCAGCCCCCTAAGGCGTGCCACTAGCACTTCCCAATGACAACCCCCGCACACATTGGTTCGACCCAGACCCAAATGTATCCTGGTTTTAAACCACAAAAACACGCAAAAAACTAAAAGGCATTTAAAAAAGCAACATTTCTGAAAACTTTCAGGAAAAAAAGACAAAAATAAATGTGTTCCACATACAAGACATGCCACGTTTAAATAAAATATGGCCACTGTTAGGAATTGTACGCATCCTTTAGTAAGAACATGTGACATCCATGTGACCTAGGCAAAGGGGAGAGACATAGTGGAGCCGTGACTTTAAACTTTAAACAATTCCATCTAGTTTCTTTCGACTTATGAGTCAAACAAGTCTCTTCTTTCTCTTGCCTTCCTTCATTACGTCCATCCATTGTCATAATGTCTGACTCGCACTCACTCACACTCACACACAAACACACACAGAGACACACAGAGACATACACACACGCACACACACACACACACACACACACACACACACACACACACACACACACACACACACACACACACACACACACACACACACACACACACACACACACAAACACACACACACACACACACACACAAACACACACAGCCATACACACACAACCACACACACACACAAACATCCAAAACACAACCACACGCACACACACACAACCACACACACACACACACACACACACACGCACACACACACACACACACACACACACACACACACACACACACACACACACACACACACACACACACACACACAGACTTCCCCCCCCACACACACAGACACACACACAAACACAGACACACACACCTCTCGCTGGCAGCCACCGTGGCAGTTACTGCTTGGGGGACGGTTAATTCCTGTTAGTCATAAGAGGCAACATGGCTGATCCCCTTAAGCCAGGTGAGGACAGAAGAGGACGGCGCCGGTATTGCGACACGGGTTCCAGTTTCCAGGCTATCTCGTGTTTTCTCCACGTCATGTTCACACCGCCACCCGATACGGCGGTGGCCAAGAACACATATTCATTACAAAAAACACTAGCACTGGCCCTAACACCCCTAGCTCAGATCCATGCACTGATAATAAGCCAGGCAGAGAAAGGATGAGCAGGAGGAGGAGAAGGAGGTGGTGGGAGGAGGAGGAGGTCCTGTTGCTGTTTTGTTTTTTATTGTTGTTGTTGTTGTTGTTGTCGTTGCCATCGCCTGTCCATGACATTTAAAGAAGAAGATAGAGACGGACTCAGCTGGACACAGTGATAGTCTTGGATCCTGGCTCTTTCTGCCGCAGTACCTTTGGGCCTGGTTTTAAAGCTCTCTGAACTACGAGTGCAACCTTCCCAACTGTGGCAGGTCGGACTTTGGTGGGGGATCATTTCATGATGGCGTTTTAATTTTCTTAATATTTAAGAATTTGAAACGTCTTTTTTTACAATCGATTTTGATCTTAGCCTTCCTAACCTTGACTGTGGCTGCATGTTACTATTAAAGGATATATCAATAATATATACATATATATAGATACATTTATTGTAAAAATATATATTTATATCTATATTTATCAATATTTACATATATTTATATGAATCTATCTATCTATATTTTTATGTATATATATATATATATATATATATATATATATATGTATTTATTTATATATATATTTAGATCTACTACTATTAAAGATACTATAAATGAGCCGTGCTAATTCATAGCATTTGTTTCCTATTTTATAGCCACCTCAGAACAGAAAGAAACAGATAATCTGGGGGCCCAAACAACACGGAACAATTACTCAAGCTCATTGGAAGGGATGATACAGAGGCATAATTCATTTTCCTGCTCTCTCCTCGGCCCGCGCAGGGGGACTGCATTTGTGCATATCTATGCACGGTTGGTCACCCATATAGATGCTCATCTGTGTCTTTCATCAACCTGACAGCATTTTTTCCCCCCCTCCGAAAGATAACATTTATTATAAGCGTAAGCAATACATATTGGCCTAGAGTGAGTTTGTGGCAGATCCCCGCACCTCATAATCACTGGCTGTCTTCAGTTAAGTATTCCTCATGATCTATTGACTCCATTTTTATTCAGTGTTTTTTCCTCTTCCTTTCCTACCCCCACGAGCGGGAGAGATGAAGGCAACAGAATGCGGAATGAAGCTGACCCAGGCTTTTATAGAAAATAACTATGTCGATATATATATATATATCATTATTTGTATTATTTTCTTACATTTGTAATCACCTCAGTTTATGATACAAATGACAAATATAAGTATAGGTTGTCTTGCAGGTATCGCTGGAATGTACGGAGCAAGGCATAACTCGACAATGCAACTTTATATACCACTGGACGTGTTTGGAAGAGATGTTGTTGTTGTTTGGGGGAAAGATGCTACCTCCATAGGTGGAGCTGTTAACAATCGTGGAATGAAGTGTGAAGTCGAGTTAGAGTAAGGCGATAGGAGGTATGCCGTACGGACTGGAAACGTAAACTGACTCTCGAGCAGCATCTTCTAACTTGTGTAAGCAGCGACTTAACCTTCCTCGTATTCACGCCGCGTTATTCTTTTGTCTTTGCGAGATATGCAAATGAGCCCTTAAGAGAGTTGAACCTAGCGTGAAGCCATGCATGAAAGAGAAGAGAGAGTGAAGAAGAAAAAAGGGAAAGACTATAGACATTCACTAATGAATTAATGTTTTATTAATTATGTTTAAGATAACGTATGATAAGGCTAATTTTACTCCTTTTCATAAAATAAATACAAGAACGCCGCAACCCTGGGGGAGCCACGCTATTCTTTAATTTATCATGAAATTAGCTTTTACGCTAACTGTTGGGGTACCATGGGATTTAGTGGCGTTCTCTTGCTTCCTTTATTTTAATCACTCTATGGGAAACACACACAGATGCCCCCAGCATTATGCTAATATTTATTTTGGTTTATATTACCCCAGTGTTTACAGCCCAATACACCAGGGTCAAATGAGAGTCTGTATTGCTAATGTGATCAAGTTTCATATAATTTCCCTTTGTGAGTTCTTCGCTTTTATTTACCGTAAACACTGCCCTTAAATATTGTCAGACATTCATAGTTTGCACTCTGACAGTCGGGCAAACAAAAATAAATACCCTCACCCCAGATTCCAATAGAGTTATTACCATGTTTCATTATGAATATAATAAAAACAAAACTACAGGAAGGAAAAGCAAAAAAAAACAACAACCGGGCCTTCCCCAACTAAATGGCCAGCGTGGCTCTGAAGAAGCAACATTTGTTCTGGAGGCAGACAGGAGAGTTGGCCAGTTTGTGCCAAGCCAATGCACCATATGGCTTGCGCCGCTCCCAGTCTCCCAGGTGCCCGTGGGGATGTCGCCCAGGCTCTTGGCTCCCTGTTAGCCAGCCCTCGGTGGCTTACCCTCCCCATCCCCGGCCGCACAGACTCCTGGCAGATTATAATATAGATGACTCTCATG
>NC_079422.1:18369726-18379726 GCF_026213295.1 Gadus chalcogrammus
ACACCAAAAATATCATTATAAAAAAATGAAAATGATTTCAAGTCAGATTAACGAGGTTTGTGTGTGCATGGGTGTGTGTGTTTGAGTGTGTGTGTGTGTATTGTATTATGTATTGTATTTTGTCGGAATCACGTCTCCCCGATCTTCCTAGCGTCTGTACGTCTGTCCGTGTCCGTGTGTCCGTCCGGGCTAGACGTGCAATCAAAACCTGGTGACGTGTCTTTTATTTTTCTCTGTATTTTCAGTTTGTTTTTCTTAATACTGAAACGCAATAACTGGACTGACCTCCGCGGCGCCAACTCGATCCTGTTACCTGCTCAAGGACGAGTGTTAAGTGATACGCCGGTAAATCTCACATGATTAGTCACAGTGACAACCACACAAAATGAATAAATGCAATAAAACACCAGCGTGTGGACAGTTGGACCCATGTTTTTGTCCTCGCATTCGCGCTAATGGAGTTAGCGTTGATTCTGTTTGCTGATAACGTGACTTCACACCGCACCACTGCATATTAGCTAGGCAAGCTGGACACAAAATAGCTGTTAATATCATCCTTATAGGAAGTAAATCAACCCCAAATAATACCTTTATTCTAATCTTGGGTTGACAAGTGAGGGGAACGCTTATAGCATGATAGCCAGTGTGTCATTTGCACATGAATTGCCTCTTGTTTGTATTGCTTACATATTTCAATGCAACATATATTTGAAGCTGCTTTTTCATGAAAGGGTGTTACGAGTACAAAAAGTCAAATAGCCTCCTCATTGGACATTTTGAAAAAATAGTTTTTCTGAAAGCCCATTGCTCCAACCCTTCTCCCAGATGTCACTCGCGACACCGTGAGCGCAGTTGCAAGATAAAGGCCGGGTTGGCTAGGGTGGCTGGGGGTGAATGTGGGGGAGGAGGAGGGTGAGGGGGGGGGGGGTGAGGGGCGAAAGAGAGACGCCCAAGTCAGCAAGCCATGCTGCGCGGTGTCTTTTTACAAGGACTGTATATGCGCCAGGGCAGCTTTGTCCTACACCTTGCACTGAATTATTGAGTGGTGGAGGGGGGCTGGGGGCGGAGGGGAGGGTGAGGGATTTGGGGGGGGGGGTGAAGGAAAAGAGGACAGCGTGACATTAGCTCTTGTTGTTGTGGCTGCGGCTCAACCTAGCCTGTAGCTTTGGAGGTAGCATGACCGTGAATTTGGGTATTTGAGCTTGTGTCTGTGTGTATGTCGCACCATGAGTGTGTGTGTGTGGGTGTGATGCAAGTAGTTAACAATGGCAAGCAGGTTAGCGTGTGAATCTGAAACCGACCCTATGTCCTAGTGTCCTTAATGATCGAGGTATATATGGGGCCTAATTGTGTGAGAAAATCCTGTGCACAATTAGCTGAGAATTGCTCTCGCATTAAGTGAAGCGCATGTTGCTCCACCATGCGTATCCCCAACCAGAACCACACAAGAGTAAGCCGACAATATCGCCAAAGGCAATATCACCTAGCTCTGAATGCTGCCTTTAAAATAAGTGCACTTCATCAGAGACCACGGCTGATTCACATGCATTCATTTTGTGAGCCGATGAACAAGTCTAAAAAAGTTACACGGCTGGTGTGTGTATTTCAAATGAAGAAACTTGTTTTGAAACGTCCTGTCCCCTTTTCTCTCAGGCCCAGACACTGATCTCATCCACAGTCATAAGCGTCTGTGTATGTGTGTTGTGTGCTGGCTGTGTGTGTGTGTGTGTATGTGTGTGTGTGTGTGGTTGTGCGTGTGTGTTTGTGTGTCGGGGTGTGCATGTGTCTGTTGGCGTCGGTATGGGATGGGGGGCGGGGGTCACTCTTGCTCGTAATCAAATCTCTCATTAACAATTCATTGGACCAAAAGTTCAGTGGACCATTGTTTCTGCATAAAGCGACTCTCGCAGCTACACTAAGTGATCGTCCGGCACTTCAATTAAACACACAAAGCACATACACACGCGCACACAAACACACACACACACACACACGGATAATCAAGGAACATGTGCCAGGAAGCAGAAGCATGCACCCTTACACATTGTCACATAGTTACAACACCGATATGCACACCTTCCCTAAAAGAGCAACACACCCTTGACTTGTCTGAAGCCAAATGAAAGTGTGCGTGTGTGTGTGTATGTGATTGTGTGTGCACTTTCAAGTGTGTGAGCCCACCTGCATATGTGTGAGTGTGTGTGTGGGGGTGGGGGTGTTTGCGTGCGTGCACCTGCATGTGTGTAAGTGCCCTTGCACGTGTGTGTGTGTGTGTGTGTGTGTGTGTGTGTGTGTGTGTGTGTGTGTGTGTGTGTGTGTGTGTGTGTGTGTGTGTGTGTGTGTGTGTGTGTGTGTGTGTGTGTGTTTGTGTGTTGGCGCACATGCACCTGCATGTTTGTAATTTTGCCTGCATGTGTGTGTGTGTGTGTCTGTGTTTGCGTGTACACACTTGCAAGTGTGTAAGTACCCCTGCATGTGTGTGTGTCTGTGTGTGTTTGTGTGTACGTGCAGGTGTGTGAGTGCACCTGCATGTATTTGTGTGTTAGTGCGTGTCTGTGTCTCTCTATGCGTCTGTGTGTAGTGGCAGTAGTGGGGGTAGGGGGGGTAGTGAGGAGGGGTGACTGGCTAGATGGTTGGATGCTAATAAAAAATTTAGTCTTGTGGCGACTCTGCTTACCGGCGTCTGTCGGTAGCGGGGGGGGGTCATCTGGGCAAGTAGCAGCAGACGAGATCAACATCACTCAGGCTGAAACCCAACCAGGGATTAGCACGTCTGTCAACGTAAGCAGCATCTTTACACACCAGGAACACCGGACTACGTACACCAAAAATGAACCACAGACGACTCGCACGCACACAAAGTGTTCGTGTGTGTGCGTGTTTTTTTTAGGTCCCTACACTTGCATGACCTTGTGAGGCACAGCCCCGAAAAAGGATAGGGTGAGTCAGTTGTGTACAGTATGTGTGTTTTCCCGTTGGTGAACAGCTTATAACAAAGCAAAATACCAGACAGCAGAAGACCCGGTCAAAAGGGATATTCAAACAACCATTCAGCAGAAAGAATGTGTATCTGCGACGATAAGAACAATAAAAGTACTTTAAATTCATATCCACAAACATCTTCTTGCTCCTCTTCTAGCTGAAAACCCAACAAGGCTTGGTCGAAGCTCTTCAAGACGCTTCCTAGGAGAGCGTACTTAGAGTCCACCACTCACGTCCGGTACAATGATGTGGGCTGAAGGCGAAAGCTTTGTGCGTCCGTCCGGTGTTGTGTACTAAAGGTTAAAGGATTGATTCTGTGTACGACTGCATTGTAACGTGTTTGTGGCAACCCTCAGATGGCAGTTGTCAGGTGTAACGTGAACAGACAAGGTCCGTGGGGTGGTCTCCTCACCCACCTGTCTAGTGTGCGCCCCTGTGTGTGTGTGTGTGTGTGTGTGTGTGTGTGTGTGTGTGTGTGTGTGTGTGTGTGTGTGTGTGTGTGTGTGTGTGTGTGTGTGTGTGTGTGTGTGTGTGTGTGTGTGTGTGTGTGTGTGTGTGCGCGTCGTAGAGCAAGGAAGAACAAACAGTCCTGACACAGCAGAGGTTGGGCAAATAAACACACACAAACACACAGACACACAAAAAATGCATGCAAACCAATACAGACAAAAAACCCTACCAAACACACACACAAACATATACACACAAACCCACTTGTCAAGCATTTCACCTCGGACAGGATGTTCAGAGGAGAGTTTTCTGATGGACCTGTCCGTCCGCGTGAATCTTTAATGATGCTGAGGTTTGTTGCGCCGGATCTCCTGAGGCCAGCGCCTGCAGCTAAGGACGCTTGGAGGCAGCGTGCGGTCAACGTGCGCTACAGCCGTACCTCGCTGTACTCTGGACTGGTTTTTAACCAAATCCCTCTCCGGCGGGGCGGCCCCCTGAAGAATGCTCTGTAATGGAACGGACTCGCACCCCAACGACCCCCTGGTGCAAACAAGGGAAGCCACCAGCAGACCGGAGCTGTAAGGGGTAGACGAAGGGCCATTTGTCTCTGCGGCGTCGGCCCGTGTAGCAAACACAAGGGCCGCTGTTGTTTCGCTCTTTAGCATGACTTATTCAGAGCGGTGACCCCTGGAGTGAAGGGCCTTCACTTGCCTTGGTAGGGAAAGCTATATAATCTACCACTGCTCTCATGACACTCGGCTCGTCTTCCCACACCCCGTCCACACAATTCCCTTCAGAAGCTCCCGATAGGTCGTCTGGCGTCGGCGTCCCACCGGCTCCGGAAGGAAACGCAAGAACTCCTTTATTCCCACCTCCATTAGCGTCCTGAGCGACGAAAACAAAAGATGACACTGCGCACTTTGTCTCGCTGTGCCTCGTTGTACTTTTGTACGATGAGTAGTGGCAATGTGGTACATTTCAAATTGTTTGTTGCTTAAGATGAACTGGACCATACAGATCAATGGTGAGTTTAATAAAGGTATCAATGAATACACACATCAAAACTGATGGATTCTACAAATAATAAATGCTGTCCTGTCCATAGCTCTCTCCTTGTTTACGAGAATCGCACTAATGTCACTGCCTAAACCGCTCTCACTCATGCAACCCAGCCAGCCAAGATACGCTGGCTCGTTTCACACAGTGGCAGAGCCACTCAGTGGACAGAACACTGTCATTTCGTCTTTTGAAGTTTGAAAATCACTCGCCTACTGACAGGGAGGTGCTAAATCGTACATATTGCGACTTTAAATCAAACTCCCCTTTAAATCAAAGCTCCACCCAGATGTCGACATTGTCGTCCTCAACAATTTGGCAGGGGACATCGCTGAAAAGAAAACGAATGGGCCTGAATACTCAGACAATGTAGACAAAACATGATAAGGCTCAGCTCAGTCAAAGCCTGTCTCTGGCTACCTCAACTGCACACACTCACACACACACACACACGCAAACACAAACAGACACACACACACATATGAACAAACACACACACTCAAACGCACACATACATACACACACACACACACACACATACACATGCACACCACAGACAAACACACACACCACGGACAAACAAAAATACACATGCAAATACAAACACACACAAATACACAACAAAACACATAAAAACAAACGCATAGATAGCTGCACACACACGCACTCACACATACACACATGCAGAAACACAAAAACAACACGCACAGACAACCATACAAAAAAACATACATTCAAAAAAAGAAAAATAAACACACACGCTTGTGTGCAAGAATTCAGAATTGTACTGATTGGCATTGGGAGGAGCAGCATGACAGTTTACAACGGTTCAAAGCTCTCAGGCAGAGAGTGTATCACAATGTACAGACGGTGGATTTTATGAGCACTGTCTGGCACATAAATACACAAACACACACACACAGATTATCCTTTTTCTCAACCATCTCAATCTTTTAGAACTTGTCAAACTTGCCCCCAGCCTCACAAACACACACATAGACAGACACACACACACACACACACACACACAACCACACACACACACACACACACCACACACACGCAGGCAGTCACACAAACAGACTTGTGCACACACACACCCACAAACACTCAGGCAGGCAACAACGTATAGACACACAAATACACACTCATACATATGGGTTCCCCACCCCTCTTTGCAACGTGCGAGGATCTGATTTCTAAGGCACAGTGTGTAGCCCTGAGGACAAGATCGGACAGTGAGTGCAACACAGCTCAGCATGTTTGCTGCAAATCCAATTATTACTCCCCAGCTTTGAATTCAAGAGCGGATCCAAAGAGTCCTAAAGCAATTATACGACTTTGTGTTGGGAAGGAGAGAGAGAGAGAGAGAGAGAGAGAGAGAGAGAGAGAGAGAGAGAGAGAGAGAGAGAGAGAGAGAGAGAGAGGGTGCTAGACAGACAGAGAGAAATAAAGTTATCTCTCTCCATTGCTCTGACAAACTCTCTCTCTCTCTCTCTCTCTCTCTCTCTCTCTCTCTCTCTCTCTCTCTCCCCAGCCAAAGGAAAAAAATAAAAAGAAGAGTATACTTCTCCAGCTGGTATTCTGTGAGCTATAACCAAACTACTACAGGGCTACATCGCTGCCTCAAGATGGAGCATGTTCTTCAGCAGAACATGAACCAGGCCATCTATCTTCATGTACAAGTCCATCAGTTCAAAATGATGGGCAGAGATGAAAAGGAAAATGTTTTTATTATATCAAAAGACGTTGTGAACCCATTTGTTTTGCGAGCAACACCCGGTAACTGTATTCGCCCAGAGCACTTTCCTTCTACCTGCCAAGGTGTATTCGTCATCAGTCACTCATCAGATAGTAATCACAGAAGACAGACACATTCCACGGACAATGTGCAAACATAACTTATCAGCCTATAGGCTCTGAGCTGGTTGTTGGCATGCTGCTTTTTAATTGCAGTCTTGTGTAAGACAAGTTTATATAATTCAATGTTGTAGATATAATATTTTACTTTTACTCAGATAGATCGTGTAGAAACAGCTGCCCAATGTCCAACATAACAACATTGATATTTTTTTAAATTGTAAAAATATGTAAAAACGCTCATCACGCTCCCTGATAACAACAGATCTGCTTCTGTCTGAGTCGAAGCAAACAAACACTTGTTTCCTTGTTATGCACATCATGGCTACTACCGTGCCCCAGGCCATGAACACAATAATGGGAGTAAACCTCAACATTTTTTAGGGTGGATCTTCAGTCATTTGGGATAAAAAAAACGGCAAACAAAGGCACGCAACAATACTATTGTTGTTTTAACACTGGGGCTTATCGCATTGTTTGAGTGTTAGTGCATCCATCAATAAAAATGAAGGCTTCCACACAGACGAGCCCTACATGTTGCTCTGATCCCTATTCAATTGTGCAGTTCCTCTAGAGAAGAAAAAATAAATGTCTCCCACAATAAAAACTGACATGGGTGGCACGGTGTATCATGTGTCGCTTAATCCCTACACGTGAACCTTTGATGTGCCAGAGATGATTATTGTCGTACGACAACCGCATGCTGTGTAAGAACATGTTAATGCCACCAGGAATAGAATGGAGAAGAAAAAAATGACTTGGCCTCTCTTCTTTGTCAAGGGTTTGCATATCGGTTAGAAAGAGATGTTGAAAAAACAATTGAGTATGTTTAGTGGAGTATTTTTAGGCAAATTTGACAGGTGATGAACAGACCCGATGATAAGGAGAAAATGTTAGTGGTGGGAGGAGGGACTAGGTGTGTCTCCTCCTCACCTTTTCCTGATCCAAATAGCCTTCGTCTCGCTTCCTGGGTTCTGACACAGCTTAAATATCCATATTTCATACCCCAGCTCGGGGCAAAAAACAATAAACAGTCGAACGGCCACTCATGTTTATAAACGTTTGAGAACTTAACTGCCTTTTTTTTTTTATTGTGTAGCGACTTTTCCAAAGCTCAAAGTAGACCAGTAGGTGGTACGGTATGGCACTGCAATCAGACCCAAACTGGGTCTTACCCTCTCTCCCGCCACTCCACCGAGCAGGGCTGTTCAGGTAGACAGCCTCTGTCAGCTATCTGAAGAAACAGGAGACATTCCTCCAAGTTCCTTCACTCTCCAGTGTTGTGATGTTTACAAAACGGTGTTTGTGTCAGATTTATGATCTGTAGTATCACCTGACAGACATGTGGCCCAAGTGATATGCTTGGTTTACAGGACCGTCCCCCAGATGCTGGTATCACTTACAACTGTACTGTAAGTCCCATTGTTCAGATTTGAACTATGGCTAAAAGATCATATAGTACTTGTCATCAAATGTCAACTGATTCAACGGTCATTTATCAATATTTTACGTTGCAGGACCTAAAATATATTTTATGTTGTAACTTTTGTGAACAGGGTAAATTATTGATTGATTTTGATTGATTGATTGATTTCATTTATTTCAGACATATCAAAATACAAATCAAACATCGCAAATAACACCAAACAAAATAAAAAGCATGAAACTACAATAAACAAAAGCGATGTGCCAATTATTTCACTAAAGAAAAAAAAATTACATTCAATTGATATGCCTGAAAAGGAGTAGGAAGAAGTGTAACACTTATCAAACAAAGTATCACCTAAATGTATTAAAGGTAAAATTAGAGTGACATATACTACTATGATGATTAAAATTTTAATAACAATTATAATAATTACAACAGTGTTCATGACCTTGTTTCTGAAATGTCCTTTGAAGCACCTAAAACACAGAGCATGTTGTATGCCCTGGTATTTTGTTGTTGTTTGATTCAACATAGGTCACTGCAAAGGCATGCCTGCTCACTCCATGGAAACCAGTCTCCTGGAAATGTCAAAAATCTCCATGTCTTCATTACTTAGTGCATTTATCTTTGTCTGTATCGGCATGTGGGTGTATGTGTGCCTGTGTGTGTGTGTGTGTGTGGGGGGGGGGGGAATGTGTGTGCGTGTGTGTGCTTACATGCCTGTGTGAATACCTGTGTGTGTGTGTGTGTGTGTGTGTGTGTGTGTGTGTGTGTGTGTGTGTGTGTGTGTGTGTGTGTGTGTGTGTGTGTGTGTGTGTGTGTGTGTGTGTGTGCACATGCATTTGCTTCCGTGTGTGTATGTTAGGGTGTGTTTGTGCACGTGAGTGTGCGCGCGAGTGCCCACATGTGTGTGTGTGTGTGTGTGTGCGTGCGTGCAGCACAGCGTGGGGCTCTGCTGACTGACCGCTGGGAGACTCATAAAGCTCTCTCAGTTTGATGACCAACTGAGCAGTAAATTAATTAATCATCATTTTCTGCCTCATCAAGCGCCTCGCCCGCACCTCGCCACGGGAGCCTGGCCCAATTAGCCAGGGGAGGAATTGTTTTGTTTAGCTTAAGTGTAAGAGAGGGCGAGACAGACAGAGAGACAGAGAGGGAGACAGAGAGAGTCTGAGAGAGAGAGAGAGAGAGAGAGAGAGAGAGAGAGAGAGTCTGAGAGAGACAGACAGAGAGAGCCTGAGAGGGAGAGACAGAGAGAGGGAGAGAGAGGGACAGAGAAAGTCTGAGAGAGCGAGAGAGCGAGAGAGCGAGAGAGCGAGAGAGTCAGACAGACAGACAGACAGACAGACAGACAGACAGACAGAGAGAGTCAGACAGACAGACAGACAGACAGACAGACAGACAGACAGACAGACAGACAGACAGACAGACAGACAGACAGACAGACAGACAGACAGACAGACAGACAGACAGACAGACAGACAGACAGACAGACAGACAGACAGACAGACAGACAGACAGACAGACAGACAGACAGACAGACAGACAGACAGAGAGAGAGAGAGAGAGAGAGAGAGAGAGAGAGAAGGAAATACGTTTCGATCATAAACCTGCCAGGGCGGAGGGTGTTATAAAATAAGAAACATACAATAATCACATAAAATATGTCTACAGTTATGTTCGTATGTATAAATGTATGAATGTCGGTCAATTGTGTGTTTGTGTTCGTTTATGTCCAGGCCTAAAAGTGACCTTGTGTGCATGTGCGTGTGCACGTGTGTGTGTGTGTGTGTGTGCGCGCGTGAACGTGTATCTGCACATAGGGCTTTGCATGCACTTGCATCATACCTAGAGGCAAACTTTCATGAATGTGTTTGTGTGTCTTCCATGCTGCCCCTCCTGTGTGTGTGTGCGTGTGCGTGTGTGTGTGCGCACGCGTGCATGCTGCCGTGCGTGTGTGGGTGTCAGCATCGGTTGGGCTTTTTATGGCTGATGTGTGGCTGCGTGTGGCGGGAGGTTGAGACAGGGGGATCTGACAAGCTAATAAATATGTCATCTGTCTGTGTCAGGGAGCAGGAGGCCCACAGACCCCAAGTCACACAGAGACCCTCCGACACTGCCAGGTAGAGTGAGAGAGGGAGAGGGAGAGGGAGAGGGAGAGAGAGAGAGAGAGAGGGCGAGGGAGACGAAGCGATAGAGGATGAGAGGGCTAGCGAGAGGGGG
>NC_079422.1:18384726-18397226 GCF_026213295.1 Gadus chalcogrammus
GGTGATGCTTCAGTTTGTCCAAGTCAGTCAGAAGCTGATGTGACTTCAAGCAGCAACCTTGTGCAGAGCCTTTCAACTATATACACAAACGTTTTCTGTAGCCTATTCATATTTTTGATTAAATGTTTTTTTTTGTATAAATATTGAGTAATGGACATGAAATTATTATTTTTCAAAAATAAATAAATTCCAGAGATCCCCTAAAATAATGATGTTGAGGTTTTCAGGGCGTCTCAATTGTCAGGAGTCAGGAGTCAGGATTCTCGGACCCCCACGAGACCATCCTGGAAACAAGCCATGCAAACTTTCCCTTCTTGAAACGCAAATATATTGAACAAATGTATTGAACAAATATAACAATTCTGAATACTCATATTGTTTGTATCTCCAGTTAAACTACGCATTTTATGTAAGCTGCATTCACTTTATTCAAAACAAGATTTTGTACAGTTATTTGTATTGTCATTTAACCAGGAATCACTCAGTACAGACTTGTTTCCTGTTTTCCGTAATTACGGATGAACTTCTACACAGAGACACACACACAAACACGTGCACACACACACACATAGACAAGCACAGGCATGACTGCTCAACCTATAGTGCGGGGTTGTTCGTGCATCTGTTAAACACTGTTGCCAATGGCCTTTGGCTCAATGAGTCAATTCCATCAAATTCACACCTCCACTACAAAGGATTTTTTTTTCCATTACCTTAATATACCTGGGAACAACAAAATACCTGTGCATTTTTCTGTCTGCTGGGAGTTCTCATCTGAATCGGGACTAAACCTGCCCACCGTCATCCCTACATATTGCACGTACACACACACACACACACACACACACACACACACACACACACACACACACACACACACACACACACACACACACACACACACACACACACACACACACACACACACACACAAGCCCAAACTTGTACGTGCATACATACATACACATACGCACACACACCCATGTAAACAGAAGATTCACATCCAAATTTAATGCATTTAAAGTAGACTTTCCACGTATTCTATGAATAAACAAAGCACAATGAAAGGTTCGTCATCACACACCTTCTAATGACCCCAGGCCTTTTTCTTTAATTAACTGAAAGGTTAAAGTGACAGCTTTGCGAGAACACACACACACACACACACACACACACACACACACACACACACACACACACACACACACACACACACACACACACACACACACACACACACCCCAGATTCTTAAGATTGTGTGAATATGTAAGAGTCCACGTGCATGCGTGTGCATGCGTGTGTAAGTAAATCTGTGTAGCGTGTAAGTGCGTGATAGAAAATCAGTCAGGACTAAGACACCGGCCAGTGTGATTTGCATTGCAAAGCATACATGTGTTAATGTGGTTGTGGTTATTATGGAATGAAACAAAGAAGGCAAGTCAAGGGTTGGTTTTGGAGGGGATGTCTCAACTTATGAATCACTTGCTTGGACGCTGTTTCAAAAGCTGCAGTATTAACCTCTATGCATTCCTTTGTATGGACACTGCCCACTGAAGGCTATCAAAGGAAGACATTTCCCCATTTCTTGTAGTACTTTATTTATGTCTTACATATTGAGGGAATGCCCTTGCTTCCTTGTGATACATTTAAGCATTTAACATATAGGCTACACTATAAATGTTATGTTGGAGTTGCGTCAGGAGTTGTTTTTCTAATATCAACATTAATTACAAATGTTTAAATTAGTTAGTATTGACTTAACAATTAATCCACATCCATGAAGCAATGCCATTAAGGCAAAAAGGGTTTTCGTGTGATGATCTTGAACAAAGACACTCCTGCTCCACATCTGCTAATCAGCTGTGGCAGTAAATTAAGTTTTAATTTACAGCTAATCAGATCCTGTAAGCCATGCCCAGTCGCCTCTGCCCGTACGGGAAGCCAGCAGGGCCAGAAGAATGAGTGCCCCAGAGAGATCATCTCAGCTCACATTAATGTTAAGAAATCTCCCCTCCTCCTCCTCGTCCTCCAACTTCGCCTTGACAAAGATTGTGTTACACTGTTGGCTTCAGTGAATAAAACCCACGAGAGCCTATACCAGGATTGCAACAATCACAAAGGAAGTGTGTGTGAGTGATATACTGTGAATAAATTACGCAAAAAAGTATTCTATTTGACTGCAGTATAGGAATGTATACAGTAGTATAGGGTGCTACACACTGGTGGTGGTGAGTTAGGTCCCCCCCTTCTGTAAGCGCCTTTGGGTCATTGAAAAGCGCTATATAAATATAATGAATTATTATTATTATTAGTATGACGACAAATAGTACACTAGTAATTAAGCAGGCCCTTTTGTCCATGGTATCTTACAATAGATGCAAGTCAATGACAGATCCAAGTGAGGAATAGTAAAGCGAAGAGAGTAGAGGGCCAAGAATTGAGCCCTGTGGCACACCAGGTTTCATCTGATGTGAAGTTGACACCTCAATCGTCCAAGACACCCGAAAGGATCTACCCGAGATGATCTTAACCGCTTGTCCACAGTTCCAGTGACACCAAGATCAGAGAGATCACAGAAGGATTTGATGTTTCACCGTGACGGAGAACAGCGAAAAGGGAAGCAGGACGACCTACCAGCCAAACATTAAATGAAAGTGCTCAGACATTTCCATTCCGATGACCATGAAAGGAATCGTCATTCTGTGTGTTAGCGTGCGTGTGCATCAGGGATGGAAATTAAAACCCGCCACACGCCATTTGCGGGTGGATTTGTATGGTGGCGGGTGAAGTGACACAATTCACCCGCCACTGTGTCGGGTGATACTTTCCAGTCAGGTCAGATCAAATTTGCATATTTAAAACATTCGTCATACGGCGCTGGACAGTTCCACAACCATTACTGTCAACATCCGGCCCCCTTCTTCTTCTACGCCTCTCTTGCTGAACTGCGACTGTCAACATCTGGGATAATATACCGGTAACAGCTCTCAAGTCTCACGCAATCGGCGTGAGACACACGCAATTCGGAAGAAGACGATGGGTGTGTCCCATAGACGTCGTCATCGTGTTGCCGTCCCTCCCCGTTCTGTGATTGGTTCCCCATCTCAGGCGAAAATCAGATCCATGGAATCCAAGCTGCCTCGCAGCGCAAAATGAAATCCCGCACAAGGCAGCATGGCTATAGCCAGGCTATTTCGGAGGCGGGACATGTTCAGAATTCCATTCATAAATTAACAGACGTGACTGTGACGTGAATTGTTTGACTGGCTGAAATGGGGTTCTGGAAGTGTCCATGGTAAGATTTGTGTGACCAACGAGAGAGAGGTATGATCAGTTAAGCATGACGAAGGAGAAGTGTATGGAAGTAAATCTGTGCCATCGGATTTTGAAAATAAAAAGCCATTGAATTCTAAGCACTGAATATTTATGCATTGAAATAACGTGTCTGGATTTGAATTTCAACGTAATCAATGTCCCCACGTTGAAGTTTTTGACGTTGAATCTTTGATTTAGAATTTTTAACATTGAAAAATAAAGCTGAATAGGAGTTCAATCAAATCCAAATACGTTATTTCAATGCATAAATGTTCAGTGCGTTCAATGGCTTTTTATTTTCAAAATCCGATGGCACAGATTTACTTCAATAGAAGTGACTCAAACATTTTGTGGTTGAGAGGGCATATCGGTTTCCACTAGGGCTGGCCCGAATGCCATTTTTCAGGCTTTGAATAGGCGTAATCGTTGGTTTTTCCGAGCGAATATTCGAATACTCGTTCCAGAAAAAAACACCATCAAAAAAAACATTAATAATCCCTATATACTCCCTGGAACCGATTATGACAGTATCTGCATATTTTGTTGAAGATTTAATAGCTTTTGAACGTTAATTAGTTGGCCTAAGTAGGTTGAAGTTCCTTAGTTTTTCCCCGTGAAAGCGAACCGCTGTTGTTCCGTTCCAAATCAGCTGTTCTCTGCCATCTCAGCCCTTACGGGAGCTTTTCAATTCATCCTGGAACGTGCATCTTTTCAGGGAATTTGCACAATAAATCCATAAAAAATACCGAATATTGATTGTCTTATGTGTCCATATTATATCCATTATATTGACAGGGTATTCCCAAGACGCTCACGCTCTGCAGCAAGCCAGTCACAGTTGATTGGCGCGGCGCTGTACAGCGAACGTAAACAAACAACTAAGCTAAGGTTTTAAGTATTACTTTTCCTCCAGAGATCCCGCTAATGTTGTGTTATAAAGTAAAGGGAAACAAGATATCTATTCTTCCTCCACCTCTCTCGCTTCTCTGCTTGGTGTCGCTGATGCTTATAGTTTGCCTCCCTCGCTCTGGTAACGTCACGTACGTGAAAAAAAAAAAAAAAAAGCTCAGAATACTGATTTAAGCTTTGAATACAAATTTTCCGAACGAGTATTCGAATATTCGAATAATTCGGGCCAGCCCTAGTTTCCACCATAGGTTTCTACAGGAAAAAATCTGTGTGGGGTTGGGGGAATCTAGAGCGGTTCTCCACATGAAGAAATATTCCGTTTCTATTGTCATACCAATTGGATATGTTCAACAAAAAAACAAGGAATTGAAAGCTACTTACAATAGGCCTAGGCTACATTAATTTCCCCTGATGGCAGCAATGTTCCACTTTCAGCTGGAATTCACCGGTACATCAAAACCACTTGTCTTTTTTAGATTTCAGTTGCCTTTATTTATTCACACAGTTCAGCAGCGGCATTCATTCAGAATCGGAGCTCACATTAAAGCTGCATTCAGGGCGACTATCACTACCCAGCCGAAAAATAGATGCGCTATAAATGTTTTTGTATATAGCAGTCAGGAACATGGGCATAGTTGTGGAAATGCTGGTGTTAGAAAACAAAGTTTACGGGAATTAAACTGTACAAATGTAGATTATTCATCACAAGAATTTTAATTCAGAAATCGAATAGGCTAATAAACTCTGAATTGTGAGATTAAATTCAGCATTCTGATAATAAATTCAGAATACTTGGATAAAATCCGAATTCTGATAATTAAATCCAGCATTAAAGGTTTATTTAAGAAGGTTCTCACCAGTCATTTGTCGCCTGGTCGCGGTGTCAAGTTTTTTTTAAAGTAGTAGTAGTTCACTAGTCGTAGTGCGCAATAATTTGCAGTGTCAGAATTCTGAGAATTTAGTCAGCATTCAGATTTCTCAGAATTCTCTGACACTGCAAATTAAAGCGCTACTACTAGCGAACTACTTTCAGCGTGACTGGAGAGAACTTCCTTAAATTTACCTTTAATGCTAGATTTGCATGAACTCTATTGTGTGAATTAGTTTGGTTCTCTTTCATGGCAGCCGGAAGTTGGAGATTCCTTATTTTTTTTACCATTATTGTTTTGTTGACAAATTTCTCCTACAGGGGATTGATAAAGTTCTATCTAGACTATTGAACAGAAAGAAACATTTGGTCATACTTTACACACTTTACCACAGCATTGGCCTACTGAATGCCACAGATATATTTTCAGCATTGGACTGAATGCTACATAAATATATAATTATGTTTTTGCATGTTTGCAACGTTTAAAGGTTCAGGGTATAAAGTTCAAGCATATGCCTCTACTTGTATTGCTTAAGCCAATAGCCTTTTGAGGCAGGTTTTTTTCTGAATATTAGTGTTAAGGGCCAATAATGCTTGCTATCATTAGTTACCATGTCTGTGGACACATTTGTATGCAGTCACATGTAAATATAAAAAAACAAATTGACTTATGATGGTGTAGCCATGCATGTTGTTTTATTGTTAATATGACAATTTGTTTTTTATTGAAAATACTTTGTATAGATGAATTATCCCCAAACTTGTCATTGTAACACCTTAAAAATAAGGCAGATACCTGTGTAATGTTTATCATATGCGGTAAGAGTGTAACGTTTTCAACTCAGTTCCTTGGTAGAACCCACTTACATTAAAAATCACTTCTGATGGAAAAAAAGATGCGGATGAAAAACACTTTTCTTATCTATTGTTAGTATTATATTGTTTAAAATGTACGCATATATTAAAAATATATATAGCGTATAAAAAAGTGGCTGGTAAAAAAGATGAGTGGCTGGTAGATTTTTCAATCTACCTGCCACAGTGGCTGGTGGGCAAAAAAGTTAATTTCCATCCCTGGTGTGCATGTGTGTTCTGGAATTCAAGCATCCAGCAATTAAACTTTGGTGTAGTATTCCTGTCCGTAAAGAGTTTCCTTTGTTTTTTGTTCTAACTTTACCGTAGGTGTTATTCACCCAGGGGCTTGACATGGGCTTTTACCCATAAGTTGGATCCTCTCCATTGGAAAGAAGACACGCAGATGTATTAGTTTGTGTGTGTGTCTGTGTGTGTGTGTGTGTGTGTTGACATGGATCTATAAAGCCTCACAGGGTCATTAACACCTACGCATTTTATGAAAGAAGGATCAAAACTGGATATTTGTATCAAATGCAATCGCTCAGATGCACATGGACAGACCACTGTCATTTTAATATCAGGACTTGCTAACCCTTTAAAAAATGTGTTTATGGTTACTCTTCTCTATGTGTTTTTAAGTCTGTGATTTCTTTCACTTTTTTCCCCTTTGTCATTCATGTTTTCGGGATCTGCTGTCGCGGAAGCAGCAGCAGATCAGATATAAGTCACACCCCTTCACGGGCAGAAAGGTCCCCGGCCACATACTTTCTCATGAGCAAGAGAACTCAATCTGTTTGCGGTGTGAAATCAACGATATGTCATAGCATCCACCATCAGCTGCTCTATTCATTCACAGACAAGTAGTATTGTTGACTCAAAATAATACCCCCGCAAAAAGAAACACAAGGGTTTGCTTACACTCCAAGCAGCAGCGATTTGGAGCCACACGGTCAGATTTCCGTATTGATATCGTTTAAGTGGATTTCATACAATTATGCTGTAGCGAGCAATCCAACGGTGTGGCGTGTGGGACCTTCACATAAAAACAAACGTAGATTATATTTTGTTTCACCTCAATTTAACAGTTGACCTGAAACATGTGCGACCTATAAAAGATAGAATCCTAAACTCGACTGCTACATAACATAAGCTATCCAGGTGCAATATTCACAGATCCAATACAGATCATATTTAGTGGTTATTTTTCTAAAAAAATACAATAAAATGAATGACTAAAACCTAAAAGACCATGAGAAACCACAACAGAAGCCGAGCATGGCCCGGTCAAAATGGTGAGCGTATTGACATTGTGAGAGCAATGTCCCACCCTCTTATTCTCCTCTACTTCCTCCCGTTATCCTAGGCTCTCAACTTCCACTTATTCAAACAGAAGTAACAGCAACTGCCAGGGATACGTTTTGACATCTGCTGCTGGTGGCAGTATTTCATGACAAACACTCATGCCAGACTGTCTACAGCCACATTTGACACGAACGTGCAGCCGTCATCGCTGATTCCACAAAGCGGTTACAGGCCTGGTAAGCCGGCTAAATCCTATTTTTGACCACACACGATAATTCTTGCAAAAACCAGAGAGTCAATATTTTATCATGGGGACACAGCAAACACATGCAGATGCATTGTTGGTGTGTTTTCCCCTTAAATATTGATTCCTAAGCCACTCTCCCACCATCTGGTCTGTGGAGTAGACCGCACTCACCCACACCCTCCCACACACACACACACACACACACACACACACACACAAACACGTGCATACATGATGTGCACACAAACACACACACACACAAACACACACATGGACGCACAATAAAAATAAATAAATCAAATTGCTGTAGACATATGCAGTTATGCACATGACAGATGACATCAAATAATACACTACCTGTTCCACAAACTCATGCAGTACACACACCCAAACACACACACACACACACACACACACACACACACACACACACACACACACACACACACAAACAGGCACAAAGGTACAACCTAACACCCACACACAAACACACATACATACGCACATTACACCAATGTAAACACACATGCCCTTAACAAAAGCCTCCCATAGTAAGTGCCCTGCTGGCCCACAGGACCACGCCTCCCTTCACAGGTCAGGGCGCCATTCTTGTCACTTCAAGGAGAGCATGGACCGCCTTCACCCACACTGCACATGTCCATTCCACTTTACGTACGACGATATGGAACTATAACCCCTGGCAAGATGGCTAAAACACACTGCCCCCCCCCCCCCCCCATCCCGCCCCCCGCCCCCCTCCCACTCTGTTCTGTGCATATCATCACAGCCCTCATAAGCCTGTGACATCAGACGTGTCCCCATCGAGGGGGAAACGGGCGGCAAGAGGATTGTTGCACCACAATTGCAATCTAACCCTAAACCCAACCCTCGCAGCGATAACCTTAGCCTACACGAACACAAGCCTCGACGTCAGTGTGATTGTATTAGAAGGCACCTCCGATCCCACTGTAACCGAAAGGCGGAAGGTGTTCCCCGTCGTTTGTGGTAGGATCGACACATTCCTCTATAAGGGCGGTGGAAAGCCGCGTTTGTGTGTACGCAGGTTATGCGGGTGTTTGTGTGTGTGTGACACATGTGTTTGTGCACTTGTGCGTGTGTGTGTGTAAGCAGAACCACCCTTGTGTACTTTGATTAGGTATAGCTGACGCCGAATTGTGCTGAGCACAGCCAGGGCATTGCTAAGGATTGGGTTGCCCTTTCTGTCTCTATAGAGATGGTGGGGGGGGGGGGGGGGGGTGGGGGGGGAGAGGCGAGCGACAGAGGACACACACACACACACACACACACACACACACACACTCACACACACATACACCCACACACTCACACATGCTGTCTGTCTCCACCTTGTCCTTAGCCAGCCGCCATGCAGCAGCTGGCCTGAATATCTGAGTGCACATAATGAATTGAAATCTTTTGGGTGCGACGATTCGGTGATTAAATGCAATAAGACTAATATTCCTGGGTGGGTTTAGGAGCCGAAAGAGGATTGTCCACAGAGAGGCAGAGGGAGAGCAGAAGGGAGGGCGGGCGGGAGGGAGAGATGGTGAGAAATCGAGAGAGACAGAGAATGAGGAGTGCTCTTGACTTAAAATGCCCCCCTTCCCCCTCCCCTCTCTCCTGGGGAATAACCCTATTTAGACGAGTGGTGGACCAGTGGAGGGTAAGGAGAGAAATGGGGGGGGTAAAATAGGTTGTGTGTGCCTGTGTGCTTGAGGGTGTTACATGTGTCGGTATTCATAGTATTGGAAGTATTTATATTATTTTCACATTGCTACACTCCCAGTTATTTCAGGTTATACAAGCAAAGGGTGTACACACCAAGTGTGAGAGATTGATTTGGTTATGGACTCGAGATAAACGTTAATAGTCACATCAAGAGCATTACAAATTCAACCCCTAACAACACAGCAATATTTAAAGGATTAATATCCAAACAAGTGCTGAGTAAACAGTGGCACACTAGGTTACTGTGAGCCAAATTCAAACGTGCCTTGTCATGACCGACATCATATTACAGATTTTCTCAGTCACTTTGGTACATTTCTCAGATCAGAATTGAAATTCTCAAAACTACCTGTTCAATCTTCACATCATTGTGCCACTTGTGCACATCAAAAAAGCATTTTCTCATTTCTTTGAACAAGTTGCAAATGATTATGTACAATTCTCTGCTCTTTTCTACATTTTCTATTGCTTATGTCATGTTGATCAAAATGTATTGTAATGGGTCTCTATTGAATAGTCTCACCCCCACAACATTTAGGCATTGGTTCATTGCATAAGTCTTTACATGCAAAATGGTTGAACAAGATGTCATAATATGTCAAGCATATTTCGATACATTTCCATTAGACTTTTTTTCTAGATCTGTCCTGAATTGGTAAATTGCTACCAGGTGCATCTTGACTTTGGAGGATCGCCTGAACCATGAACTGGCAAGTATATATATAGCTGCCTGGACCACAACACAATGTTACATTGTCTGACAATGGAAGGAGGACAAGGAATTGGACAGGGTCAACAGCCAGAGAGAAGAAGAAGAGGAAGAGGAGTGAGGCTGCCTGAGAATTTGTGGCCTAACAAACAGGAAGGTGTAGGAAGACTGCGCTGTAATTCCTACAGCAATGCATGCACAGTTTACCCTAAGGAGATTTTCCTATGTTCACATTTCTAGCAATGACATGGTCTGTCAACAAAGTACAGTACAAACAGTCAAAGCGTAAATGTGAATCTTGTCCAGTCTCTTGCAATCAATCTCCCACATAAACTCAAGTGTAACTTACAATTTACAATAATTGTCTTAAAAACTTTCAGAACATCCCTCCAGAGTACACTGTTATATTGACAACATGACTAAGCAATTTGACTTATCCGTACACAATGACACAAGGACTTGTCATTGTGATGGCACTGACATGTTTATTGACACATATTTACTTTTGAGAAAGAAAGTAAGAAATTTGAGCAAGAGACTGGCTTCTGCATGAAATCCGTGGTGTTTTGCTATTTGTACGAATTGTTTTGAGAAATGCACTTACTGTTTTGCAAACTTCAATTCTGATCTGAGAAGTGTACCAAAGCGACTGAGAAAAACTGTAACAGCCAACAATGTATGTGTTGTACACGGAGCGGCAGTGATTATTGTTTGAATTAGCATTAAAAACGATCCTGATAAAAAAAACATACCCTGATACCGTGCACACGGCAATCAGGAAGGACGACAGTACGTCGATTTCTGGGGTTGCTGGGCAAAAGTAACTGCAATACCATACAAAACTTAATATTCCGATTAAATTAAACCTAATTTGATAATATGAATGATCTTGACAAGTTCTAACGCATGACAAATATATCCGATTGTAATGCAGTGTTAACCCACACTTCAAGCCTAATCCATTTTAAGATTTAACGATCAAAGTAACTGAAAATGGTACATGTATCAATGATAAAAAAAAAAAAGCAATCGTCGGTGAAGCCGTCCGACTTATGAAGCTTTTCCACCGCACATTTCGCTCGACTCTACTCGACTCGACTCGACACGGTAGCAGCACGGGTCGTTTTCCACCGCAAATAGTACCTCCTGGACGTGGGCGTGGGCGGGGTCGGCTGCGCGAAAGGACCGTGACATATTTTTGTACGCGACGCAAACAACACCTACGCAACCCACACATGGACAGAACCCACATAACAACAATGGAGGACATCGATAACATTACTATTATTAGCTGGCATGTTGAAGAAGTTGAAGAAGTGCAATATGTTGGCTGCGGCGCTGCTATGGCTGTTACCAGCATGGTTGCCATGTCGCTCTCGTGACTTCGTCACACTCTCTGGCCAATCGGTGGCCGGCCGTCTGCCGACGTCACCTTTTAGCATCGGCTCAGCTCGCTTGGAACCTAGAGCGAGGCAGTACTAAAAAAAGCAGCCACTTCAGGTACCAGATACTATGTTTTCGCGGTGGAAACGCAAAAAATGCGAGCTGAGTCGAGTCGTGTCGAGCTGGTACCATGCAGTGGAAAAGCGGCATTAGTAAAAGCATGACAAGAAGAGCGACAGATCAACAGCATACTTGGACAAAACAACGTCATTAAATTTGAAACTTTCAAACACATTTGAGACAACAACAACCAACATGGCTTAGGCTTCAAATGAACCATAGTTTTACTGCTCCTGAAAAGGAATACAACAACAACACATAAGGCACACAAACAATTGTTAAACAACGTACGTACCCTCTTTCCAAAGACACGGTTCCTTCGAGCGGGAAGTCGGTTGAGTGCGGTGTCTTGATTTGGCACTCTGAAAGCTGCACGACGCTGCCAGCTAGCGCCATGTAGCGTTAGCTTGCTAGCAACAAAGCACTGTTTCAAACGCAGTAACCATTGTTTGATAATGATACACGCACGTTACATATCTTAAATATAGATTACACACGGTTACAATAGCGTGAGCTGTTCTGGACTCACCTGGACTGGGCTCAACTCTTGCCACTGCCGCTGCTCCTGCACACTGGTGGCTGAAGACCGGGGCACCGGCCCGCGGCCCTAGTTTATGTCTTGATACGCTGAGAAAAGTAGTTCCGTGTTTTTTATTTTGCCATTTGTGGGTCGAACATAATGTGTCCTAAAAGGGCTATATCTGTTTGATATTTATTTGACGTTATGAGTGTCTTTCATGATTGTCCTTTGAATGTTTCAAAAAAGGGATTCCTGCCTTTGCACTGTCATGAAAAGCACCCTTGGGTGCTATGATAAACTGCACAGACTTGACCTTCATCCATCATTCATAATTTTTGTTTGCAGATGCTACAAATTTGAATACTGCATGTTGTGTACAGCAAACCCATTACATTCATTGCCCATAGTTTCTCATATTCATTTTCAAATATAACCACGAGGGTTATTGTTTAAATCCATCTGAATGACACTCAGAGTAACAAAAGTCTAACATTTACTAATTGGAAGTTAAATATGACT
>NC_079422.1:18402226-18414726 GCF_026213295.1 Gadus chalcogrammus
ATAAGTGATATAATGTAACTAACCATGTCGTTTATCCTCAGTCAAGGTCGTGCATTGCATCCTATTTGTATGCGAGTCAATGTTTCGACCAGAATAAGGAAAATCGAATGTGTGTGTGAAGCCTGCATTTGGTGAAAATAACACTAGAGCACCGTAGATTATTGGCGCATGTTTGGTCTAAGCTATATTTACGCATGCTAGGCCTACGCATCACATATTCGGTCTGCTTTTGGATGAAATCATCACAAGATAATACAAACAGCAAAAAAAAAACGAATAGACTGTCGACGCAACGCACTTGGTGTTGAGCTCAGGAAAGAGTCATTAGGATGTGTATTCATACTTGGAAAACAGTTTAATATTTTCACCTTTGAATAATGGAAACCAATAACTCGCCAGTACACTTACTAGCGCGTTTTGTTTTATTTACAATCAGAGATATAAATTAGTAAAAGTTCTCCTGTTATCAAGATTGAGTCGATTTTTCCAAATGCATTTCAAATAAAATTCCATCCACAACGTATTTACAAAACAAACAAACAAACAAGCAATGTTTGTTTTCCCATTTTGCAATACAACTTGCATAAATGATAGGCATCATTTCGCCATTATTTAAAAAAATAAATATCAAATGTAGACTATTCCACTTCGGAGTCCTTAATATCAGTTCACTGCCATTGTCCACATACACACCCTCTCTGCAAATACCACTTTACATAAAGGCCAAAAAAGCTCATAAAAGCTCAAATAATATACCATGGCAAAGAAGCAAATCATAGAACCTGAGAATAAACATGTCGCCAATATATCACATACATGAGCAATGGTATATCTCCAGCACATTGTTCATTAAAACAAACATTCAAAATGTTATAACAAGAGCCTATCTTGTGTAATGCTATTTGTTGTCCAATAGTTTAGTCCCTTGAGGACTGAATACGCAGTAGCAGCATTTTTTTTCCCCCGCACTACTATTTGGTGGCACTGTAAAGTAAAAAGGTGTTTAGGATGTGGGACATAAGGTTAGCCAGAGAAATTGTGACACCTACCTGTAGACCAGGGAATATAATCGAAGTAGCAGATCGCCACCATGCCACTCAACAAATACGATGACATGTTTTGTCATCTTCTTACCCCAAACAAACCTATGCCATCGAATGCAAATAAATCCAATTATATATTGCCGATAAAAAATTAAATTCCATAGAAAATACAATACCATGTGGAATAGGTTCAATCAAATGCCAGATATCCAACAAATGCAAATACATTAACTAATCCGTCTGGGTTTGCATAACTTTCTGCAATCATCTAATTGTCCCAAGGTTTGAGGCCTTGCGCGTGTGCGCGCACACTCACACGCACGCACACACTCACACACAAACACACGCGAATACACGCACGCGCGCACATACAAATGTGGGCGTTAAAAATAGATTACCTGTCCAAACTATGGCAACATGTCTGTGCTTATTGCACCCAGCCTGACGTTGTGTGCGATTCGTGGATGGGAGAAAGAGGGGGGGGGGGAAGTGTGTGAGAGAAAGAGAGATATTGTGTGTGTGCGAGAGAGAAAGAGAGAGAGAGAGAGAGAGAGAGAGAGAGAGAGAGAAAGAGAGAGAGAGAGAGAGAGAGAGAGAGATTGTGTTTGTGAGAGTTGACAGCATGTGCATGCGGTCTGGGGTTGTTTAGAGGGTTCAAACACTTCCCCTTTCATCAGCTAATTGTTGCATTCGGCATTTTGCTTTACAGATTACTATTATTACTGTAAATATGCATTTGTAATTCGAGCAAAGTACAGCTGCAAATTCAAACAAAGGCTCGTCTTCCTCCAAACACAGTCTGTATTTTGCCTAATGACTCAATGAGGTTAAGCATAGATAACCTTCAATTAAAAACAGTATGTATAAATTAAAGTGATTATCCCAGAAAAAAAAAACACCAACAACGCACCATTGCACCAAGACGAATTAAAGCCAGTGCATGCTGCTGCGCTGTCGCCTCTGCCTGTCGTACCACCGTACCATCGCGGCTACGTACCTTTCTTCGACTCTATATGTGCGGCTCTGAAATGCTGCTGCTCAGCGACCATGTGGTTGGGGTTACTTTTAACAAGGGCCGGTTCTGGGCTGTGTTTGTGTGAGCCGCCGCTCGCCTCCAGCGCGGCTGCCGCGTGCGCTGCGTGCGCAGCCTGCTGGTGGTGCGATGCGTGGAGGCTCTCGCTGGCGGCGGAGGCGGCGGCTGCAGCGGCGGCTGCAGCGACGGCCGCCACGCTCATTCCCGGGGAATTGTACCGCAAAATCCCTTGGCCCTGCAGTGGGCTAAAGTTGCCGTAGTTTGTGTAATTGCTGTAAAAGGGCGACGTATAATAAATATGTCTTCCCAGGATGGAGGGTGAGGGGTAGACTGCGTTAGCCGGTGGGGAGGTGGTGGGTGGGTTGAGGAGGCCGTGCACCCCGGAGGGGCTGCTCGGTCGCCCGGGTGGCTGCTGTTGCTTTTGATCAGAGGTAGCGATCTCCGCCAGCGACCACAGTTTGGGTTTGACTGCGGGGTTTGGAGTCGCACCCGTAACCGAAGAGGCTGTGTTCCTATTGTCGAGACACGACTGTTTGCTGCCGCTGCTGTTATTGACCAGGTTCCGGGTCAACTCCTCGCGCTGACTGTGCAGGTGGAGGAGGTGGTTATGATGGGGGTGGTGGAGGTGGTGGTGGTGGTGGTGTGGACTGAGTATCGGCGCCTCTACTCCTGTTAATGGCGGCGAGGAGAGCGGTTTAGGGGACAGCTGCTGGCGTCGCATGCGCCCCCCGCGCCGCTCTGCTTCATCGTCGTCTTCGTCGTCCTCGTCGTCATCGTCATCGTCACATTTGTCCCGGGAAAGGTCGGAGGTCAAGTCTCTGACGCGGCAGCTGACCTTGTCCCCGTCGGATTCCGCTGAGCACGAGTGGTCTGTCAGCGTGTCCACGTGTAAGCTGATGCCTGAAATAATGATGGGAGAGAAGCGGAAAAATATTTAAAAAGTGTGACAAAAAATATAAATAGGCCTAATGATGACAAATATTGCAATTATTGGTTGGGCACAAGGAGGAAAGTAATAGCGAATGGAAACGAAAGATATAAAAGTTTCAAGTCGTAGCCATAGCGTTGGAGCTTAATTCTAACTCACTGATAATAGGATTGTCAAGCTTGTTTCATGGTGGACGCCATACACAATACGCTATGTATGTGACGTCTCCGAACACGTGTTTAGTCATGGAGCCATGCAGCATAATTAATACAAGCCACCACGGTGTGGGATATTAGTCTGAAAAACTACCAAAATATATATAGATAAATGATAGGCCTATAATTCTGCCCTGCCATAATGAACGGTAGGGCCTGCACTGCTGAAACAGCATTATAACAGATCGCTTTATTACGGCTCTCTGCCCCCCGCCCCCCTCCTTCAACCAACTCCAACCGCCTGACGGGATCGCTGGTGGCCTTGTGGCCTTTTACGCACCTTCATCCTCCGCCGACGCCTCGCTGATGTCCATGGTTTTGTCGGAGCGATCGCCCTCCTTCCTTCCGTCCCCCTCACCGTCTTCCTCATCCTCATCCTCGCTCTTGTTCCTGGGGGCCCACGTCATCTTGTTCTCCTTCTTGAGTCTCCGGCGGGCGTTGGCGAACCAGGTGGACACCTGCGTCAGGGTCATCTTGGTGATGATGGCCAGCATGATCTTCTCGCCCTTGGTGGGGTATGGATTCTTGCGGTGTTCCTGCAGCCAGGCCTTCAGGGTGGCCGTGGCGTCCCGAGTGGCGTTCTTGCGGTAGGCCGGGTCGTTGAGCTGGTACGGGTACCCGGGACTGCCGTACGGGTGGTAGCCCAGCGCCCCAGCCATGCTGGTGTGTGTGTCGTAGGGGGAACTCTGGGAAAAGAAACAGGGGGGAGGGGGGAGTTAATAGACTTGATGGGTTCTCTGGAGATTTAGGATTATTATGGAGACTTTTTATTTTGTTTCTCAAAAAAGGATTTAGTAATAGCAGAGCTAAAGTAAAATAGTAAATCAAATGTCTTAGATCGTTATTTGGCCTACATTGATTTACGTCACATACTGGAGCTATTTGCAAACACACACAGGCGCGCGCACACACACACACACACACACACACACACACACACACACACACACACACACACACACACACACACACACACACACACACACACACACATTCACACACGTACAGAAACACAGGCGCAGGCGCGCGCGCGCACACACACACACACACACACACACACACACACACACACACACACCCACACCCACACACACACACACACGCGCACGCACACACACACACACACACACACACACACACACACACACACACACACACACACCAAAGAAAATATAGAAATATGAAAATTAATCGATTCAAATTTTTGTAGGAGTATTTTTCCTTGACCGTTTTTTTAATTTAATTCTTTTTTTTTTACTTCCCCTATTTCGTGACACATTTCCCCAAATGACTAAATGTTCTGCAAAACACAAGCGACATGAGTGTGTTCGTATTAAAAAATGCCTCGGAGTTATATTATTACTGCATTTCATGAATAATAAATTAAACATATCAATATAAGATAAAAAAAAATGCAATAGCTTAATTATTAATTGTATCCGCCACATTAATTCGCTGACGGCGACTCATTGTAAATTATACACAGGCCTTAATCAAATAGTCTACTGCATGTACACATATGCTCATATCATTCATTATATTTTTTAAAACAGCAATACAAATAATTATTCACAACAAATTAATAATTAAATCACATATTAGGTTAATGATACGTGCAACCAGACGTGTGAATGTCGCCATTGTTTAACTTTAGGCCTGAATAAAACTTCTGAACGCACCCTATACTTTCCTCGCTGTCACACACTCATATCCCCCTCAATTCCACACCGTAAAAAACACCTACGCGTGCACACCCACTCCTTTCCCTCCAGCCCAGCCTCTGCGCCCGCTGTGGCTCCAAGCCGAGGAGGGAACCCCAGGATTTAAAACTACAACAATGACATACACACACACTACAAAACAACACAACATCACTACAACGGCATACGCGATTCCTCACCATGTATGAAGGGAATCCGGTGGTCGGGTCCGTGGTGTACTGCAGCGCGCTGGAGAAGCCCGCGCCGGCCGAGGCGGAGAAGGCAGCCGAGCCCGGGTAAGGGCTGAAGGCAGACCCGGAGGAGGAGCGGGCCAGCTCCTCACTCCTCGGGGCGGCCAGAGCCGAGGCTCCATACGCCGGACACGAGTAAAGCGCCAGAGAGCCCGGGGGCTGGTAGAGATAACCCTGAGGATAGGACATGGGTGGTGAGGGCAGCACACGAGGCGTGCTGTTGCGCCTCGTTCCCTTAAAAAACTGCGGGGGATAAAAACAACGCGAAGCGTCGACGTCGAGCGCAACAAAAAAAAGCACAACCAAACCACAAAAATAAATAAAAAAAACAGCTTCAGCAATCAGCCGAGAAACGCAATCAGCAGAGAATGTTAAGAAATAAAAAAATAAAAATAAAGCATCCCTCCGCCTCAGCCTTTTAACCAAGCGAAAACGGCCCCCGAAAGGTCAGTTGAAGTGCCCACATAGAGGCGTCTTGATCCCCTAGCGTCCGAGGTTTTTTACTGTGCGCAACTATGAAGTGAGAAGTAGTCGGGAGGAGGAAGGAGCCGGTGGTGGAGTTTCAGAAACAGGAGTGCATTGGGGGAAACAGGAGCTGTCACTCCGGCTCATCTGAATATTCCATCTCCGCCCCCCTCCGCCATGTGAAACGGAGCCCCACGGAACAAAACCAACACTCTCCCAAGACAGGGAGGGCGAGGCGAGAGCGAGAGCGAGAGCGAGAGCGAGCGAGGGAGAGAGAGAGAGAGAGAGAGAGAGAGAGAGAGAGAGAGAGAGAGAGAGAGAGAGAGAGAGAGAGAGAGAGAGAGAATCACAAGTAAAGGCACGTAGCGTCTATTCTTCTTCAAGCGGTAGCGCGCTCCTTTGCTTACTGTTTTCTCGGTTTACACTCGAACCACTCTCCTCCCCACCAAGGTTTCATCGTGACGTGTACGGGCTGGTAATTAATTCATTCCCAATGTTTGCTTCAACTGTTAAAAAAAAAAGAAGGAATGATCTATATGATCAGGTCACTCCATGGTGCCGCTTTGGCTGTGATGATGTCATCAAGTGGACTACTCGAAAGCGCGACCCTATCAACTAGTTTTGCCCTGACGCACACATTGGAGAAAGAGGCTGGAGTGTCCATGATGTCCACGAGCATCCGGGAGCCGTCGTTTGCGCCCTTTTACGCAATGTGCATGACGGCCTCCGGGAGGCGTCGACTCCCTGACTTAGAACCGTTTAGCTCGCTGGAAACAGAGGGTACACCCCCTTGATCTTTATTATTAATATTGTCATAATGACCTCTGTGGGTAGGCGGAGGATTCAACAAAGTGAAACAGACACCTGAAACCAGCTGTTTCACACCGGGCTGAAAAGTGCCACATCTGAGAGGGTATAGGCCTCTTCACGAACCGATATTGACATCCACGTTTGAATGAATGGATGTGTGCATGCATGTGTTTCTTGAAAGCAGAGTTAAATGGTATTGCTTTGGGAACAATGTAAGTCATTTATTATTACACATACATAATATAGGCCTACATAATATTATAGGTATTACACATTTAGGTTATTCATTTAGGTTATGCTCATGTCGTCTCCATGAATAAGGTATTGTTTTGTGTAGCTCTGCAGGATAAAAAATATATTTCTAAATCATATATTATTTTAACAAACCATCATATTTCAATCATCTCTATATCATACACTCAAGTTAAATATAGGTCAAAACAGAACGTCACCTAAAGGAATCTGGCAGGGATTAAATGATCTGTTAAGGATTGGTTTAAACCATTTGAAGAAATGAATAGAACATTTACTGAAAGTGAATGGGACAATGGAAAGTACAATAAGGAGGCAAATAACTTTTCGTTTATGTGTTAATATCTCAAGTCCAATTCTCAATTTGTTGTCCTTGCTGTTGTTATCTATATTATATGGATACTTATACAAGGCATATGACAAATAATAATCATAATTATGAATTTCGAATAAGTAAAACAACAATAAGAATAATTCACAATTACAATATTACTTGTAACAATACACCAATATATGCACATTTTATAAAGTAAATTACAATTACTTTGAGGTATGAATAGCAATTTAATGGAGAACTTAATGAATATTTTATTTTTGTTATGGCCAATTGGTACTGGAAATCTTACCTCTAGCACGTGTTCACTTTATGTTCAATAATAGAGTCGAGGTTTCTTAATTGTCCATGCATACTTCAGGTGTTTATTTTCTACAATTACAATAGACAATGGGTTGCATTTTAAGCAACGCATAAGTGATTTGCGTCAGGCAGATGTAGATTAAACCATCCCAGAAGAGTAAATAAATCCTATTTAAACTAAGTCGTAGGTGTGACGCCACAGAGTTCTGTCCGCTCGACGCCAGGGGGCACTGTCTCCTCTACACAGACACCTCACCTATTTTGCTGTATGGCCACCTTATGCTCATATGCGCGCACGTAGGTATGTGTCTGCGACTCTGCGTGTATTTCTGTATGTACAGTAGCTCTCCAAGAATTTAAACATAGTAGGAAAAGTGTATGTGCTGCATGTATGCAAAGTGATTTTATGCAAAATTATGCATCTACATGCTTTAAATTGAACTTTAGTGAAGGGAAACTTGAGCAACTGTCTTTCTTTGCCTCAATGAGATGATGTGTGTGTGTGTGTGTGTGTGTGTGTGTGTGTGTGTGTGTGTGTGTGTGTGTGTGTGTGTGTGTGTGTGTGTGTGTGTGTGTGTGTGTGTGTGTGTGTGTGTATGTGTCTTTGTGTGAAATTGTACATGCCCATATCTGTGCAAGTGTGTGTGTGTGTGTGTGTGTGTGTGTGTGTGTGTGTGTGTGTGTGTGTGTGTGTGTGTGTGTGTGTGTGTGTGTGTGTGCGTGCGTGTGTGTGTGTATCTGTGTGTGTGTGTGTGTGTGTGTGTGTGTGTGTGTGTGTGTGTGTGTGTGTGTGTGTGTGTGTGTGTGTGTCTGCCAATGTGCGTGCGTGCCAATGTGTGTGCCAATGTGTGTGTAATTGTGTGCATGCGCCAATTTGTGTGTGTGTGTGTGTGTGTGTGTGTGTGTGTGTGTGTGTCTGTGTGTGTGTGTGTGTGTATGTGAGTGTACTAGTGCGCGTGTATGTGTGTTGAGCTCAGCAGCCGTGCAGCACATTCCCATCTCAGTTTCAGGACGACTGGAGCTCTGAAGCTATTCTGGGCGCTGGCTGATGGAGATATAGAAGATGATAGTCAAAAGACAAACTGACACGCAAACAGACAGAGAGACATATAGGTAGACACACAGACAGACAGACAGACAGACGACCTCCAGGGCAGGCGAAGAGCTGTACACACAGGAAATGCACGACCACCAGCTTTTAGACAGGGACACTAATAGATATATCACATGTCCAGGGATATAGACAATATGATGTAGTATCAGTATGGCTGTGTGTGTGTGTGTGTGTGTGTGTGTGTGTGTGTGTGTGTGTGTGTGTGTGTGTGTGTGTGTGTGTGTGTGTGTCACCTGTATCCTTACACACAGATGGCTAACATAGACCGTTGACGACCACATTCACATCACAATGAAATTATATTCCCACATTTAATTTTAAGAATGTGTGTGAATTTGTACATTTGTATACATTTGTAACAATTTACAGATTCAACATCCATGTTGAACAGAGTACTATAACAGGGCTATTTTGGTTGTTTGTTGTTTTCCTTTTTCAAACAATTCTAAAGTAACAAATGGAAAGGAGGAATCAGGGCCATATTTTCTGAAAGTTGATCCTAGGACTATACGTCAAGGTAAGCGTGGAATCTCCATCTTAGGTGATTGCATCAAGCTCTTTGCTAAACAACCTAACAACTTGGCAGGCTGGTCTTCAGGCACCCAGCAGCTCTCCTTTTATAAGGGGAACTGCAGCTTTTTTACGAGGCCCTCATTAGTTTTCATATTTGGAAGACACCGGAGCTCATGGACCGCATTCAGGACACGGCTAAATGAAGTAGGTTGTGAAATTTAAACTGCACGTCGTTTATTCATCGGGATGCATAAAGAATGATGTATTTTTTAAGGGGGGGTTGGGGGGGGGGGGGGGATGCACACATAACGTTAGTGTGAGTTCTTCAATTCAACACACACACCGATCCACACCCAGGATTGGGTGGGTGCACTTTTCAGGGACGATGCATTACGCTCTCATCTTATCTCATTTATATGGAACACTTTAGGAAACACACAAATAGGAAAATATAATACAATTCTTAATTATATTTTCATGTGTTTCAAACAGATAAATAAAAAAACACATTCAAACCATATGGTCTTCAATTTTCCTAATGCAACACGTAGCATTACAAAAAGACCACTTCCTGGTAAATGATGTTGTCTTCGTGCATGATGGAAGCAGCTATTGATTCCTGTCGAGACAGGGTCTTCCATGGGATAATGCAGAACGGGCAGAGCTACACGTGTTAGGGGCTGTCTATGAAGATCTCCGTGAGGCAGGGTTGCCTGAATGGATAAGAAGTATGACGTTGATGTCACACCTCTTCGTTACTAAATTAATATTGATTTCCAATCATTTAGCTTTTAGAGCCTGCTGTGAGTGTGTTTATGTGTGTGTGCGTTTGCGTGTGCCTATGTGTGTGTGTGTGTGTGTGTGTTTGTATATGTGTGTGTGTCTGTGTCTGTGTCTGTGTATGTGTGCGAAGGCAGCACTCCAATGGACGTGCAGTATTTGAACATACATGCTTTTCTTGTGCGTGACTACCATGCATGCTTTTTGTGTGTGTTTGTGCCTATCTCAATTGTACACGGAAATTGTCAATTGTCGGTTTCTCCTACTCTCTATGCCCTGCTTAGTTAAGGCTGGCAGCCGTGCCTTGACTAAAAGGGCTCTGGTGTAGCAGCAGAGGAATGGCCTAGATACACTGTGGTATTGAGCTCTTCTCAGATCAATATGGTTCAGTGTACATACAGAGGCATGTGAAGAAGGTCTGAGCCAGGACACTGGCACACGGCAGAAAGAAGCAGGCTTCTTACCAAGCTCACTTCTCCCAAGAATTTGTGTACTTTGGAAATGTTAACTATTTTCTGCGAAGAGCAAACATGAGGATCTTGGAGCACATCAGAGACAATCACAATATTTTTTTAGATGTGACATACTAAATAAAAATAATGTATTTCAACATGCCAAAATGGTGGACCTCTGTTGGTGTACTAACTGCTACAGCTAGGGTTGATATTTTACAGGATATAACAAAATAAATGTATCAAACATACAACATATTAAATATCATATATAATACAATCATAGTAATATATATATAAATAAATAAAAAATAAATATAAATAAAATATCCCTCTTTTTTAAACGGGCAGTGAACAGGCAGTCCTGCCTCCCTCTCAGCAGGCTGGCATCTGCCCACTGCTGCCAACTCTCTTCTAATCAGCAGCCGTCCACACATTTGGCAGTGGAAGGGGGGTCGGGTGTTGGAGGGTGGGGGGGTGGGGGGGATTCAAATCAGTCGCCATAGCCTCAAGTTAAAAAACCCTAAGCCCTATCACTTTGTAAAATGGCTACCTTTAGGGCAAGAGAAGCGAAGGCTGCCTCTGATGTCTCCAAGTGGAGAACATTGGTTGCCATGTTGCCATGTGTGAGTTGTGTTGCCAGTTTTCTGTTTGTTCCTTGTTCTCTCTCTCTCTCTCTCTCTCTCTCTCTTTCCCGCTCTTGCTTTTTTTTTTTGCTGTTTTTTCTTACACCAAATTCACAAGCCGTCTCTTTCTGTCCATTTGATTTTTCTGTTTGGATTTGTAAAACATGCCTCTGACTTGTTCTGGGTGTCGAGTGGAGAGTTTTAGGGGGAGAGAGTGAGGCGGTACTGAGATGGGCTCGAGGCTCAAGGGTCTTTTGAAAAACACAGGCGCACGACGACCGCAGTAATGGCAAACCCACGGCGTCTAACTTCCACGCGTATTTTCGGGTTGTATGTGTTGGTTCAAATGGAAGGAAATGCCTTGTCTTTTCATTGGGAGTCGACATAATAATTCCATACCATGCTTCCATCGACTGAAACACCACATGCTTTGACAAAATGCTGTTCTACACACTCAAATGACTTGCCCTACCAAGGAACCTTTCTATAGTTCAATGCATCTGGGCAAATACTTTTTATTTTCTTCAACTCCAACAATCCCAAATGGGAATCGAGTTACATGTCTAATCCTCTGCTCGTGTAGCATGAACCCAATTGGTCCATTCATAATGCTGTAGAAGTGCGTGTGCCTGTGTGTGTGTGTGTGTGTGTGTGTGTGTGTGTGTGTGTGTGTGTGTGTGTGTGTGTGTGTGTGTGTGTGTGTGTGTGTGTGTGTGTGTGTGTGTGTGTGTGTGTGTGTGTGTGTGTACGTGGTGTGCGTGAGTGATGAAGGTTTGAGGTACAAGTGTTGTTGAACAGAAAAGTTAGGGAAGACATGTCAGGTTCCACTGTATCACCTGGCTATCACACACACAGATCCAGGTATAACAAGACCCAGGCATCACACTCAGAGGCCTGTGTTTCACACACAGGGACCAGGATATCGCACTCAGAGACCAGGTATACATGCAGAGGCTGCGCCAGAGGTAAAAAGCCATAACAATTAATAGAAAATATGAGGGTTAAAGTCATTGGTTTACAACAACAAAAAGCTCCAACAAGGACCACCGGATTGGCTGCACTAAACGACCTGCAGGAACAGAGCAAGGAAACGGCAGCTCGGCAGGAGGTGCTGTGTAGGGCAGATAGGGGGCGCTGTGTAGGGCAGATAGGAGGCACTGTGTACGGTAGCTAGCTGGTGCTGTGTTTTGAGGGGTGACGTCGGTGGCGGCGGTGGGGTCATGCAGAGAGACAAACCACAAGGGGCCCAATTGTGAAAATGTTCCCTCTGAACATTACTGAACAACCTACCTGCTCCACCCCCCCCCCCCCCCCCCCCCCCAACCACCCCATTGCAACCGTTGAGGGGGGGTTGAGGGGAACGGGGTTGGTGTGCATGGGACAAGTGTGCAGATTGGGTTGCCCCAGAAGGAGTCCGCTGACAGCCAGTGTCACTGGGCTTTGTAGTCTTTGTTGCCGGAGCTGATAGGGTTACTGCCGGCTAATCCGGGCTGACCTTGCTGTGCTAGGCCCCTGCGAATGAGGGCCGCTTTGTGCGGCGCGGCGACGGGCTAACGGCGGCGGCGGTAGCGCTGACATATAATGTCCTGCCACCGCAGCTCCTTTTGTTGTGCTATCGAGTTGCGGGTCCCGGACAAATAAATAAATAAAGAAATGAACAATGACCCCCAACCAACTCCCC
>NC_079422.1:18417226-18447226 GCF_026213295.1 Gadus chalcogrammus
TAATCAAAGATCCAAAATGGGGGGTCATTTACATGTTGAGTGAACCATTAGGGTCTGTGCTGCAAGGCATTCGCCGGTGGTACATTTATTTAGCAACGGTTCACTGCCGTATTGACTCGCCTCAGCAAGGTGTACCGCATCGGTCTGAAAAAAGTAATGAAAACAATGAGTATAGGCCAACCAGATTTTCCCCTAGGATTGTTCCAAGCTGTGGTGCATTTACAGCAAGTGTGTTTAGAGGCAGACTAGAATTGAGTACAAAACCGGGTGTCACTCCAGAACAAAACCTATCGGTAACTGAATCTTCAGATTGAGTTAGTATTTTTGCGCACAAATGCAAATGTAAAAATCCTAGCTGTAGTCTTGGCCAAAAAAGGCAAAAAATAGCTAGCCTCACAGACATGGTAGACAGAAATGAAATACTAGATAACTTGACTAAGATCACTGGTTGGGTAGCCTGGTGTAGATCAATTGCGTTCTGGTGTCACATTCTGTAGTGGATTGATAGGAAATAAATAAATAAATAAAGTTTGTTTCTTTTGGTAGATATTGGTGGAGGGTAATGTTCAAGGACTGTATGATCAAGTTTTAAAAAAGTTTAAAAAGAAGCAGTAGTTATAAGACTGAAATGAAAAAACAGATTTGTTTTAATTGTGGACGGCCGGTTTAGAGGAGGTAGTTTAACCAAATACTAGTGTGTTAACAAAATACACAAGTCAGTAGGGATGCTCCCAGAAAAGACTTCAGATGTTTTATGAAGATTGGAAGATTATGCAATAACCTGATACATTAGGTCTCGCTTTTGGATGGAAGTAAATATACTATATCAAAGCTCTCACTTCTCTGCACCATGACTGCCCATCTGCTGCACGTCTATCTGCTCTTCTATCTTCACCTGATGGAAAATAATTAAACTTTAGCGATCCAAGAAAAGAAATGAGCCACAGCAAGAATAACGGGTAGAAATAAGAAATAAAATGGAAATAATGAAACAATACAAAGGATGCAAGCAAACATTTTGTAAGATACAAACAACATCTCTGATCTGGGGAAGAAGCAAATGCAGCATATAAAACGTTATATAACCTTTACCCATACCAGAGAATGCAGAACTAGACCCAGTAAGAAAACAGACATGTACATTTAACAGCCATGAGGGCATTAATGCAGAGGTGTGTTTCAATCAGTAGAAGATGTCATGAAGATGTGGTGACTCAGTCCATCCTGTATGCAGCATAACATAATTACCAACAAAAACTGTCCATTATGAATCAATTCAAAACTAGACCGATTTACATCGCCGAGCCTTTGGTCAATCACAGTTCCTGGCTACAGTCCTGGTGTTTAAAGAACTTTATTTTCAGCGCACACTTTTATAAAAAGCTTATATTTATGAAGATTTTTGAATCCGTCTTTGAGAAGCAGCTTTCTCGGGCAGCTTGCTCAATGACGTTTGGGTTACAACTCGGTACATTTCGGCGAGGAGTGAACCCACCTAGCCTCTACAGTAGCCCATTACATTAGTGACGACTTTAAACCAATAATTTCATAGAGATCTGCTTTGATTTCTGAACCTTCTCTAGATAGATTATATTTTACATATGGCGTTGCCCCCTGTGGCTGCCTGCTGTCGGGGACTCTATAGACCATCTGATTTACTAACCCGAACTATGCGAACTATAACTACTATAATTAAATGTCTGAATTAAAGTTGACTTAACCTTGAGGAGCGGATCTTCGTCAACTCCAGAGGACCCCCGCCCTCCTGAAAGTTACAATTTTGCTTTTTATTTGCACACTATTCTGCCATGTCCATATGGATATGTAACTTTATTTATTTCTTCAATGCAGACAGGTATAGCTCACTCTCTTATATAAATATATTCCATTACTCTACCAACCCCAAAAGCGACCCAATGTACATCTTATAGTTAATTATGCCTTAAATATCCTCAAAATGTTGCTGTATCAAATTGCTTGTCAAAACCTAATTCTACAAAGACGAGCATGTGTGTAAAAATATTCAGGAAACAAATTCAATGATCACAGCAGAGTTGCATCGAAGCTAACCAGCTACCAGACTGAATGCAAAACCCAACAGTTGTGTTGGCTCAAACTAGTTCAACAAAAACCTCCACAAGCAGCATTCACATGGTCAGTTGACCGTGGCCCTTCACCATGGACTTTGCCATAGGCAAATCAAACACAGCATCTACAAAATGAACCCACATTACACAAAATTAGACCACATTGCACAGATTTCAATATCAAGCCGCATTCAAGAGATTCAAACACATAGAGATTTCAAAAAGGAAAGTAAAGGTATTTTTTAAATCTGTAAACTTAAATTTCCAACATGCCATCATCTACCAAAGCCTTAACTAGTTCCACACCCTGAACTCTAACTTCACAGTGGTATTGGGGACATCAATCTTTTTGGCTGACACATCCAACCCCCATCTCTTCCATGTTTTATCAATGATAATAATAATGATAATCTTGAAATCAAATTCATATTAGAGCATCCCAGAAGTCTGTATTTCTTGGTTACTACATGTATGTGTCTAGAGTGTGACTTTTATGTAGAGATATAAATTACGACAACGTGACAAACCATCGGTATTTCCCCAATATGGAATGCAAGCAATATGTGATGTGGCAGCTATTAAATTATTTAAAAGTCAGATGCTTTTTTATCAAGAGATAATCATGAGATGTGACGGACTAAAGGCCAGAGATTTTCTACATTTGGCAAGTTCTCACCATATTGACAGCTGCTCTTTTGTTAGGCTCTTTCCTTCTCTCACGACTATCTCACCCAATCTCCCATCTCTCTTGATATTTCTCGCTTACCGGACAGTTTGTCATGGTGCATGTTAACTCCCGTCAAAAAGAGCCCCACTCGACTTCATCAATATTAACGGAAATACTTTAATAAAACGTCTTCATTTTATACGGCTGTCATCATAAACGTCGGGTTCCACGCCAGCAACTCTCAATAGTTATTTTACCATAATAAATAAACAAAAGCACTGAAAGTAACAAGCACAGAGTGGAAGACAAGGTAAAAGAAGAAGAAGGCAGTCGCGTTTGCTTCTGAAGTCGCCTCGTCTCCTCGTCTCCTTCGCTCGGTGAAGGTCGATTGAGTTCTTCAATCCGTTATCAGCAGGGTGTTTGATGGAGTGGTGGAGATAACGTTAGAGTGAACCGAGGAAACGGGATACCTGCTGGTGTTCTCTGTAATTATCTCCCCCTTTCTCTGTCCACGCATTGCTAACCTTGTGAAAACAGACTTCAGGACTAAATGACAAAATGGGGCATTATGTTTAAATAAATGGAATACATCTATGTTTGACAATACGATCTTGGATTCAAGCCCAAGGAAATAAATAAGGCTACCCAATAGTTAGTTGAAACAGCACCATGGTGGAACCTTGAAATGAACCGGAAACAGACCACTTCAACCAGTCTAGCAATAAAAGAAAAAGTTGGCATCAACAGATAAAAGGCAAGATTCACATAGGAATATCACAGTGGCACAGTTACTGAAGCACAAGTTACATGTGACCTACAGTATCAATGAAGGATTGTGAAAGCACTTCCCCAATTAACCCAGCTGCATCTATCTACTTTATCATGGCCAACTCTATTATCCAATCATGGTACTGGATGCAACACACGTACCATGACACACACACACACACACACATATATATATATATATATATATATATATATATATATATATATATATATCCTATATATATATTATTGTTATTTTTATCACTCAAAAGGAAAGCCATTGTTGATTTGCCCGTTCTATGCTTGTAGGGATTTATGTTTGCAATAAAATTACATAAAAAATGTAATTGAATTTGATCTGCCCTATCTTAAAATCAATCCGGTAGCTGAAGAGCTATTTGGTTGACTCTGCCATCATTTCCGTCTGAGAATTGGTTTGCTGGAATAAAACATGCTTCCACTAAATTGTGTGAAGGAAACATGAACAAGAAATGCCTGCACTAATTTGCGCTTTGCTTGTTTTTTTTAAAGGTCTCAACGTTGCTGGTTTAGGAGGAGAGAGGTGGGTGGCATCACTGGCATGCAAACCTTTGAAATCCCAACCATAGCCCATATCTGAGGGTATGCATAGTGGCTACTACCTTTGACATATTGTTGCAGGAATGGCGGTAACATGCTTTCGATAAATTGTGTAAACACCATGCTTATGTGGCCAATGAGCGACAGGACAAAGCCATTATTTTGTGACATGATGACTGACCATGCTGTCTTACCGCGATCGTTTTATATCTCCCATGTTTTATACACTGGGTGGGTAGATTGAACACAAAAATATATAAAGCTTACAAACACTAACCCCATTGTGACCAGTGTCTCTCTCTGGTAATGGAATCATCACTAAAAAGTACCTGGGACACTTTGACGGGCCAGCCATATAACCAGTCCCTTTTTTCCCATCAAGGGACAATTATAAGACTAGCCCCAAGTTACTGGCAATAAAATAAATGTGTCTATCTTTTTATTACACCTCCAATCGTGAACAATAGACCTTGTGCCTCAGAGCCATTTATTCAGCTCTGATGTATGATTAGTGCAGGACAAATCAATACCATGTTGGATGATCTTAGCAGGAAAAGTACGGTTATTTCCCCCTCTCTGTCAGAGTGGCCAAGTGCTGATATTTGTCTGTCAGCGGTGACATGCTATCTCTGGCAGGGCCAGTGGGGCCAAAACACCACTATTGATCCTGTCAACATTGATGGCCCTAATGGTATTGATGATGAGGGGAAACCGCCTGCCATTGGAAATGCAATGCACTGCAGGGAGCGGTTGTCTTAACCAAAAGGAAGCAACATCATGTCTATCCGTGTTCTTTGTGTGTTGCGTCAAAGCGAAGGTCGGGGGAAAAATCCAAACAGGTGCCTGTTTTCACACAAAGGTGGAGAAGAGTGCACGAGATGTACCAGGCTCCTTTTGTATATCTATATATTTGTTTCCGGGCCATCTAAATGCACAGAACACGAATGAACCGCGGCGCTATTTGCATAAGCAAAACACTTGAGAATTAGCATTCTCGTTACGACTGATCCAGATGCTAGCAATATGGCAACTTAGATTTCCAGTGTTTAGAGTGTAAAATGCCCTCTTTTTTTATTGTTTGTTTCTTTGAGGGAGAAGATAACAGACGAAGCAAAACAGAAGCAAATGTAAGAATCCAATTAAAACAACAAAAGTCGTAAAAAAATAACAATCAACCTTTATCGGAAGGAAGCAGTTGTACTACTTTTAAACCAACACACACATACACAGACACACAAACAGCTCACCTAAAGCACCCTATATTCTTGTATTTACAAGGAAACAGCACAGTGAGACGTGGGGCTATGAAGTTAATCCAATGGTTTGGCAAAAGTTGAAGGGGAACATAAGGGAGGGTCGTAATGAACACGGCCTGCCCTTAGGAACTGACGCCTTTGGTCTGACGATCCAAAAACACCAACGCCCGGGCCTGTGATTGCTTCAGAAATTGTTGGCTTTCAGGCAATAAACCTGATTGTTTTTTGTGATGTCTTTAGTGTGTGTGTAGGTTTGTGTAGACATGTGTGTGTATGTGACTTGGTCTAGCTGTTAAGTTGTTGCAATGATTTAGCTGTAAAAGTTGGATTTGTATGTGTGCGCGCGTTCATGTGTGCGTGCGTGCGCCCCCTGGCTAAAAGGTCTCCTTAGATCTTTTCTTGTTTATTTGTATTTTTGTGTGGACTTGGGGGACATTTGAATATGCTCGGGCTGAAGAGTCAAAGTGGAGCGTCTGATGTAAATATGCTGCATTCATCATTAGAGATCATTCCTCTGCGATGCTATATGGGTCGACAGATTCGGCGGTATTCATAGAAGGTGGGTTTCATTCAAAATGTAAACACGACAAATACATCTAAATACAGACCAATGAGATGTACTAACATGGCCTGCCTTTTATTGAACACTAATATTTCGGTAGAGGATATAATCAGTCCGAGTATGTATTTATCTAAAAATAAAAATAAATCGGTTTTCTCTTCAGGGCTTCAGTATCCTGTATACCGTGGATTTAAGGATATACATCCCTGTGTGTAAACACGCATCAGTATAAAGAACACTTTGTCATCTAAATAAAACCCATTGTTTCCCTGGTCATCAACATAGTTTTTCAGATGACAAATTGTAACATTGATGCTTCAACACACACACACACACACACACACACACACACACACACACACACACACACACACACACACACACACACACACACACACACACACACACACACACACACACACACACACACACAAACAAACATAGAGTGCACATAAAGGTAGGGAGATGTAACATCGGTTGTGGATTGTTAGAAATCACAAAATTCTCAATCATGCACACACACACACGCACATAGACACATGCACGCATAAAACACAACCACACAAATGCAGTCTCAGCCGAAGACATTCACATTTACAAATGCAAAACCACACACACACGGGCATACACACACACACACATACACACACAAACAAAAGTGGCAGCTCTGAGTGCTCCTGGACAGAAACAGGGATTGACAGTGATAGAATTTACTTTGATGCTATCAGCGGCAGTAGCCATCAGAGGTCTGGCAGGTTTAGGGCGGGGCTCTGGGGGTGTCATCATCCTTCTCTCCCTGGCTACGGTTGGCGTTTCACAGGCTGACATCAGCCCGCGATGTTAACTCCAGGGCCCTGAAAGAGGGCTCTGAACCATGATCAGCGATATCATGGCCCCCACAAATAGAAAATCCATTTTTTTCCCCTTGCCTTTGGGGTGAAGAAGAGAGAGCAAGAGAGAGAGAGAGAGAGTCAGAGAGACAGAGAGAGAGAGAGAGAGAGAGAGAGAGAGAGAGAGAGAGAGAGAGAGAGAGAGAGAGAGAGAGGGGGGCAGGAGTGATGGGGGTAGGGGACAGGGTAAAACGGATACCAGTGGCCTTTTGGTGCAGCTCTGGTCAGTGTGTCTCTCTTTCTGTGGCTCACCCTTTCAGCAGATCCTCTCTCTCTCTCTCTCTCTCTCTCTCTCTCTCTCTCTCTCTCTCTCTCTCTCTCTCTCTCTCTCTCTCTCTCTCTCTCTCTCTCTCTCTCTCTCTCTCTCGTTGTTGTGAAGGTTAAAGGATTAGGTGGTGTTTTCAGTCCGGATTGCTGTCCTGGCATGGATTTAGATTTTGGCCACACGGTAGAATTTACACACACACACACACACACACACACACACACACACACACACACACACACACACACACACACACACACACACACACACACACACACACACACACACACATACCCCCACACACACACACAACCGCACAGTTGGACCACTACCACCACCATAGCTGAACAGACAGGAGGCTACAGGATTAGCAGGAAATACCAAAAGATGGTGTCTGAAGCAATTTTTCCCCCTTCGTTCATTTTTTTATGGAGCTAAATAAGAAATGAGAACAAACCAGAGGTGTTGTGTTGAGTTTTTCTTCAACATAATTCTCCCTCTCTCTCTCTCTCTCTCTCTCTCTCTCTCTCTCTCTCTCTCTCTCTCTCTCTCTCTCTCTCTCTCTCTCTCTCTCTCTCTCTCTCTCTCTCTCTCGCCTCTCCCGTCCCGCCATAAAAACATGCTGACCGAAGCGTGTCGTGGCATTTCTAAAAGCGAGAAGCCATTAAATATAAACAACGCATTTGTAGATTTGTGTGTGTGTATGTGAGTTGTTCTCGTTGTTGTTATTTATTTATTTCCCCTCCTTTCATCCATTATTTGATTATGTTTCAGTTTTGCTTTCAAAACGTATTCAGACGCCCGTACAGCCAAGAAAAGGCCCGATGAATTATTGATCGCCGAAAGCTTCATCAAAGCACGCTGGTGAACACACTTGGCATTTCTTTAACAGTGAGGTTACAGACAACCGACACTAATGCGCTCATGTCATCCAAACTTGTTTACAAAATGCGGCGAGCCACTGGGCTTCTCGCTCCGAAGAAAAAAACGAGGTGAAAAAAGCAAAAGAGAAAGTGCAGGTACTGAAGCTGCTCCTGAAAGCGTTGATGGTTCCCCGGTGAACGAACGCTGTTTGTTTGCTCGTGTTTGAATAAGTGTTGGTGTTATTGTTTGTGTTTGTGCTAAAAAGGTGTGTTTGTGTCAGTATGTCTGAAATGTCTGTGCGTGTGTACGTATGGTTTGTGTGTTTTTTGGGGGTTTTGCTAGCATGTGTGAATGTGTGTTTTGTGTGTTTTTTTTCGGGGGCGGGTGCATGTTTAGGCTTTGCACCAGGCGCGCGTCGTCCGGACTGCAAAAAAAACTAAAAAGCGTGTGAAGAACACAGCCTTTTTTCTTTGACTTCTACATCGCCGAAAGAGAGTGAAAAGCAAACAGTTCACACGTGGCGCCGGGGGAAAACACAGTTCAAACAGCGGCGGGGCGAGAGGGGAGCAGATCAGAGCCCGCGTTGTTTTGCAACTCCGACTTTACCAGGTAATTCCCGCTCCTCCACTGCTGAGGTGCAAGAGCTCAAAGAGAGACCAACCTGAGGTACCAATTTGCAGAGTTTTGTTCAATCGAGGGGTAAGCGTGGTACCTGGAGACCCCCCCCCCCTCACACACACATACAGCCCCCAAAATGCCCCGAAGCCAGCGACAGTAAACAAAATGACTTGATGATGACTACGTCTTCTCTCTCTGTTGCTTCATGCCATTCATGCTTGAAGGGGACCCTGTTTCCCTGTCTGTGGCGTCTGTATGTGTCTGTGTGTGTTGGTGTGTGTGTGTGTGGGGGGGGGGGGGCATGAAACGCTAGCGTCGCCCTTTCAGCATTGTCTTCACCCATCTTAGAGACTCCTCTGTTGTGTTTTCCATGACTTGAAAATAATTTTTTTTATATGTTTCACCGTCTCAGAGGACTGTAAAACTTGAATGCAGGTTTACGCTCCCTCAAAACAGATATATGTTTCAGACGTATTTCTTTGGAAAAAGGCACAAAAATCTCAACAATGATTTAACGTGCGCTGGCAATACACAGGGCATTTTCAGCCTGCCACTCGCCTATTTGTGTCTAGATCTGTGATTTTATTTATTTCCCATAATGCAGGGCTGATTTATTTACCCACACTCGTGCATAACTCTGTATTCTCTGTACCCCCCCACCACCACCACCAGGACTTGTACCTGCAGACAAGGTTATTATAAAGCACAGCGATTACGGTTCCCATCGTGGGGCTGCTGATAAAAGTGACGCTGACATACATCCCGGTACGGGCCTCTCCCATTTTTACAATATGCCGCTTGGCACCAGCCAGCTTCATATTCATTTCGACGCAACCGACTGGCAGACGACTGCTCTATTTGTAGCCCCCCCCCCACACCCACACACCCACAACCCTGTTTCTATAGAACAATCCATTCATTCTGCCGTATCACAATCTCGCACAGATTCAATTACTCCGTGAAAACCACAATCACAATGCAGAGCAATGACAGGGTTATATATTCCAACCAATATTTATTTGTAATAATGCCAGCAGTCTCTCTGTCAAAGCACCACCCATCCCCCCCCCACCAACGCCACCCTCACCAGACGGGGCTTGGGAAAGGAAGGCCAAGGAACGGAAATGGGACTCTGCTGATTTATTAATGCTAGGCCACTTAGAAGTCATTTCTTTTTTGCAGATCCTTCAGTCCGCATTACACTGCATGTGTTTGTTTGTGTGTTTGTTAGTGTGTATTGTTCGAGGCCAATACAACTATTTAAAATCTGAAGCAGGTAACATTGTTGACAGGTAGCATTGCCTAGCTGCTTGATATGCATACAGGCCTCGTGGATAAAACCAACGCTGGTATCCAGACATCCGCTTTTATGCTGCTTGCCTTAAATATTTTGATCAGCCCTGCCCCAGATTGTGAATGCTTTCGGAAAGTGCGATCTCGGAGTTTGTATTGTTTTTATGGTTGACTGTTAAGAGAACAGCGGAAGAAAGAAAGTAAGAAAGACAGAAAGAGAAAAAAAAGATAAATGGTTTTGTATGAGAGAGAAAAGCCAGTAAATGCCTCAGAGACCCGAAATTTTGAATTCAGGTGTATGGTAACAGATGGCAAGCCATGCGGAAATCAAAAAATACTGCTTCCCTTTTTTTGCTTTGATTTTGCAATGGTAATATTAGATGCAAATGGAAGCCTCACCACAGAATGCATGGCCCTGGAAACAAAGAAAAATACCTGCTTTTCTGTTTCCCCATCCGCCATGCTTTTCCCCTTGTGTTTGTCCCTACTGACCTTTCTCCTGTGAAGAAGGGTATTGCACATTTCTCCACCTGTTTGTGTTTGTCTTGTATTTATTTTACACAGATGGAAACTATACATTCGTCTGTCATTCAGAGGGAGAGAGAGAGAGAGAGACAGAGACAGAGACAGAGAGAGAGAGAGAGAGAGAGAGAGAGAGAGAGAGAGAGGGAGAGAGATAGAGAGAGAGAGAGAGAGAGAGAGAGAGAGAGAGAGAGAGAGAGAGAGAGAGATAGTCAGAGAAAGAGAGAGAGAGAGAGAGAGAGAGAGAGAGAGAGAGAGATAGAGAGAGAGAGAGAGAGAGAGAGAGAGAGAGAGAGAGAGATAGAGAGAGAGAGAGATAGAGAGAGAGAGAGAGAGAGAGAGAGAGAGAGAGAGAGAGAGAGAGAGCCATGGAAAGAAAAGCCAGCGTGCCATTTACAATTGACCACGTTACTGCTCGCAAAGACATCCTTCCCCTATCACACATGTCTCTTCCGTGTTGTTCCCCGCTAATTGCGATATATCTCAAACGCCTTCATTTATTTATGGTATTCCCGCTCATTCCCTCCTTTCGGTGTGAAGATTGAACCCTCCGACGGAGGGGGCCGGCGTTGTTGTCATGTCAGAGATGAGGAGCACCATGACCCAGGCGTGAACTCATCACGCCAAATGAAGTTGCTCACTGAGCTGTAGAAGACAGACCATACCGCTCCTGCCGCCGATTCATCAACCCCATCAGACACACACACACACACACACACACACACACACACACACACACACACACACACACACACACACACACACACACACACACACACACACACACACACACACACACACACAAACACACGCTTCGCCTCTGACCCCTTACAAAAGCATTGGATTGGGGGCGGCGGGGGGGGGGGGGGGGGGGGGGGGGGGGGGGCTGCGCTCACGTGTACGTAGTAGGATGAACTGAATGGCCCTTGGAACTGATACAACAATCCAACCGCTGGTGAAGTGTGCTTTTTGTTCTTTCCACCGTGCCTTGGTTGTATCTATTTGCAAACACTGCTGGGTTTTGGTCAAATCTTTCTTTGATTGGCTTTTCTTCAAGTGTGATGGCAACGTTGAGCATGCTGTGATGGTGGTTTGGGCGCTAAGCTAGTAACCCAGCTGCTTAGAAGTGCAACTACGCTAAAGGTAAATAGAATAGAATACACTAAACAAATTCTCTTTTGTGCCACTGAAAAAAGCCGACTGAGGAATAAGGTAAATGAGGTTGGGTTTGGAATGATAGCTTATTTGAAAAAATATCTATCATTTTCTTATTAAAAAAAAAAAGGCTCAGGCAAGAAAACATGACTCCAATTCCCTAGAGACTCACAAAAACGCAATCATTTTCACCGAGATATATTTCTCACTCAAAACTGGGCACGGTAATATAATGAATAAATAATTAAATCGAAGGTAAAACAACGTATCTGGAGGTCAACGTTAAGGTCACCCTGAACTGTGAAAAAACACACAACGATTCACTTATGCTCCTTTTTTATACGTCCACTTGTGGATTTGTTTCTGGGTAGATTGAACGCACGCTAAACCATTCTGCATGTTGCCAACGACAGTGCCGCCTGCCCCATATCATTGGCAACATGGGTTGTTGGAGTCAACGCTGCGAACGCTCAGTCGGTGAGGGGAGTTTAAAGTCTACAACCGCCAGAGCTGTGCATTAGGTAGCTTACGCTTATGTTTTAAGAAGTTCTGGCGTTGGAGCTGGAACTTCTTTACTTTTGTATGAGCGCTGGGGAAAAAGGCATGTCGATAGGCGGAAGACAATTGAATACGATCTCATTATTTCCTGGCTCTGCACAACCCTGACCATATGATTTGCTCACTGCCTTTCAGGCTTTAAGAGAGAGGACGGCTGGATGAAAGGATGTGAGAGAAAAGGAGTGAGAGATAAAGAGTGAGAGAGGCAGCCTGCTGGAGTCATTGTATTTGTGCACATTACAGTTTGCAAGACTAATGTTTTGGAAAACAGGAATGGGGAAGAAAGAGAGAGAAAAAAACGCAAATGCGGAAAAGGTTCTGCATGGCAGGATTTGGTTTGAAAAGAATATGTGCGCATCCAAAGAACGGTTTCCAACAATATAACCAACTGGAAATTTTTAATCTCACAGCTGAAAACTTTAAATACAAAAGCCTCTTGTTGGGTTTTTTCTCTGCTTCAGTTTGCCGAATTTGCAAGCGCTAGTTTGGAAACTGATTACGCCTCCTCACCAAATGACTTATACCGGGGGTTTGTGTAAACAAAGTCGACATCAATTGTTTAAAAAGAATCAGAGCCAAAGTTAATCAATTTTCAAATCCAACATAATGGGATTGTAGTGACACACAGTTGCACAGGGCATGCTTTCAATCAACATTGTTTCGTTTTTGAATTATAATTTGTACCCCACTCATATTGTACATTCTACTTTGTTAGGAGAATCAAATGACAGCTGTTATTGCAATCAAGTGGTTATTTATTGCCCATTCAAACAGGAAATATCACCAGGCAAATGGCAAAAGGTGCACTTTGTTTCGCTTGTCTGCCAATGTACTACATATAGAGAGCTTCACATCCTCGTCAGCCAGCAATTTGCATACACACCATTGTTACAGTAGTGAAACTAAATAAACTGTCACTGGTCGTGTATTGGGATGCTTGTGGAATAATTGAAACACTTAAATGCCGGGCAAGGATGAGTGGGGGGTTGAGGGAGTACAATGTTGAGGGTTAAACAGAATTCTATTGTGCTCATGAGGGAAGTTGAATTGTGAAAAATAAGAATATGTGTGTAAATATCAAGTAAGGATTTCAAGGATGTACAATAAGGATGTTACCACTAGTGCTTGGGATTTGACCCCAAATTGTCCGTTAACGGATATAGACGTGATATTTGCAGGCATTTGCATTAGGAGAGTATTAACAAAGGACTGCATTGGTAGCAATCTGAAGCCTAAATAGAAGCAAAAGCAAACGTGGGCAGAATCCTTCCCCAATATCACGAATCTGGCGCTTTTCGGAGGAGAAAGGGGAAAAGGCAATCCTCGTTATCTTCCCTGAGAAAAGGAACATTGTGTTGTTTATAATATAATAAATATCTTACACAAGCCAAAGTATATATACATAAACACTTGCGTGCATACATGCATACATTAATTGTTTGCAGGGTTCATAAAAGGGGTACATATTTCAAATATTTGGGGGGGGAGGATCAGTTTTTTCGCAGCATTGGAAGGGACACGACCCCCCCAGAGAATGTGTGTTTACGCCCATGTCCCACAGTGTAATTAGCAGCATGTGTGTTATTGTGATATGTGTTATTAGGGAAGGGTAAGGGGGGGGGGGGGGGGCTCCACTGAGGTCTTTCTTTGTAAGTCCTTATTTGATAGTAAGGATTACAACAATTAAGATGTTTAATTTACGGGTTTATGAAATGGGAACTCCAAATCCTCCCAAAACCCCCTCCCCATTCCTTGACATTCAGTTATGACGCAATAAGGAATAAATCAATGCAGAAGCATTAAACTTGAAATTGAAGTTATTTGACAATGTTGAAACGAAGCCATTTTAACATTGCTGAGAAATCCTTACATATTTTTAATTAATATTCATATTTTTAATTATAAATGTTGCATTAATAACGACATTATATGATATGTGAAGTTAATTGCATAGGAAGCCAAAGCTAAATGGCAATTAAATAGTATGGCTCTATGTAATTAGTTTGTATAATTAGTGGCAGAAAATGTGGCAAAAGTTAACAAAAAAGTTAACTTTTGTGGACACTACTGATAGCAATCTTTGTGAATTGCTCAAGAAACATGTCACAATGCATTCTTGGTATACCCCTCATTTCGTTTTCGGAGCGCCATCTAGAGGGCTTGAACCACCCACCGAGCTGCAATGGGAAATGCAGAAATGGCACAACGCTCCAGCATGGTGCAAAGGAGAGGAATATACTATGGGTGGGTAATGGCATGAAGCCCATAACATTCTTACCTCTCAGTCTCTCCCACTCCTGCTTTTATGTCTCTCTCTCTCTCTCTCTCTCTCTCTCTCTCTCTCTCTCTCTCTCTCTCTCTCTCTCTCTCTCTCTCTCTCTCTCTCTCTCTCTCTCTCTCTCTCTCTCTCTGCCACTCTCCCCTTCACATCCCCACGCTTGAAGTCTCTCGGGGAGGGGTGCTGAGAGGATGTGAGAGGAGAGGTGATCGTTGCGTTGCAGAGATAAGCACACAATGTTTCCCAGAGCACGGAGGAACTCTATGGTGAGTCTGAGGAGGAGGAGGGAGGAGGGGGGAAACCATAATCTGTAGCCCCATACTGAACTTGACTACCAATATTTGCATTGGAAATCAGGTGGAAGTTATGCTAAGCTATCCCCATTATAGACCAGGCGTGCGAATGAAAGGTCTGGTGGCCGCCTTCATTTGAATACGGCCCCTTATGCGTATGAAAAATACACACTTGGAGGAGTGGAGGATGGGGTGACAGTTTATGAGGATGCAATTTTTGAATTGATCTTTTAGTAATGCTACACCGCCCATCACCAACCCCAATCTCTCATTAATCTCTCTCTCTCTCTCTCTCTCTCTCTCTCTCTCTCTCTCTCTCTCTCTCTCTCTCTCTCTCTCTCTCTCCCTCTCTCCTTCTCTCTCTCCCTCTCTCTCTCTCTCTCTCTCTCTCAAACCATGGCAAAATGTGATGCATTCATATTCATGGGGAATTAACTTCATGATTCTGACTTAAATGAATGTGTTTTGGGTAAGCAAATGATATCTGTATAATGTCTGAAGTAATCACACAAGCCGTGCCGTAATCTAGCTGTGATTTTTTAATATGCTTTAAAATGTGCTTACTTGAAATGACTATTCGTCTTTGTAGGGAACCTTGGCTGAGCGCATTGTATTTTTTATTTTATTATCTTTGTAGCGCAAAAGGGTACTTAATAAGCCAGCACACATGAAAAACAAATAAAACCCCTTTGCTTTTGCTATTTTGTGAAATTACAACCACTTTTGTGTTGAGCCACTCACTCATGTCTTTAAAATACTTTTCTCATTATTATAAAATCACACTTTCTGATCTTTTCTCATGAGTAGACCCAGCACGGAAAATGTGCTTGTGTGATCAGCCCTGTGTTGTACAGGATTGATAAGGCTTGCTATCAAAACCCTTCCCAGATCAAAGTGTCACAGTAATTGTTCCATTACTATGAACAAAAAATAATAATAAGCTTATGAAAGAGTATACGTCTATATGGGAAATCTCGGGGCTGCCCTTCTGCATATATGTGAACAAGAACCACACATGCAAAGTATAAAATTTGTAAAGGCAATCCCTGAATGTGATCACTCCATTTGTGTTCACAATAAGGCAAAATTATAACCCTTTGAAACCGCAATAAATTATATGCATTTATTATTAAGAAGGATTTCCCTGCCCCAGTGACTAAACTACCGCACACGACAGCAGTGTACCATTACGAAATTCAGAGTTTATGTTTCACGGAGGAAGACTTTCCTCTGTGTTACGAAGAACATTTTCTTCTTCATAACATTTATTTACATAAAACACGCTAAAATATAAAGTTAAATAAACATATCCTATACGTTTTACAACAAAGAAGACGTTGGTTATGAACATTGAATGAACATTGCCCGTTAATGGAATCATCACAAAAATCCGTCAAGATTAAACATACACATGCAGATCTAAAAACTGGACTGTGGCATTTCAGTGCGAGGGATTTCAAAGTCTGCCGTGTGCCTGCTTGGTATTATATGTTTTAGCGCTGTTTCCCCCTCATGGGGCATCCTAGCTGAAGGGGTAATTTTGGGATATAAATGACAGCACCTTAAGTAGCATGACTGAGTGTCTTATCATATTTTTTTATCCTGACTTACCATTTGCCTGATACTGCCCGAGGGCCACAGCCTGCTGAGGACAGTCAAACACCAAGCATATGAATATGGAGAGTGTATGTAAATTGGAACATATTAAATATGGTTCAAGTGGCTTGATTGTGTAAGTATGTCATTCAAATGATATTAATTTCCCGCTCAAGGTCCAATGACAGGAAGTGTCATACTTCATACTTGAAGATATACTTTATGGTAGCTTACATTTTTCCTCATAAGTGAGAAATATTTGGGGTTTGGTGGAAAAGTAAATGTAATGTACTTGTGGCGCTATATTGACTTTTTCACTCGTATGCTCCGAGATGTCTCACCACATGCAGGGAGTATAAATCAGTGGCAAGAATTCCAAATATTTTGAATCGATAGGGAGAGGGCAAATCTCCGTGTTGTGTAGATGCCTCAAATGTCACAGCGCTTGTTCAATTGCATGCGTGTAATTGCTGTTTATAGGTTTTCAGCCATGTGCTTTTTTCTTCGACTGCAATAATGGGGAACGGTTCTTGGACCACACAAGTAGCTTCCTAGTACACGCTATAGTATAACTTAATTCTTACTCGTAATCATTGCTTATGGTCCGGCTTTTGGTGCCTAGGAGACTGGATGAGCATTGCGTAATTGAGGTTGATTATACAGTGTGGCCATTTTCTGCTTAAACCTAAGCATTCCTATATGGGCCTGTCTATATTCTTAAGAGGTCTGGACTCAGCAGGAGACAGCCCAAAACACTAAGTAAAGGTCTGCCACACTTTTAGATCTCGGATCTATATACTGTATCGCTCACTTAGAGCTGAACTAAATATAGAACAACGGAGACACTTCTGGCTGCGAAAATCAACTCTTCTCGCTTTGCATAATAGCCACCATTTGTGTGTGGTGTCAGTCCACATTGCAACATAATAACATAGATGGGATCCAATCATGTGTGAGTTAATTAAAAAACTAACACATAATTGTAGCTATTTTTGATTACATTTCTTAATGTGACAATTTCAAACGTTATACCGAAACCTAACCATCCTGGACATTTCTAATTCAGCATTTGAATAGTATCACATTGGAAACCGCCTTATTTAAAACAGAATGTTGAACCTATTACAGTCATATGTTTGGTTTATTTCAGATGCATTTTTTACGTGCCTTGATTGAATGTTGGTATGGTGAAAATGCCCGAAACATCTTCTTTGTTTGAGTAAAATACTTTTACACAACAATATATTATGGCTCCTCATGTGTAAACAGAATCATATCATACATTCGCACATCATTGACATGCATGTAACACACCCAGACATGAAGGACGGAAAGAGAGCAAGCCATTCTTACAGACTGTACTCTGCTTTGTGCACTGGCTCAGACTGGGAAGAATAATTGAAAAAAATCCTAATAATCAAATTAAAAGCATGAAGCCATTTTGAATAACAGGCCACAAAAAAAAAGAACCTGTGTGAAATTGTGCAGATAATCGGCTAAATCTGTCAACATGAAATGATAATTGATCTAGAAATTAGCCTTACCTAAGGTCCATTCGTTTGGTCACGGCTAGTTTCTTAATGCTTGGATATTAGGACTAATTAGAGCCGGGTCAGAGTTCTTGAAGGTCGGACGTTAATGTACAGGATCATTGAAATGGTAATTATAAACAGATTAGAAAGTTACGGTGCTTTACAGAGACGAGCCACTGGGTAATTAGCCCAGCGAGTTGTACGGCTTAGTGTAATAACGGATTATCATCGACTCCGGGAGTCACTCGACTACAGATGATTTGGCAAAATGAAATTAAGCGTCGCATATTCTCCCAGATTTATGTTTGTCGTTAACGGGGTGGGGGGGGGTGGGGGGGGGGGTTAGCGTCACCTTTTCGTCAGTCACAATATGTCGCTGGTTGGGGAGGCATTGGCGAGAGTGGAGTACAATATCGATGTCCGTATCTTACACTCAATATTTCTCACCACTTTTTTAGGGTTGTTGTTAGAATGTCGTCGGCCAGACGGCAGAGCAAAAATCCATAAAGTCCTATCTCTGATACATCAAACAGTCTGCCACCTCTTCAGTTCAAAGGGTCTTTCTCTAAGTACCTCTGACCTGATGTTGGGAGTTTTTGTGAGGTGAGTGTGCGTCATACCGTACGCCATTGCTAGTGTACGACTCTCTGAAAATCCACATGTGGCCTTCGAGCTAAACTTATCCTGTCTGAGAATAGAACCATTATCAACTTTCTCTGGCTCACTCACCTCCTCCTCTATTGGGCTCCTGGCTCCTTATTATTTAGCCCACTTTCTCTCTCTGGCTCTCTCACACACACTCTCTCCCTCTCTCTCTTACTTCCCTTTGTCTATTCTCTTGGAATGCCATATTACATTTATTGTTACAACATTAGCTTTTCCTTTACATTTCATGCCTTTTGCTCTCCTTATCAAGGACAGAACTTGATAAACTATTTAAGGCCAACCGAAGAAAAGAACTCACCCAGATACACGCTTCAACTGCAAAGGAAACCACACTATAACACCCTCTCCAACCACCACATACCATCCCCGACACCCTGCCCACCGACACACACACACACACACACACACACACACACACACACACACACACACACACACACACACACACACACACACACACACACACACACACACACACGTGCACACACACAGACCCACGTGCAAAAAGACAAAGACACGCGTACACACGCACACACAGTTATTCTGTACTGCAATCTGCCACTTACACAAACAGTATCACACAGCTAGATATCAAACAATTGTGTGTGTGGTCACTGCAACCAAATACCGTAACCCCTTCACACACACACACACACACACACACACACACACACACACACACACACACACACACACACACACACACACACACACACACACACACACACACACACACACAAACACAATCATAGCTCAATATAAACAGTTTTATATACTTTTTTGTCAACAGAAGTCAAAGTCTTTGACAATAGTTTTAATGGAATATAATTATTAAAAGTATCCCTTCCAACCTCCAACATGTGTGGGGTCTTCCCTGGCCTTTTAACACATTTTCTACTTCCTCAGGGAATTCTTTCCTTGTATTGTTTAGACTTTACATTACTGTTTGTTAATGTCAGTGTGTGATATACTTTTTGTGTTTTCTGGGTTTTTGGGTGAATGTCTCGTGTCTATATATTGGATCTGTGGCTGTGTGTGTGTGTCTGTGTGTGCGTTTGTGTGTGTCTGTTTTGTGTGTTTGTGTGCGTCTGTGTGTGTCTGTGTGCACACGCAACGCGTACGTCCACACCTAGTGTGTGCTCAGGGTGGCCATTGTCTGGTAAATCAAGCATTTAGGGCAAGGCTGTCCCTGTCGGAAAAATTGTCATCAGAATATGAAAGCTTCCGAACATCAAACAGGACCTTTAATGTGTTTGTGTCGGTGTGTGTGTGTGTGTGTGTTTTGGGATGTGTGTGCGTGTGTTTGTGTGTTATGTGTGTGTGTTGGGGGGTCTGAACTTGTATACGAGCAGTTAACGTTTCATGAAGGGATTTATCTTGGTTTATCAGAGCAGACCATCAACAGCCGTTTTTACAGAAATAATGACGGCTGAGTCTTTAGGAATCTTTGAAGGGATAAAGCAATAAAAGGAGCCAAACACACACACACACACACACACACACACACACACACACACACACACACACACACACACACACACACACACACACACACACACACACACACACACACACACGGACACACACTCGTCCTGTCTGGCATCTCGTCTCATGCCTAATGGCTCTTTATACTCCTGTCGGTCTGTCTGTCCGTCTGTCTCAGCACAGCTCTCTCTGGCACTCCGTCTGTCCGCCACCACGAGACTAAAAGACAACGCTAGGTATCTCGGATCCCCCCCCCCCCCCCTCCCCAACGTCCCGCCCCCTCCATCCATCCACGGTGAGCCGCCCACCCGCTCTGCCCGCTCTGCCGAGGCAAGATTAAACAACAAAGTGGCACGATTAATCCATCTGAAGTGATGCAGCATTAGGGCTCCCGAACGCGGGGCCCCGCGAAACACGCGGCATCACAGCTGCGCGGGCTGCAGATAGAGAGGGAGGGAGGGAGACGGGGAGGGAAATTAATTGACCTCCACGGTGGCAATTAAAAAACCAAAAGAGAGATGGAGGAGGGGGATGGGCGGAAGGGGCCACATTCACACGGAAACACAACAAAAAGAGAGACCACCGAGCGAACATGGGTGCCTTCTGTGTGTGTGTGTGCTTTTTTTTTGGCGGGGTGGGGGGGGGGGGGGGGGGGGGGGGGGGTGACGTGGATGATGGTGGTCGTGATGGGTAAGGGCGATGGGACGTGCGTTTTGGGTGAGCTACATGATGCTAAATTGAACACACACACACACACACACACACACACACACACACACACACACACACACACACACACACACACACACACACACACACACACACACACACACAAAAACACAATAAAAATAATAAAATAATAAACACAATCCTACAGAGACACACTTAGATTGGCAGGTTATTTTGTACTTTGGACATCATCGTACCACTTGTGATCGGCGCCGAAAAAGCTTTTAACTTCCTTTGATTTAAAAGACACAAAGAAAAAAAGAAATACATTTGAAAGTCCACTTCAGTGAAGGACAAATGACACCAAACACGCATCACTATCAATGAACCCCAGCTTCCACACCTGCATTAAAATGTTCGACATGGTGGCTTTCCATGCCTCCTCCGCGCTTTTATCTTTTATCCATCCACGCACGCCAAATACTGCCGCCTTTTGTCAACTGGCGCACCGCAGACGGCCTCCGTCCCATCTCTGGAAGAATTAGCAGTCGAGGTAAAGCGTGTGAGAGTGTGTGTGTGTGTGTGTGAGTGTGTGTGTGTGTGTGTGTTTGGGGGGGGGGGGCCCTCCCACATACCCAGCCTGTTGTTTCTTGTGAGGATAATGTTGTGTGTTCAAGCATTCGTTTATTCCTAATCCTCGTATTATCCTTCACAATAAAAGCGCGGTGAATGTATTTATGTATATATCTTTTTCTTTTCTTTTTTTTTAAGGCAGGGGGGTGGAGGGGGGGCCAAGAGGAGCTCAGCGGAGATGGGGGGGCCCCCCGCCGGTGGCAGAGGCTTTGCCTTTGATGCGCCTCGTCTCAACCGCACACCTGAGTGATGATGGCTCTCCTCGTAGCGTTATCCCCGACGCTGCGCCGCGAGCCTTTCATTAGACGGCGCACCCCGGCGCACGCTGTCATCGAGGCGGAGGGGAGACACCCGTGTTTAATGTGTTTACGGGCGTTTAGAGCGAGAGTTGGTCTGTGTGAGGGTTGGGGGGGGGGGGGGGGGGGAGTGAGGGGAGGGGAGGGAAGGGGAGGGGTCCACCTCAGTGGCTGATTTCCTGTGCTGCATTTTATCTATGTTTTGTTTGTCTTTTTTGAGCCGGTGAAGGGGAACTTAAGGAGTGAGTGGGTGGGGTTGGAATGGATGGATAGGTGGGGGTGGGGGTGGGGACGAGGGGGACGGGGACGGGGACAGGGACGGGGCGGAGGAAGTTAGTCTTTTTTTTTTGAGCCGCTGAAGGGGGAACTCATGCCGAGAGCGGGTAGGGTTGGGTGAGTGGGCGAAGTGGTGGGTGGGGGGGATTTGGGGAGCAAAGGATTGGAATTTGAGGAATTGTTCTCGTCTTGTGTTAAACTGGCACCCCCGTTTTGCGGTCGAAGACTGCATGTGTTCATGGGAAGCATCAGGGTTGAAATAAGCCCAGTGACGTTACGCTATAGAGCTGGGTGTGTGTCGGGATTTTTCTGACGCCGGGGTTCCCCAGGATCTTAGCTTGCTGCCTGGGCAACCGTGCAGTGAGTGCACATAGACATAAACAATGAACATGGTTATGAAGTGCAGCGCAAATGAGGTTTGATAACTATTGGGGAATGTGAAGCTGACGTCACAGTGTTACAACGCTTTGCTGAATGCTCCACTGTGTAGAGGTCATCTCTGTTGGTCTACAGTAGGTTACTGAATTAGAGAAGGCTGCCGTTCCAGGACCTAGTCCTAAAATCGCATTACTAGGAACCTCGTTTTGTTTATGGATGGAATGCTTCCCTCAAAATACTTTGCTCCTCTATTGCCAGAACATTCTCCTGGTGATTCTGTCCCACAAGATGGTACACTGTGTGACATAACATCCCATTCCCTATTGGTCATAGCTAGCATTCATCTGATTCATGTATTGTGCTGGTCTAATAGATAAAACACGCCTCAATCACATCTGTGAGGGAATAGGAGCCCACTGCTGCCACATCCAAAATGGCCTGTTTGCAGATGACTCAAACTCATATATAATCTGCCGCTCCACTACGTCACTGCAGGGCAGAAGAGGCACACACAAGCACAGAGGACAGAGGATTAAAATCACAAGATAAAAGGACTCTAATGATTAAAACAAGAAGTTGGGTTACAAAGTCTTCACAGACTTTCGTAAACCACGGTAACTCTCCTTCTCTTATCTCTTGGAAAGGGTTTGTTGTTTTTTAAAATTGAACTGAATAAATGAAGATATAGAACCGTAGCTCTGTGATGTGTTAAGGAGGTCGTGAGGTTGAGATTGAGGCGGCTTCTCACACCCTCACTGGGGAAGACTGAGGTGTCAAAGGAATCAAAGATAGACAACCACACACGCACAACCTGAAATGGATAAGCGCTTCTAATGAACACATGCCAGTACACAATGGTGATTTGTTATCAAATTCCTTTATTAAAAACTGCATGTGTGTGCGACTGTGTGTGTGTGTGTGTGTGTGTGTGTGTGTGTGTGTGTGTGTGTGTGTGTGTGTGTGTGTGTGTGTGTGTGTGTGTGTGTCTGTGTGTCTGTGTGTGTGTTTGTGTTGCCACCATCTGCGTGCCAACGTGTGTAACTGTGTGTGGATGTTTCTGCATGAGGACAGAGTTTGCCTTTAAGGTTGTCTCGAGGTGTGTTGATGTGTGTGTCGGCGCCGGTGTGCGTGTGTGTTTTGCACGCTTTTGAACGTGATAGTGTGCCAGGAAACTCTTCTGCGCCTTTTTTGACGTCGAAAACAGAGCAACATCTGTGTTTCATTCGCGTCCATAACACGGTTAAGCCGGCCTTATATTACATCCCCTGCGCCCCCACCACTGACTCAAATGAGAAATATGTACGCAGCGGGCCGCTTCTGTTTCCTCCCTTCTTTCGAGATTGTGTCATGTTTGATATACGCACGGTGAAATATGGAAAATATCATCTCACCCTCTGTCTCTTGCTGTCTCCGCTAACCATTTTAACATTTCTCATGTTCTTATGGTTACTTATGTCCACTAATCTGTCTCTTTTAAGAGAGTCAGGTTATTGTATTGCAGACATATGTCTCTGCTCGGGCAGGCAAGTGAAGGGGGATTTACGACGGAAAGAAATACTGCAGGGAATTTAATATTAACCACACGCACTTGTGTGAATTGGTTCACTTGTTACTGCGTGTCGCTCGTCTTGCGTGACAACAAGTAGAATGTCCTGTCTGAGAAGGATCACATTCCTATTATTCTTTCTAGACACTCAATGACACTCAATCATGACACTGGGGAAGGAACCAAACTTTTAAATAAATACGCCATGGGTATAGTGATACCCTGTAATGGTATGTTGTAAGTTATTTAAAATTATAAGACTGTGGCTTTTCTGTGGTGGGCATTACATAAACATAAAAAGTCCACAGCGCTTAGCGTAGTAAAGATGTCCACAAAATCCTCGAACCCATATGGAAACTCCAAATACTCAATTTAATTAGATGTAGATCCAAAAAAGTAATTTAATGCAAACATTAAAGTAATCTCCAAAGGTCCATCTTTGTAATGTCCTTTCCGTCTTACATAAGGTCTAGGTCAACCATCTTGGGAAGTGTGCCCACAAACCAAACTCAATTGTGAGTGTGGTCAAATTGAAACAATTACCTCCACCTGCTTTCAATGTCTCTCCTCCCCAACACAACATCAGACATGTACGAAAACAAAGCAAAACCAAAAACAACAAAGGCAGAGCCTGATATTACCATATGTAGAAAGTGTGCATGGTGAACATTTGTACATAATAACCTCTTGGTTGTCTTTATCGTTTGAGCGATTGTTTGAATTATGAGCCATGAGCTGCGTTGAGCTTGACGAGGAGACGTCCGCATGCGATACCTGAAGGGAGTTCACAGAGTCAGTCCGGAGACGGGATAAAGCTGTCACATCTGGACTCTGTCAGACTGTTTCAAACTGTATCGCTTTCCGCCTAATGTGTATCACATTGGAAGTCACCGAGGGCCCATTTGTTCTGTGGAAACCTCTGTGAAAACACAGGCTTGTGTAACAATCGAGATTTCCAATCACACACACGTGCAGACCAATTGCGTTGTGTTGTTCTAATTAATCAACATAAAGTATGAACATATATAACCATCTCCATTTGTCCGTCTTTTGCCGGTGCTATTCTGTTGCTGAGTTGTAGAGTCATTCTGGTCTAAATCTTTTTTCGAGTCATTCGTCTTATTTATTTTAGTGTAACACAGCAAGTCATGCTGGATAAGCACTGAGAAAAAAGAGCTTAAATAAGACTTGTCGCTTGTCTATGTATAAGACGGTAAGATATGCATGTCGTTGAACAACATACCGGTGAGAAGGATCTAAGCTACTATCAGTTGGAAGTAGATTTATCTTAAGATATACAATAAGCTCTTCTCACTGATAAACTGATAGGAGAATAAAGGCATTTATGTAAGGGCATGGATTTTTATCAGTGGGATTTTTTTTTCTTCTAATTCAAGGGGAACGCTTTGGTTCACTTGTCACTCAAAGCAGCTTTCCCATCTCTCTTTATATTTATTCTCAACTCAACCGTGTCTGCCACTAAACCCCCAAAAGAGCTTGCCTTTGAACACGCGTTTCCGCAATCAGATGGCAAATGGGGTGTGCAGACAATTATTATTTAAACTTTTAATAACAGACCACTCTAATAGGTCCCCAATGGATGGTGTGTCTGAGGGTGTGTGTCTGTGCGTGTGTGTGTATGCAATTATATGCACACATGTTAATGTGTGTATTTATGTGGAGGAGAATGGCTAACCAGCAGCAAAACGAGTGAGCCAGAGAGAGAGAGAGAGAGAGAGAGAGAGAGAGAGAGAGAGAGAGAGAGAGAGAGAGAGAGAGAGAGAGAGGAAACAAAGGGGGCAGGCTAATTTGGTTTGGCTCAGGTGAGGTAATTATTCCTTTCCCCCACTTCACTGCACACCCATAATGATTATTAACCAGCTTAAAGTACTCCAGGAGCACTGGGACTCGGTGGCTAACAGCACGTGGGGCCTGAGGTGTGTGTGTGTGTGTGTGTGTGTGTGTGTGTGTGTGTGTGTGTGTGTGTGTGTGTGTGTGTGTGTGTGTGTGTGTGTGTGTGTGTGTGTGTGTGTGTGTGTGTGTGCGTGCATGTGTGTGTGTTTTAGTAAAGGGGGAATCTGGGCAGGGTGGGTTTGGGCTGACCGAAGGAGGAGGATGGGAAATCATTATGCTAATGAGATGTGGTCAGAGCCATGTGTGAGCACACACACTCACTCACACACACACACACACACACACACCCTGACACGCTATAAACTGCTGGGAGGATCCGGGGGGTTGTCGGGGTCAGGGCGCTCCACCGCATCTGTTGAGTGCCCCCCCCCCCCCCCCCCCCCCCTCCCCAACGCCCCCCCTCCCCCCCCACACACACACACACACGCCATTTCCCCCGCTTACGTCATTGTGTTTTTACACTCTTTCCTGGGTGTAGCAAGCTGTTTTCTTCTCCTCTCTGTGTCACTGTTGCCAAGTCTTCAACTCCTCTCGTCTCTTTCTCTCTGGCACCTGATTCCCTCCTACGTGTTGATCAGAGGTGGCCAACCTAAGCACGAGAGAGAGAGAGAGTAAGCATACAACACTGATTTCTGCGAGCACACACAGCGTGTATAGATCTTAACACAAGTATAATAATAAAAGTGTATGACATGGCTCTGAACCACACAGAGTCATGCGTGTGAAATAAACCAAAAACACAACACACACACGTTAAATCTATTCTATACAACCCTGAAAAGTCCAATCCAACTCTGGCGGCCCGAAGAAAGAATCCTTGCGGGCCCCAAAGGGCCGGCGGACCACAATTTGGACAGCCCTGGTTTACATCAACTCCACAACCAACCTAGGGGAAAACACTTTGTTTTCTAATGCAGAGACTAGTCTGAAAACGCACAGTTCTGAGTTGAACTAGTTAGAAATGTCATACGGTACAGAATATACACCAGGGGAGGGAGGAGGGTGGGGGAGAGAAAGAGGAGGAGGGGGTGGGCGCGGAGGTTAGCTCTCAGTCTGTCTGTTAGCGGTAATTAGAGGGTTGCATGTGGATGGGTCAGAGGGGTGGGTGGGCACCGTCAGGGAGCAACCCCCTGGGTCACACTGCAGTGTGTGGTTGTGTGTGTGTATGTGTGCGTGTTGTAGCAGTAATACGCCAGCCCCTCTCTGTTGATAGTGGGGCAGGGGGGGCCTCTCAGCATGTGCTGAAGGTAAGACACATCCCAGTAAAACGTCCATTCATAGAAGCACACACACACACACACACACACACACACACACACACACACACACACACACACACACACACACACACACACACACACACACACACACACTACAACATTTCACTCTCACCTAACACTGTAGCTGTAGCTGCTGCAATTGGATGGATGGATGGATTGAGAGAGAGAGAGAGAGAGAGAGAGAGAGAGAGAGAGAGAGAGAGAGAGAGAGAGAGAGAGAGAGAGAGAGAGAGAGAGAGAGAGAGAGAGAGAATGTGAGAGAATGTGAGAGAGAGAGACATACAGCCTGGCAGAAAGAAAGACGGACAGAAAGACAGACGGACCTACATAGACGGATAGATGTGACTGTGAACGATTTTTAACCGTATAAAGATGCATCTCTCATCCACACGAGCAACCTGGTGCTCTGCAGAGCGAAGGGCTCAGAGGAACCATTTTAAACATTAGCAGATGACGAGCGAGCATGGAAGGACAGCAGGAGAGAGAGAGAGAGAGAGAGAGAGAGAGAGAGAGAGAGAGAGAGAGAGAGAGAGAGAGAGAGAGAGAGAGAGAGAGAGAGAGAGTGAGAGAGAGAGAGAGAGAGAGAGAGAGAGAGAGTAACGTGTTAGAGCAAGAGCCGGGGACTTGTCTAGACAGCGGGGGTAACTGACAGGAATATCAGCAGAAGGGAGGGGGGGCGGGTAGGGGGGGTGCACGGGGGCAAGGGCAGCAGAGGAAGAGTGAGCGATATCTTGACAGGTTTCAGGAGTAAGATGATTAATTACCTTCAAGACGTCTCCGAGCTGGCAATTTCCTCCTGTTACTGCTGTGTTGGGCACTGCAGAACAGAAAGGAGAGGAGGGGTCCAGGGCCCCGGGGGCCGAAGGTGACGGCGCGTTACAGTTGGTTCTCTTTTCACAGCTAAACGCTGAGACACACATCAACAACAGGGTTCAAATTCCTCTGGATGTTAGCCTAGGAAGTATGTGTTTATCTGTAGCATAACATGTGTATCATAACATGTGTATGGCTTTTTCTTATGAGTATGCAGCTGCATCATGGATGGGGAGGGGGATGGATGGAAGCCATCTTGGATGTATTAGACGCTGGTTTCAACACCTTTGCGCGGTGGACTCCCTAACTCACCCAGCCCTCACCCCGTTGGAAGAACACTTGTAAAAGAATAGGATGTTGAATGAATGTATGCCGGCGGAAAATACACTGGATCAACATAGGACTTGAGAGAGCTGTAATAACATTGGAATAGACTACCTCGTTTCATACAGGATTGGGTGAATTATGCATACAGCACGAAAGGCATTGGGACAGTGCTGGCTACTCACGCATATGTTTTATCATTGGAATGTTTTTGTAACATGGGTGTTTATAATACAATTGTTAACACCCTGTACTGTATTCGTCAAAACGTAAGAGAAAAAAAATAAAGAGAGGTTGAATGAGACAACGAGATGAGAGACAATTGGGAAGAGGAGGAAGAAAAGTAGAACTACCAACATTAAAGTTAAAAAAGCTTTCCATTTTATGCTCAGAACCTTCTAGTTCTTCGTAGCCTTTTTGGTTTCTTCCACTTTTTTTTTACCTCTTAACATTCAAACTTTTCAAACTTTCATTATCGTTCTTTATTATCCATAACCAATCTCACATTTGGCTCCATCTCTCTCTCTATCTCCCCTCCTTCTTGCCCGATAAGACCCTGTAGACTCTCTCTCTCTCTCTCTCTCTCTCTCTCTCTCTCTCTGTATTTCCATGCACTGTCCTCCCCTCATCGCCCCCCTCCATCCCTTCTCACCTCCCTCCCTCTCCCCCCCCAACTGAACATTATTAGCTTTGTAATTTATTATTTGCGAGGGGAACCCGTTATCAGGGTGCGTTTGCTATCGTGGGCCCACTTCATTACTCACGAGGAAACTCTCCCTTCTTTGAATGTGTTCCCAGATATACCACGCTCCGCTGGATTCTGGCTCTGATATGAATATGGTGGCAAGGACCTCCCCCTCCCACACGCACACACAAACACACACAAACACAAACACAAATACACTCACGCATGCACACGCATACACAGACTCGTGCTAAAAACGCACACACATACAAGCATGCACAAACAAATACAAACACTCATGATGAAACACCCACACATACACGCACAGACACACACACACACAAACTCAAGAATACACACAAGAACGCACATGCACGCCTGCACCCTTTTGCATCTTTATTATCCTTTCTCAAAGAAACGTCATAAAAGAGAGATTTACACACCGACATGTACACACAATACACTCAATGCTCACCCACACACACACAGGCACACTCACAATACACATACAACGCACACTCACACACACACACACACACTTGATTTTATTGTTCTAAAATCAAGTGCTTCAGATGCTACCATAAAGAAACTAAGTTTTAGGAATGCTAATGTGAACGGGGCTTTCTCTGTTCACGGAAAGGGTTCAGTGTGTTTAAGTGTGACCCTAGCATATGTGACTGATCAAGCACCATGAGGACTGCGGCCATAGATCTAGAGGACATAGAACGTGTTAAAAAAAAAAGGCAGAAAACCCCAACCACTATCAGTGTCTGACACTTGCGGGAGTCCAGTTGTTTTGAGTAGTCTCCGGTCTGCGGTGTTTAACTCGTGTTTCTATTTAACAAGGTTGTCCCTGCACTGATTCAGCGAATAAGCTCCCACGTTTTCTAGGATTTCAGAGGCCCTGCTAGGTTGTGAGGAGAGGGACAGCTGTAGTGTAGAGGTTCTCCAAATGTCATTCCAAAATGCAGTGGCACCATATGAACTTCAAAATGCAAATACCCAATCTGTGTTATAATACCAACATGATCTGAGAGGCTTAGCATCCGTGATGAATATCCTGTTTATCGAAGCTCAACATGGACATAAAAAACCTGTCTATCCGGACTATCTGCTCCGTGTGTCGTCTGCGATACGGGTCTACGTGTGCGTTTGTAGAAAATATTCTTTGACAGACACCGCCTAAAACTCTCCGAGCACACATATTTGAACAAGAATGCCTACTTGACGCGGAAAAAATCTCGCCGGCGCA
>NC_079422.1:18452226-18457226 GCF_026213295.1 Gadus chalcogrammus
AAGATATAATTGTTTTTAGTCATAATTTCATTAGGTATTTAGTCTGGCCATAATGTAGTGTGCTATTCATCCATTGTGTGACAATTCAAAACGCTGTATTTCTCTGTTGTTTGAAAAAAGATGTCTGCACGATTATCCAGACATGTAGAATGTGAGCCTACTAGAATTGCCATCATTTTGATATGGTGAAGGCTGATCGTGTGTGTGTGTGTGTGTGTGTGTGTGTCTGTGTGTGTGTGTGTGTAAGTGAGGTTTAGCATGTCGCTTCTTCCTGCGGGGAAGACTGCTGTCCAGCCCCAGATAGAGCATGCTGCGAGAGCAATCAAAATAGCCATAAAGATTAGGTTAACAGTGGGCAAGGGCCGCTGAAGATAAGTGTTCACAGCGGGTTGCTGTTTTTCAGATGTTTTCCCCGCACAAAAGAAATAAACCCACCTGTGTCTATAAGGGATACACACTGTGTCAGACACAATGATGGAGCGCCATTCAGTGTGTCTGTGTCTGTGTGTGTGTGTGTGTGTGTGTGTGTGTACGTGTGCGTGTGCATGTGTGTGTGTGTGTGTGTGTGTGTGTGTGTGTGTTTGTGTGATGTTTACCCATCCGTGTTTGGTTTGCGGCGCGTGCTACTCACATAGATGAGAGAATAATTACGAAACAATGTTTTCAATTAATTTTGTACACACTCTAGCAGAGGAGCCATGCACTGGACTTTGAAGATTTTTTGTCTCCCCCCCATAAGATATTTAACCATGACGGGTCACTGTTAGTCCCCAGCTCTTTATTAAATGCATATTTATTAAGATGAACTAGGGTACACATCAATGAATATGGAAACAAACTAAAGCATTGCAGATATAAATATTTACAAACAGGAAAATATCAAATTATTAAATTAATTGAAATGGTAAGTGCAATTCAGAACCAAACGGCTGTATTGAAAGAACACTTAGTGGAAATGTACTTAGGACAAAGCAATGAAACACAGGTGTACTGGAAATCGGAAATTGGCACACTTTGAACAGACTTACTCTTTTGATGTTGAAATCCTCTTTGTTTCATGGTTGTTCACAAACAATCTTTACCTTTCCAAAACAAATCACTACTATAGCTTAGTGTACAGAAGTGTGCATTTTTTTTGCAAATGACTCAATGGCCGAATGGGTTTGTTATGCTGGTCCTCTGAAGCCTCACCACTACTCAGCCAGGACTGGAACCGACAACCCCACGATTGGAAAGTCAAACGCTTTACATGGAATAAGGCAAAAGTTTACCGCTGAGTAATATCAACCTGGAGGACACCTGTCACTCAGTTACAAGTGTGTATGTGTTATGTATTATTCAGTTATAAATGTTGACAAGAAATATGATCCCAAGACATAATCCTCAAGAAGTGAGCAAGCAACTCTGCATTTCCATGGTACTTTCAAGTTGGTGTTTGACGTTAGAATAGAAGATGAAACTCATGCGTTGGTATCCGCTGTAAGGCTCCCTGAAGCACGCCGCTAAAGAGCTTGTCATGCAAATGTGCGGGACAGATCCCTCCAAAGAAAACAAAGCCACTGACAAGACAATGATAAGCACGGACAAAAAACTTTGAGTGAGGAAGGCACACTGCCACTAATTGAATCAGACGTCGGGACAGAAGAAGAGAAACATTGTTCATTTGTTGTACAAAAACAAGTTTTATTATACATAATTCACTTTATGCACATTTTGTTTTCGCAATTCACCCGGCATTACTATCTAAATTATTGTTCTGAATATGCAACAGCTTTTAATAATTTAACAAGTCTGCGTTCTCTTTTCAACGTGCCGCTGTGGAAATTAATTTGTTTGAATTTTGTCTCAGTTTTGTTTATGTTTCTCATTTCCCGTTTTCACCCCCCGCTTCTGGAAACTGTAGCATCAAGAGTTGATTGACAGGCCAGCTGCAGCTAAATTATAAGCACATTATTTTCCAACGGTGGATCATTGTCAGTCTCTCCGTTGGCCTCTGGTTAACTGTGCTCCGTTTCTATAGTTCTTTCTGCCTGTCTGTGTGCCTGTCTGTCTATTTGAAAAAAAGAATAACTGAACCCCCATAAAAAACATTCCATTCAAAACAGTGTGAGATAAAAGAAGGTGTGCGTTGAGTGGTCTGTGATAAGGTGACGCCTTTTCTCTGGGAAAAAAAAATACACCACCACCCTCATCATTTGTCAGGTTTTTAGTAATGTGGCATGTTTTTCTTGAAACAGTATCTCCAGATCCTTTCCTGGCCTGCTGCCTCCTTACTGACAACATGTGTCTGGGTGGTAAGCAAAGACAAAAAAAACTATAGCTAACCACCTACAGCTAGATTACCACACTATCCTTGTTTTAAAGCACCTTTTCTTCCTCAACTAGCTAACCACACTGACTGTTAGCATCTACCATTCCTATACTACCTATCAATACTGACTTTATTAGCATATTATGCTTCCTAAGCTACCTAACCACACTGGCTCAATTAGTATTTCGTCAGCAAGCTAACCACACTGGCTCTGTGACATATAATGCTTCCTGAGCTAGCTAACCGCAATGGCTCCATTGGCATCCAATGCTTCCAGAGCTAGCTAACCACAATGGCTCCATTGGCATCCAATGCTTCCAGAGCTAGCTAACCACACTGGCTCTGTTAGCATCTCACCCTCCTGTCGTTTCCTGATAATATCTAGCTCCTGCAGTGTTTTGACTGTTACATTTTTGACAAGCGTACCATAAAAGAAGCTAGTCTGCTACATATCTGTGACACTGTATACCTACACTCAAACATAGGCGATAACAATCTGCCAACCGCGGAGAGACTGGGCAGACGTTAGAAAAATACCACGTTTGTTTCCTGAACAGTCTCAAACAAGGCGCGAGGTAAAACAAAAGCTGACACTGTAGAAAGATATGCTACCATGTGTGTGTGTGTGTGTGTGTGTGTGTGTGTGTGTGTGTGTGTGTGTGTGTGTGTGTGTGTGTGTGTGTGTGTGTGTGTGTGTGTGTGTGTGTCTCTGTGTGTGTGTGTGTGTGTGCGTGTGTGTGCGTGTGTGTGTGTGTGTGTGTGGGCTCCACCGTTCTGGTGAGCCAAGTGTTGGTTTGTGCTTCAACCAAACAAAAAAACAAACAAAGAAGCTAAGTGACAGCGTGCTCAATCTTCCCCTTATCTCCACCCTATTTGTGACTTCCTCCACACAATATTCAATTCAGACCAATGATGTTTATCACCTGCAGAAACCTCCAGAACACAGTTTGTAGCCTGAAACTAGAGCTATGTGTTTCTTTTTGCCCTCTGCATTTGCAACCAATACATTCTCTCAGATCCATGATAAGTGTTCTCAAACCTGAGTTGAAGAAACAAAAATATCCAAAAGCCATAATTCACCAACTACATCTCAGTTTCTTATGTATTAGCTGGGCAGCTCCATTGGCTTCTTGCCATGTAGGCCTAATGTATAAGTGGGCAGGAAATGCATCAATTAATTACGTAATTGTGTAATATATGATATGGCTAGTAACAGTAAAGAATATTAGTAATCATTAAGGGAAAAAGTTACTTTATGGCAGCTAGAAAAACACATCCTTTTATATTTAACTCAAAATTCAATTTGATAAACAAAAACTAAATAAACAAATAAAAAAGTTAGAACTACTTTGGATAATGGTTTTAATTGATTTTAATTTGATTATTTTATGTATTGCTGAATCAACAGGCTCAGTGTGCAACTTCAAGAAAAAACCCAGCTCAAGTGGATAATAAGTCAAAAACATCGGAAATGTGACACAATGTACACAGAACGACACGACGAAACACAAATACATCTTTGCCTTCGTCTTCATCCTTGTCTTCTCTAGGTAAAAGCCATCGATTAAACCACACACAGCGGGAATCTCACACTGCTACACAACCTGCCGTGACACATCCATGTAAATGATGACATCACAAATTCCCAATCACTCCCGTCATCAGTTCCTTTTTCCCGGGGAAGTTTTTCTTCTTCTTCTTCCTCGGAGGAGGAGGAGGAGGAGGAGGGGCACTTGTTGGGGTGACATCCGGATCCCTGAGACGACACAGAGGCGGCGTGGCGGCGGTGGCGGAGATGGAAGACTGTGTGGCTTGTGTATGGATTTGCTGTCAGCGGGACCTGTGCCCTCCCCGGCTGTGACTGACGGCCCTCTGGATGAGTGCTCAGCCAGCAGGCCAGGCGGCCAGGCCGGGGTTAAGTGTTACTTACCGCCCGGGTCGCCGCTGTGAAGTCTCTCTTTCTCCCTCGCTCTCACACACACCAACCCTGCTCACACACGCACACACACACACACGCACACAGGCGCGCAGACAGAGAAGTGCACATAGAGGCACCCACACAAGCGCGGGTGCCAACACACAAACGCACACACACACTTAAGTATTCACACACACACACAGAGAGAGGCACTCACACACATACACAGGCACACCACACATAAACACACACACACACACACACACACACACACACACACGGACACATACACACAGACACACACATGCACACAGAGGCGCCATCCTACACACACACACATACACACACCATCACCCCCCCCACACACACACAGACACACACATACGCAGATATGTATACACACAGACACTGCGGGTATGCACACACACAGTCAGGCACATGCATGATCGTGGAAGCACACACTCACACATCCATAAACACATGCAAATGCCTGCAGACACACACTCATACACTCTCACACACAAACACACGCAAACACACACACACACACACACACACACACACACACACACACACACACACACACACACACACACACACACACACACACACACACACACACACACACACACACATACCGTAGTGAGGACCGATGACATGATGGATTACTTGTGTCAATGTCAGACCGTCAGAACCAGCCAGATGCTGATAAGGTGTACCAGACCACCCCAACGACACCAAGGCAGCCGGCCTGCTCCCCATTAACATACT
>NC_079422.1:18462226-18464726 GCF_026213295.1 Gadus chalcogrammus
ATATGAGCACATCAATCCAATATGTGCTGAAAGGGTTAGCTAGACATCTTCGAGTCCAACTCCTGCTGGTGAATGCTAATCCATCTTAATGTGCATTATTGTCTAGCATCCTGGCTAGCACTCTCCGCCCGCGTGTGTGTGTATGTGTGGGTGTGGTGTGTGTGTGTGTGTGTGTGTGGGTGTGTGTGTGTGTGTGGGTGTGAGTGTGTGTGTGTGCGAAGGACCCTGATGTTTCAATATGCCTTCACAGGGCTGTAGCCGCCCCATGTGTTAGCTTTCCATTGTACAGATGATCACCCCGGAATCGGTCAGTGTAAAGGTTTTTTTATATAGTGATGGCGTTCGTTTTACGGGGGCCTCATTTCAATGGCTTCATGAATGGGTCATAAAGCAGGGCGGTTTGCAGTTTGCGCGCAACGCCCCTCTAACTAATAATGAAAAGCCCGGGATCAGCTGACTGCTAACCCTATTTACAAGCGCACATAATTTCATTGTGGCAGCACTATCAGGGTAAATACGCCTGGGCCCGGCCATGCATAAGACCGGGGGAAATAAAAGCCAGATGAGATAGAGGTCACGTGGCCCAGGCGCGACACCTTTTAAAACACTTAATGTGCCTTAGCTGATGTCCAAAGCTTGTAGGGTATTACTTGGACTGACTCTCGGCTAATTAATAGATCATTTGAATGATATCCGAGGTGTCACACTCATTCAGCCGTCGCCGTTGACCTTTCACGACTTGATCACCATTCCTCACCCCGGGGATTCTTTGCTGGTGTGTTTATTTATTTTCCACCCATCGTAAGTGTGATGTCTGCTTATTCCCCGTGATTGGACCCTACATTGAAATTCAGATCTTGAAGGGCAATATCATGTGGTGTGTAGTCAAGTGTGGAGATTGCTAAACTATAAATCCCTTCTAACCTATTACAAATGAACGTTGACGCATTATCGTGGCTCACATTGCGTTGAAATATTGATGATAATTGAATCGGGCAAGGCGATTGCCTTCGTTTTTTTTGTTGTGTTGTTGTCATATTTTTTACTGTTCTAATAATTCTGCGAACCCTGCCGTTATGATAACCGCCACGCGCCGCTGACCGCAACACAGACCCCGCCGTGTGTGTACCAACTAAACAAACAGACGGGACCCCGTGTTAATGCCCCCCCCCCCCCCCCCCCCCCACAAAGAAGAGATACGAGCAACCGGGGCAGGAACCACAAAGTCGCCGTCGCCTCCGCAGATGTTTGTGTTTCCGACCCCACCTCTGTGTCTCCAGTGAGGGAATGGGTGAGTAAGATTGGCAGGAGGGTGGGTGGGTTTGGTGGGGTGAGGATGGGGGCAGGGTGAGGGTGGGAGGGAGGGAGGGAGGGAGGGAGGGAGGGAGGGAGGGAGGGAGGGGGAGGGATATCTTTTAATATCGCTCCGAGCAAAGATATCCCATTTAGACATCGCTCAAACAGTTATTAACAGTATTGATTTATGTTTGAGTGATCGGGGGGCCGGAGGTGGAAGAGGGGGGGGGGGGGGGGGGAGTGGGGTTGGAGGAGGGCGGGGGGTTTTGGTGAAGTCAACCGTCATGACCTCCCGCCTGGGGACGGAAACGGGCTGACACAGATCACAGCTGTCTCCTGTGCGGTGGAAAAACCGCCTCTGTGCGTCTGTGACATCTTAGATTACTGGATATGGAAGGGGGTGGGGGTGGGGGCTGGAGGTGGGGGTCGTGGGTGGAGGTGGAGGGTACGGACGCCAGAATGATCATTCTCATGTGTAAGCGGCGCGTACTGTATATCATGTGTCCCCACTGCCAAACCTCCTTTGGACGGGATTTTCCTTTGCATTCTCTAAAAACAGTGGCCTGTTGTTTCCTGGTCTGATTGTCTATCTGTATGTATGCGTGTGTGTGTGTGTGTGTGTGTGTGTGTGTGTGTGCTTTTTTGTGTGTGTTTTGCTTTTTTAAACAGAAGCACAACCATCCTTGGTATTCAAACATATAGGGGAAACAGACGCAGCATTGTAATCAACAGTTAAACAAATAATAAAACGGTATCCATCAGACTTGATAGAGTTGTTCCTTGCAGCCAAAGAAGGTTATCTCCATTGATTTATCTCCATGGGCTAATCCTCAGTCACGCTCTGAGCCACGTTCCTCCATTTGCATTTCTCCACCACGCTGCTTGGGTATAAGTGCCTGCAGAAATGTGTGGGATTAAACATCAATTAAGGTTATAGCATATAGAATGAGTGTAATTATATTTGAGATAATCACTCTTTCTCCTTTAAGCGGTGTTGTGTATTTCTGGATATTATCGCGCTCCGAATAGCAAGTAAGCAGCGGTAATCTCGCCATTTTTTATACAGTGTTATGCAAAGCTAATACTTAAGAAAACAATTGGATATCGTTGCATTGTCTCTTTGGATCGCACTACCTTCAAAAAAACAAAAACACGAAGGGTTTATTGTAGGCCCGCTGAATGGCAAATTGGTTTTTCAGCATTT
>NC_079422.1:18469726-18471145 GCF_026213295.1 Gadus chalcogrammus
ACATGATAGCTGTGTTAGTGTTTTGTCATGTGTTGGGGGTGGGAGGGGTAAGAGAAGGTTCCATTCCTCCATCCCGCTCCCACTCGCCGACCACCCCTTCCCTTCACTTCACCTCCACCCTATTCCTCCCCCACCACATGACCCCACATAAACAGGCACAAACAACACACACTCTCTCTCTCTCTCTCTCTCTCTCTCTCTCTCTCTTTCTCTCTCTTTCTCTCTCAGTCTCTCTCTCTCTCTCTCTCTCTCTCTCTCTCTCTCTCTCTCTCTCTCTCTCTCTCTCTCTCTCTCTCGCTGCTATATAATCAACAAGTCGCCACGGTGACGGGGCCCTCGTATCTACACAAACACAGTCACGAAAAAGGGATATGTATTCTATGTATGTGTTTATAGATGGATGCAGTTGTGTGTATGTATCCCATATATTAGGGAAAATGTGAATGTGAATGTGAATATGAACATATGAAAATCGACACATATGAAGTATACGGATGTATATAACAAACATGTAAAACATAAGTCACACACACTTTAAAACGTGAGTCATTTTATGCAGTGATTGACCACCATGCATGCAGTGAGGAGATAACAACGACAGCCAAACTGTCTTTATGCATCCTGGGACTAATTTGCACCATTCAGAAAGCGTGCCGTTGTGGTCTCACCACAGAAAGCATTCCTTCCCCACTGTTGGTTTGATTACTCTTTTAGACGTTGGGTGTGCTGCTTGGCACACCGATGGCTCGTCGTGTCCAACTTATTTTCCTCCCCATGTTTCTAAACCACAGCATAAGAATATCTGAGCGGGCGAAAACAAATGAATCGTTATCTTAACTCGGACAAGGGGACCCATTGTTTGCTCTTTGAAAAAGGAAAAAAAATACCGCAAGGCACCTTTTTAGGCGACCAGCCATTCAGAAGATTAGACCTCTCACCTTCTGAGGGGTTGCTGGTTCCCTTCTGCTGAGGTGTCCTCTATCAAGGCCCGTCCGTGGATATAATGAGCGAGCCTTTTGGTGCCGTGCGCAAAAACTTTATTTTCCCGTTGTAGTCGCCGATGGAGTTTCAAAGCCAATTCTGTGTATTTGTAACACAAATACACAACTTATTCCCTGCGCGGCCGGCGACAACACACAACCCGAGTCATTAGTGTTTGTGTGTGTCGGGGCGGTTGTCACCTGTTCTCGCCGCGGGACGCTGCCGGACCACCAACAGGCCGTCCTGGCGGGCCGGCGTCCGGTCCAGGTATCAAGGGTTTGTGTGTTTCGTCTGTTGTTGTTTTCTCTGACACAAGCCATATGTTTCCATTTTTTTTCTTTTTTTTTCTGTCAGCAAAATCACATTCGCAACAAGCGCGGACGGTTGTTTACAAAAGTTCTGCCTCCTCTGGTACACTGCCGCCCGTGTTTGCACGCT
>NC_079422.1:18471245-18483745 GCF_026213295.1 Gadus chalcogrammus
TTCACGGCTGCTCTGTGCATCCCCACAGCATTGTTTAACCCCCCCCCCCACATACACACACACACACACACACAGAACACCAGTACCCCTGGGCCCTCCCTCTCCCTGGCAGCGTGTCCGTTTGAACAGAATTTCTACAGTGCAGGGGGGGGGGGGGGGGGGGGGGGGTGTGGAGGAGGGGTGGGTGGGGGTGGCGACTGCAGATTAAAGGACACATATTTGGTACACTTCTCTCTTGGTTTCTTCACGGCGTCGCAGGGAGGAGAGAGAAAAATAGAACAACATTTTAATCAAGCCATTAAGTGCCTCTGTTTTCTATTTCCTTTATGGTTTTCGGAGGGTAAAAACGGCGGTCATTATGAGGACAAAACAAGTGTATAATTGTACAACAGGCGGCGGTATCGCTAACAAATGTAAACAACAAATTATGTATCTTGCTTTTGTTTTGTTTTGAGAGCCGTGGAGAGCTCGCCGCTATTACGGCTAATAGTGTGGACCCCGCGCGTACGTGCGCCGTGTGCTATCACGCGGCTGCCGCCGCGCCGCGCCCTGGGCTGCAGATAGGACAATTAAGTAGAAGATGACACCATTACCTCGCAGTAAAAAGGGCCACTTTATGAGTGGGTTCCTTTAATCTCGCCTCCTCCATAACATAACCTATTGTTTAGCGCTCTGTCTGTGTGTGTGGGAGTGTCTCTCTCTCTCTCTCTCTCTCTCTCCTGCTCTCTCTCTCTCTCTCTATCTCTCGCTCTCTTCTTCACCCTCCCCTCGAGAGAAACATGCCACCCTCTCTGTCGGCTTCATCACATGACTCCTGTCCAGGTGTAGTTAACCCCATCAAATCACCGACCCCACCCACCTCCTCTGGTGTGGAGTGTCCACATCCCCCCCCCCCCCCCCCCACTCCCTCCCCACCCCAACCTCTCCCCCCGCCCTTCCTCTGGAAGCCTCCCCCCTCCTTGTTGTGTGCCATCGCAGCCCGCTGGTGCCGTCACAGCCAAGCAGGGCTCAAAAGGCTTTTTAGATTGTCCAAATATTTACTGTGCTGTGTGTCTGAGAATGCGTGTGAGTGTGGGTGTGTGCGTGTGTGCGTGTGTGTGTGTGTGTGTGTGTGTGTCTGTGTCTGTATCTGTGTATGAAGCTTCCGTGCCCACACTTTTTGTGTGGATAGACTGTATTTGTTCATGTGTCTGTCTGCTCCGAGTACACACATGTACACTGTACATGAGGAGTGTGTGCGTGTGTGTGTGTGTGTGTGTGTGGCCGTGCGTGCGTGCATGCGTGTGTGTTTGTGTCTATGTCTGTGTCTGTGTATGTGTGTGTGTATGTGTGTCTGTGTGTGTGTGTGTGTGTGTGCGTGCGTGCATGCGTCCTTGCATGCGTGCGTGTGTGAGTGAATGTTTGTGTGTGTGTATGAGTGTGTGTGTGTGTGTGTGTGTGTGTGTGTGTGTGTGTGTGTGTGTGTGTGTGTGTGCGTGTGTGTGTGAGTGTGCAGGTTCTCAGAGAGAGGGGACTCATTTAGGGGCCCCACTCCACTCCTTTCTCCTCAGCTGCTCCCTGCCTTCCGCAGTAATTAGCCTAGCGTAGCAGCCATCTCTACCTCTCTCCCTCTCTCTTTCTCTCTCCCTCTCTCCCTCTCTCCCTCTCTCCCTCTCTCTCCCTCCCTCCCTCTCTCTCTCAAGCGTCTCCGTCTGGGAGAGACACTTGACACGGCAGACATCAGAGAGATTTCTCAGGAAAAGGCTCTCGCGGCGTCCCAACAGCTCTTAATTAACCACTTAGGTATCCCCCCTCGCTCTCTCTCTCCAGCTCCCTCTCTCTACCGCCTGCTCTACCTCTACCTCTCTCCCCCTCTCTCCCCCTCTCTCTCTCTCTCTCTCTCTCTCTCTCTCTCTCTCTCTCTCTCTCTCTCTCTCTCTCTCTCTCTTTTTCTGTCTCCACCTCTCTCACTGACATGCTCTCTCAGTCTCTCTCTATCTACCTCTTCATCTCTTTCTCCATCTCTCTCTCTCCACCCCTCTCTCCCTCCCTCTCCCCATCCCTCTCTCTCACTTTCTCTCTCTCCCCATCCCTCTCTCTCTCTCCCTCTACCTCTCTCTCCCGCCCGGCCCCAGCGCGTTTCTAACCATTGGAGGGCTTTCTCTGTGCCACGGTGCTAAACACCGGTGGGGGGAAGCGCTGCGCTATCAAAAGATCTGGGTAAATTGAAGGCTTGTGTAAATTATTTTTAATGATTCCCTCCTGGCACATCATTATGTTTGTAGCTACACACTGGCACTTCTGAGACGCCTCGTCTTCGCGAAGGTCATCAGCGGGACCAACTGTGGTGAGCTGCTAGTCTGCAAATGGCTTATTAATTAGCGCTGTGGTTTTACATAGCTGTGAGCTCTGATAGTATGGGAGTGCAGGCATTGTAATTGCGCGGGCATCCCGAAAAAATGATGAGGAGGATGAGGATGGTGGCGGCGGTGGTGGTGATGATGATGATGATGATGATGATGATGATGATGATGATGATGATGATGATGATGATGATGATGATGATGATGATGATAACCCATCTCCAGGCTACTTATGCAAATTGTCCTCCCATATTAGAAAATCATTACCTATCCAAACACCGCAACATTCAGCCCCTCTGAATTACAATGATGGATTTTATGATAATTGCGATTTAATTCTCCCCCCTCTTCACTCTCTCTCCCTTTCGCTCCCGCTCTCCCTCTCTCGCTCTCTCTCTCCCTCTCTCTCTCTCCTGCCTGCATGGAATTGTAAAAATGATGTGGGCATTGTGCGTTGCTATTCATTCTGTATTAGTTAGAGCTGAATGGATTGGGTTTAATTAATTCCCTTTGAATTGAAAATTAGTAAATGTGGAACTGAAATGTGTCTGTTACATTGTCTTTGTCTTGGTGGACCTCATTGGGTTTTATGCAAAATTGTGTATAATGTCGTTGACAGCCGATATGGGGATGGTTTCACCAAATATAAGCTGCTGCTGTTACCTATACCTTAAACCCTGAATGGCTTCAATGCTGTTACCGGATGCCTTGGACGATCCGTCTAAAACCCAGAGCACATTGCCGTGTTGATAGAGGCAATAAACTGTTGTAGAGTTTAGAATCTAAAAAGCCTGGAGTAATATTAAAATGTGGGCGATGAAAGCTACATTTGTGCTCCGTTAAAACAATTTAATTCTAGTTATTGTTTTTGTATGAGGCGAAAACAGCCCTTTGAATGCTTTGGGCTTATAAAATAGGTTGTTTATTGCATTAGAATGAACGACTTACATGTTCTTTAGCAGACACAAATACACATGCAAATAGGTTTGTAAAAATAACAATATTCAAAAGCTACAAACTGAAAAGCATAACATCTAAAAGGTTAGCATTTCAGAAGCATCAACTTCTGGCTGAAAGCAGCAGCTCATTTGGAGGAAATGTCATCTTTTCCAGCCCAATGTCAAGAGCTACTGCGGGGTGAATGTAATTATCAACCGAGCACACCAGTCCAACAAGTGCTTTGTAGTGGAGTATTCAGATCTCCCCGGCAGTCTTCAGAGACTCCACCGCAAACTTTGCATTCATGAGCGGGAGCGAATAGTACAGCGCTCTCGCCATAACCTTGATGAATTGTGCATTTCACCTTAGGCAGTGGAGAAACATGATCAACCCGGAATCATTACACTAAAACCAGTTGAAAGACTTCCCCTCCTCATCCTCTTTGAAACAGATCAAACAGCCACGACCCACACCACCAATTTTTCCATCTCCATTTAGATTCTTTTTACTTTTTTCCCAGACTGTCTGCCTCGTTACATGAGCATTTTACAGACAGTGCAGGCAGTTTGACATGAAGCCTACCGACAACGACTGAGTGCAGTTTGTGAAAGCCTGGAATCTGGTACTGGGGGCCCAATGTTACCCTGTGGCCCCTAAAACTATAGCCACCATGACAAAGCTGTGATCCATCTCTCTTTATGTCTCTCTCTCTCTCTCTCATCTCCCCCTCTCCCCCTCCCTATAACAGCCACTTTTTTCTGGTATGCTGACAGAGGCCCAGGATGCAATCAACATCTGCTAATTTTCTGTCTATTAACCGCGTTGTCGTAACACACACTCGCGATGTTTCGTTTTGTACAGCTGAACTGAGCCGTATGACCCTCATCCATCATCGGCGTGTCATATTTTTATGTCTTGTATCTGCAGTATCCCGCAGCCCAAAGCAAGCATATTACAAGGCCCTGCTTTAAGTGATCGGCCAGCTGCTCGAGTTATGCCCAGCTGAAGAGGTCATTGTGTTTCTCCTCTTGACCGCCCCCCCCCCCTCGACTCCTACTCTCCTCTCTTCTCCCCCCTGCTCTTTCTCTCTCTCTATCCCCTCTGAACATCACAGGGTGGCACAGTGAAAGCCAAGCATAATACAAACCGTCTGTCCTGTAAAGCTATCCTTTGCATCGACTGTGTTTGAATATTTTAGCAGGCAACCACATTACGTCACATCCAGCCGCAAACACACACACACACACACACGCACTTTATATTGAATTGAACACTATCCATGATAAGGCATTATATAAGTCATAGCCACATAGCTGTGCATTTAGAACAGACAAACATGCCATTCATTTAAGTGCTCTCAATTTGAATAAAAACAATGTAAACACAGGTGCTAGGCGGAAACACTAAAGGCCTGTAAATAAATGAATGAATGGATCAATATAAAGTCCAGCTGCTTGCATTTCATTGTCATAAATCCTTAATGGCTCGGACGTAAACTTGTCTTTATTGGAGCCAAATGTTCATCGTGTCACGATTGCAGCAATGCCATCCCATAATATGCATACGGTGCCAGCCGCAACAACAGCTAATGGAAGAGCTGCTCCTTTATACAGAACCTTAGCTCCCATACTTTCAACCAGACTTGAAGAGAGGCCTGTATTAATGTTATTTGTCCGGGTGTATTTAAAAGTACGCCAGGCCCCCATTCACGTTCTAACGTGGCTGGACCTTTGAACCTACGGGACATCTGTTACCTTGGCAGATATAGCAATGATTTCTCCCCTCCTCAAGTACTTTTTCTTTACTTGTTTTTAGTTGCACAGCATCCTCCCGGCGCTCACCCGTCGTTTCTAGGGGGGCATATTTGTGAGTGTGTCTGTGTGTGTTTGTGTGTTTGTGTGTGTGTGTGTGCGCGCGAGTGTGTATGTGTGTGTTTGTGTATAAATAGGCGATTAAGGTGCGATAGCCGGTGCTCATTGTGAAATAAATGTTCTCTGAGTGTCCTCTTGAGTATAGGCAATCCACATCAGCACTCACTGGGGAGCCCTTTCTGTCCCCCCCTCCCCGACACTGTGATGATAGACACAGGCAGTATTTCCTCTTGTTAAGAAAGGGCCCTGTTTATTCTACAGGTAACGATCCGAAACCAGCAGACATACACCCCACAGGAAGAGGGTCGCTCGCTCAAGTTTGTCATCTCATTTCGACTGTGAAATCCATTATGGGATTCTGGTGTGTTTTTTTTTCGTGCTCGGTGCAGCATGAGTTGTATTTGTTATTTTTGGTTCCTTTTCTTTTTTTTTGCAGCGTTCAGCTTTGTACAGCAGCGATGTGTGTGTGAATGCATGTTAATAGTTATTTGTGAATGCTAATCCAAACAGGTTGACTCGTTGTGTGTCGAAGCATCCACTCCAGGTGGTGGAAAGATTCATAACGAAGGTCTTATCTGCTTTTGTTTTCTTTTTTTACTTCGAACCCGACGTATGAGTTCAGCTTGAGGATTTTGCATCGCAAAACAGGAATTCATACATTTGTCTTTTTTGGGGGATTTACAGAATGCATTTCGCCGAGTGTCTGTATTTGTGTGTGTGTGTGTGTGTGTGTGTTGTGTTGTGTGTGTGTGTGTGTGTGTGTGTGTGTGTGTGTGTGTGTGTGTGTGTGTGTGTGTGTGTGTGTGTGTCTGTGTGTGTGTGTGTGTGTGTGTGTGTGTGTGTGTGTGTGTGTGTGAGTGTACATGTGTGTTTGTTTCACGATTCCAGCAGTTTTTTTTTGTTGTTTCTTTTGGTGCGCCATGTGAAAATTAATCTCTCGCAAAAATAAACAGTGGAGCCCAACATCTAATACAGTTAATTGTCTTGGAGCTTGTCTGGCTGCTGCCTCTCCAACAGCTGGTCCTTCTGGCTCATGGCACCATTTCAGCCAGCCTCTGAGATAATAACTTTTGCATCTGCCAAAGAAGTGGCTGTTACTGCCCACAGAATCTACAACTCGCGAATGGAAACAGAGACTCCGACAGAATTTCCTATGCAAGGGGACCCTTTGAATTTTATTAATGTAATGCAAACACAGGCCTTCCAACACATTAAATTGTTGATGTTATGCGAATACACTCCGGAATTGTGGATCCTCATTAACATTATTTGCATGTTAATCTGCATCTTTTTAATTAGTGATATTATTTATGCACATGATTTTTTCCCGGTGATGCCAAGTCGCAGGCACATTAATTAATCTACAGAGATGCCAAACTGTTTTTCCTCCACTTTTATTTGTTTACAACGTGTTCTGGATTCGCGGGGTAAGTTTGGGGAAAAAAGAGGTAAAGAGGAAAAAATGGAAAAAGAAAAAATGCCTTAAGATGAATAAAAAGTACAAAGACAAGATTAACTAAAAGGCCTTTTTGTTTTCATAATTCATATTGTAATATTAGCCAAATGTCATGTGTGGACCCCCTCACGCACAAACAACAACACACATGTACCCAAACACACACACACACAGACACACACACATACACAGGCCCTATCTCTCTCCTCTCTCCCCCTCTGAGATGGGTTATTCAGTTACGGTACCTTGATGTATTATTAAAAGCCATAATGGACTCCTGAGGTTTCCCTTGGTTCTCCTCTTCGTTTACAGAATATAGTCAGTGTTATTCTAATCTCCCTACAACACTGCCATGCATAGGCAATGAGGACCCCCACCACCACCACCAGCAGCAGCCTCATAACCCCCCCCCCCCCTCCTCCACCCTTTGCCTCATCCATAACCACCTACTGCAGAGTACACAGGTGAGATTATACACTTTGCACATCCCGTTGTCAGATAAACATGAAACTTGACGTTAGATCAAACACATACACGCACCCATACAAATACACACACACACACACGCACACGCACACATACACAAATATTCTTAAGTGAAGACATCATATAGACTGATGTAATAAACCAAACAAATGCAGACACACAATTGAGGTCGCATCTTCTGTATTGGGTGGTGGAGGGTTGTGATTGAGCTACATTCCGATTTACATTTGTGACACAACAGGGTCAACCCATAAACGGTAGGCTATGGGAATATTTCAAAGTGATTCGCTTGTTGTGCATGTCAAAGCACTTTGTAGATTCCTTTAGGTGCTATGTAAATAGTTAGATATTTATTAATACCATAGAGATTACATGTGTTCTTAAACGTGTACACCTGTTTTAAAAACAGCTCTTGCTTTCAAGATGTAATCGTTTAGAAAATTGTGCTCAATAGTAATCGTATTTGTTTGCATTCATTGTACCCATCGATTCTTTCATCTTTCTATTATTTGTGCAGCTTTGTAACTACAACCACAATGGGGTGTAGTGCAACACCTCCATCGACCACTGCGGTGTCTGGGATCGCTGGATAGTGTTTCTTTGTCTCCCTTGACTGTTATTTCACTTCATAAGTTAGTAGAATAACAGAAAGCCTTGAAATCAGCGGGCCATGGACCGAATCCTGCAAGAAGCAAACACGAGCACAGCAACAAGTAGGGAAGCCAGAAGAAAGTAACCTGACTGTAACATTTCTAAAAGAAGCTTGAACCTCACAGTGTTCACATGTCTTCACAAGTATGTGTCTTCATGTGTGTGTGGGTGAATGTGTGTGTGTGAGTTTAGGTGAGGGTGTGCGTGCATGCAGCATGTGTGTGTGTCTTTGTGAGCCTGTTTATACATGTATATGCATGAATGAGCATGTACATACATATATATTTTGGTGTGTAAATGTGTGTGTGTGTTTCGTGCGTGTATTTCTGTGCGTATGGATGTGTGTGTGTGGGAGTGTGTGTGCATAAGTGTGTATGTATGTGTGGGTATATGTGTGTGTCATGTGTGAGCATGTGTGTATGTGGAGGGGGGTAGCGGGTGCTGCGATGGCCAAGTTCGTGTGGGTTACAAAGGACACAGCGAGACGGCTGTATCTCATAATGGCCTGGAACATTTATTCAGATTTTCTGCAGCATCTGTTAGATGAGGTCGTAGTAACCGTAAGAACATGATACCCACAGCTGGACTGCTCTCACAATATCCAGGAGGGAAAAACAATATACAAGCACAGATACTGAATCACTACAAAAAGAAGAAGTTGTTTCTTCTTTTTTCCACTTGCACGTTTTCCCGTCGGAGATTTGTCTTTTCTTGTGTAAATTATGTCTTAACTGGCCACGCTTTTAAATGGGACAGGCCCTAAAATGACATGTTCGGACATGGGAGGATGACTCATTGTGTTCATCAAAGTCTCATCCGAGGCGGCCCTGGATTTGGAACAGTTCCTCCTGTTCCACGGCTTTGAACAAAGTCCTTCTGTCAAGATGATAACAAATGCCTGAACATTAACTTCAGAAGGCAACGCTGGCCCTACCACCCCCACCAGAACGACCACCACCGTACCACCACCGTACCACCACCACCACCCTTATGTACACTGCCTTATTTTCCCATCCAAAAGACATCGTAGATAGTGAGAACATCAGGCAGACCCCGGCTGGTGAGGCTTGCGATAGGAATTTGCAGGCTTACAACACGCAGCCAGGGGTCGAACTGATACAGCAGGTAATTTGGCAGATCATGTCCGGTAACCAGATAGCCCGGAGAGAGGGATGGATACATTAAAAGAATAACAAAGAAAAGAATGAAAGAAAAGGAAAGAAACGAGGAAGATGGAAGAAAAGGGGAAGAAAGAACGACTTGACCAAGGGGAGGAAAAAAAATCTGGTGGGAAAAAAGAGGGCAGAGCAGAGTCTTGGCATTCCTCTCTCCATTCACATGAAACCGATAAGTGTGCGTTTCCATTTTGCCGTCGGTTGCCTCCACCTCGACAGAACTGGGGGGCTGATGAAAGTGGCCTTTGTTTCTGAAACATCCATGTGAGGAAATCTGCAAACAAACGTGTTTCACGCTGAAATGATAGAATAGAAGAACTGATCAGAGTCCAGCTCTACGATTGGAATATGCCGAGGGAGACCGTGTAACCATCGGCGTTCTGTTTTGTAAAATCTCAATCTCTTGATTGTTCTCGAGCATAATTCTTTCTTCAAACTTTTGACGTTAGATAAATCTGGGTAAATCAGAAGACATTGAAAAATAGAAGAACGTCTCTGCAGAAATAAGAGAGCATCTATGTCTGGAAGACGTACAGTGGGGGCAGTGTGCCCGCTCCCTCCTGGCGTCGACTCTCAGGAGGCTCAGAAGACATTTAGTAATAATTGCGAACAATCACGTGAGGAAAGCGATAGGCCTGCCCTTTGAGGGATCCGGCGCAGTTTAAGATTTCCACGAGCGGTCTTGTCGTCCCCGACATGTCGAAGCGAGATCAAGACGTTCTCCTGACCTCGGGTAACAATGCACTAGACCGGCCCACTCATCATCGTCACCATCATCATCTTCATCTTCGTCGTCATGGTAATCTGCAACAGAAAGGCTTGATTTCCACCATGTCATGGGAGGGCCCTTAAAATGGCTTTTTAATCCTAAACTAACCATGCTGCACATTACATATAGTGTTCAGGTGAAAGCTCCTTTCCACCGGCCTATTAAACCGAGAGGTGAGCTGGCTCTGTAACCCGAACACTGGAAAAAAATAATGCGCTAAGTCGCCAGTACTGTATAGGCGTTACACCACAACAATGTGTGTCTTTCTTTCTGTTGATGCCACCGGCTCCCCTTTGATGCCCTGGCCTCTGAAAGCAAGGAACGCCAGGGGCTATTTTGACTGAATGGCCCGTCTGTCTGGCCCTGTTTGTTTTCAACTAATTGCCTCAAGATCTAATAAGTTAGTGATGATGTACAGCGAATCACCCGTGACCCCCCCTGCCAAGAGAAATATTATGTCGGACACTAAAACCTGCCCTGGGTAGCTCTAGGTAGTCAAAGACCGCCCCCCCCCTCCCACCCCCAACCCCACCCCCATACCCTCGGCCCTAAAGGTTTCAAATGTTTGGGTCAGTATGTGTTCGAGTAAGGTCATGGGAGCCCTGTAATTACGATATCATGCAAGGCATTTAGGAGGAGAAAGGGGGATCAGAGAGAGAGCAGGCCGAGGCCCCGGGGGCCAAGTGACACTATAGCTGTCCGCCGACATTCATCCCGGCCAATCAAATGCCACGGTTGTACGTGTGGAAAAACCAAGGCGTCCCGTTTTGCTTCAACATTGTCTGACTTCCAACAAGGTTAATACTTTTAACAAATGATTCAATTCAGTATTACGTGTAAGAAGGATGGAAAGCAAGGAATCTCTTATAAATGCATAAACATATGTTAATGTAAATGCACTGTATATATGTTCAAGTGCCGAATGTATGTTTAGTTGCTATGCTATGATAATCCAGACGTGCGAGCGATACACTTGATGTGAATGGGACAAACGTCTCCATGGCTCTTCTTGCAATCATTTAGCATAGATTGAACACACGCACGCACACAGGGAAAGAGCCCTTCCAGATGGTTGCCTGACAAGCCTGATGTAACCAAGAGCCCAGCTAGTGCCCCCTCAGCCGGCGTAACAACAGGCCCCTCTCAGCACCTCTCAGAAACTCTGCAACAGCCGTGTTCACAGTCAAGGTGACTCCAACTGTTACTAAAGGCTTCAAATCGATACCCCCACATGCCTGTGTGATCGTCTGGGGTTTGGGATTCAAATATTGATATGTTTAGAATACATATATTTTAAAAGTATTCCTAAAGAACGACAAAGATAAAGTCTGCAGGATCACATTTTTTCCGGATGGGGGGGTGGTTTGCTAATCATTTTAAATGTCTCACCGTAGTCTATGAACTTATGTAATTGCTGTATAAACACACCATTTATATCCCCGGTTACATTTCAGCGGTAAACACAATGGCCGTTTTGGTTGTTATTTATCGTCTGATTTTGTTTTCGGTGAAGGAGGAACACAAGTTAGTGGAGATAATAGCAAGGTTACAGCGCTAACCTGCCGCGCCTCATGCATTTTGATTGCATGTATTTCTCTGAGAGTATTTATTTTTTCTTCAGCAAAGTATCTATGACCCCGTTACCCCAACACACACACAGTCACACACACACACACACCTCCTGCTTTTATTTTCTGAACGACAGACAGCAGTCCGAGCCAAAAAGCCATTTCACCTGCATTAAGACACAATGAATTATTCATAAACCCCAATTATTTGGTATCATTTATGCAAAGAGTGTCACACAAGGCATACATAAAGCATTAAGGATGGTTAACCCATAAAGGAATTGGCCGCTAAGAGGAATATGGAAGGTCGTGTCTAAGACAGTTTCTTGTCTTTCTTTCTCTCCTTGTTATTCCACATGGTGGAAAACTGCGTCGCTGACCTAGGCTATATGAGGTTTCGGGGCAATTTTTCCTTGTTACGTGACAAACAATATATCAATTCAAACATTAGCTTATATTAGCTAACCTTACTTTGCAAACTTTTCCTTCCAATCCATGAAAAAGGACGAATGGGGAATTAACACAGCTAAAAATACAACAAAAAAATGACATTTATGAACAATCTTCCACATTTTCTACTGTGGTAGCAGATGTCAAACATCTTGTTTACATTCCGCCAGCCCGTGGTACACGGCCGCGCAAGGAAATTCTCAATAACATTGCATGGCTAACCTAGCGCACCATTCCTCCTACGATAGCGTTATCTAAACAAATGCACTGATGGCTGTTTTTGTTGTCGTTGTTGCAGTGGTTATAGCTTCCCCGGGAGATGGACCGTCCCTCCTTGGTTGTCTATCTTCCCTCCACCCCTGCTAATCCTGTCTTAGAAGGCCCTCTGTTAACAGGGATAAGGCATTGGCCTGGTATCCTAGGCTAGTAAGCTAAAGCTTATGTACAAAATGCTATTCAAGAGGCGCCGCCTGCAGCTATCGGGGGCCGTGTAGATGTCCATATCATTCAGCCAACCTAAATATGGAGGAATTTAGCCCCGGCTAAATCTCACACACTGACGTGGACATGCTCGCAGATAAGGAACATGGCGGTCTAAGCTGGGTTTTAGTTGGAATCAAATTGAGTCGTTGTGTAGAGTCTGCAGCGCAGAGATCTGCCGTGGGTTTGCCCGTAAAACTTTACAGCATACAGTGTACCATTTTAAAACTCACCCAAACCATCCCGCCTTTTTCTTATCTTCGGATCCATTGTAAAGCTCATTTAAATTGTTGGTTCATTTCGTCTTCATTTC
>NC_079422.1:18488745-18493745 GCF_026213295.1 Gadus chalcogrammus
CTGATAAATGTTTTAATAAACTTAGTGCATAATTCATCATCGGCAGGCCTAGTTTTAATTGACTTATCGCGGAATTGTACCAAAGATCAAAAACCTGATTAAAGCAATGTATATATTACTACCGCCTAGTTTCCCCCCCAGTGTAAAGGTTGGAGCAGACATCAGAGTAAGGGAAATGGAGTGAAGCGTGATGAATTATTTATCCAGATAATTCACTAAGTGATTGATTAGCAGATTAGTTTCGAAATTTTTGAGGTCGGACCTAGTTTACCTTGGCAAGTGCCAGTGTGGTGTAAATAGTGACAAAACGTTTAATTTTGCATGTACCACACAGTATTTCAACTTGTTTGTTTCAAATTATGCACGGTTTCAACTTAAACATAACCTGCTGTGTAGTAAGTTATAGCCTACCCCCCCCCCCCCCCCCCCCCATGAGGTATTGTCACGGGCCGCCCTAAACAGCCAGTCTGAGCGTTGTCAGAAAAAGGCAGCGACACTGACATACCATCACTCGCACGTCACGGCGATTTGACAAGTAATTACAGAGTTCCTAATACGGGGTTCGTTCGCCGCTCGCCCTGCCCTCCCGCTGTCTCCCAGCTATAATTATCTTGTCTCATTACTTTCACACCGCATTGTGTAACACAGATCTGCGTTGAGATCCTGCATTCTTCTGCTCGGCTCGGCTAAGCCCGGCTCCTCCATAAGAAGTGGTAGCCGTGCCTTTTGTCGTTAATCTCCGCACAAGACCTGACGTTACCTCACGGCCCACTAACTAAACATGAGTACGGCACCGAGAGGACAGGTTTGGACACGCCCCCTTTCCGCCGGTCGGCTGTTAGTGCTCCATCACGAGGGTGTCAAGTTTGCGCGGTTTTTTTGCTCGAAATTGGTTGCAGGCATCATAAGTAATTTGCGGCTCACTTTGCTCGTTCTCCACAACATTTTTTTTGAAGGCAACAACTGTGTTTGTGCTAATTACTAATTACTCACTAGATAATTAAATAAAGGCGTGATGTGCAAGTGCTCCGAGTCGTGTGTGATGATGAATGCGTGCAACACGTTCAAGTGTCTCAATTTATGCTCGCTGTGCCTAGGCCCTTTTAAAAAGGTGTCAGATGAGTTGATAGGTTCTGCATTCAGTAGCTATGTACGTACCCAATACTTCAACAGTTTTTCCATTCTCTTCTGACATTTGGCTTTTCCTCCACTCTGTGCCAAACTGTGTGGGACATCAAAGGCCCGTTTTGGCTCGCAAATAGTAGGCAAAGGTAGCCACTTGTACTTGTCAGCGGGGAAATTAGCCTTTGTGTGGCTGCTGTTTGCTATTGAATTATGGCATGAACCTTAAACAGTGCAACAAGTGTATCAGCTCTTCGCCACCCTCCACTCCCACATGTTACACTCCCACTCCCTGATTGTCCCTGGTGCCGATCCCGGGGCCGGGTCATTCCTAGGCCACCCAACTCTAGGCTTTATTTATTCATTTATCCGTTTGTGTATTTATATGGTTTAACTTTTTCGAGTTTTGAGTTTACAGCTTTGGTTTTCATCGCTGTTATTGTAAATTACTTTTGTGTTATTTTATATGATTTGACTAATCTGAAAGCTGTGTTGTTCGTAGGAAATTAATGGTAGTGTAAAATGATATATATGCACACATATGTATTTATAGATAATTAGATAATAATATATAATGCATATTATCATACATGATTAACAGCACATTATCTGCACACACACACACACCCACGCACCCACACCACACACAGGCACACACACACACACACACACACACACACACACACACACACACACACACACACACACACACACACACACACACACACACACACACACACATTTCTCTCTTCTAGTCGGACAGGGGAGGAAAGTAATAGGGGACCATTAGTGTGAAAATGGGGATGATTTGAAGACTCAGCCAAGTTGTTAAAGATGGATTTGCAGACGTACTGCGCTCTCTCTCTCTCTCTCTCTCTCTCTCTCTCTCTCTCTCTCTCTCTCTCGATCTCTCCCTCTCTCTCTCTCTCCCTCTCTCTTTCTCTCTCTCTCTCTCTCTCTCTCTCTCTCTCTCTCTCTCTCTCTCTCTCTCTCTCTCTCTCTCTCGATCTCTCTCGATCCCACACACACACACACACAGCTCCACATACATACCCAGTGTGTGAGGATTGAAGAGGTTCATTTGATGATCAAAGGTGATGAATGTGGGGGCCAGAACTCAGAAAAACAAAAGAGAGAGAGCGAGGGGATAAACGGTTTCATCTGCCTCCCATGCAGTCTCTTCTGGTGTTTTCTTATCATAAATCACGACACTGGTCGTCATTTGTGCAAACATAACTGGGTAAACCCCAACTATTAAATATCCTTTAAAGGAGGAAAAAGTGTCAGAAGTTCCAATATATGCACATTAAATATTAATCTTCGTTCACACATACACTCGCGAACACACACACACCCACGCATACACTCTCTCACACACACACAGACACACACACACACACGCACACACACACACACACACACACACACACACACACACACACACACACACACACACACACACACACACACACACACACACACACTCACACACAGACACACATGAAGGCCTTGGTCTCTCCAGACTCTAAAGCTAGCAGACGCCAATAACGTTGTTAATCGCATTGGATTGTGATTGGTCATTTTTCCTGTTGATCCTTTTCTTACCATGCCATTAATCAGTAGAGAGAGAGAAAGAGAGAGAGAACGAGAGAGAGAGAGAGAGAGAGAGAGAGAGAGAGAGAGAGAGAGAGAGAGAGTAGGAAAGAGATAAAGCAAGAGAAAGCGAGGCAGAGTTTGGCTGGTCAGTGGTACTAGAGTGAGTAATTAACTGGCATTTACTCATTAAAGTGTCCCAGATGTGGCCGTGAATATCTGATTGGTGGACAGACGTAGAGAGACATAGAAAAACAACTGCGGGAGAGGGAGAGAGAGAAAGAGAGAGAGAGAAATAGAGAGAAGCTTTCTGCACATTATCCTTTTGCTCCTGCTGGCAGCTCAAAGATGAATGAAAACGCAGGGGTGTGTGTGTGTGTGTGTGTGTGTGTGTGTGTGTGTGTGTGTGTGTGTGTGTGTGTTTTTGTGTGTTTTTGTGTGTTTGTATGTGTGTGTGTGTATGTGTGTGTGGGGGGGACGGGGGGACGGGGGGGGGTGGGGGTACATATAATTATCTAGATTAGGTTTTCGGGCCAAGTGGTACCCCAGGTACTATTGTGTGAAACCGTAATCATGTATTTCAAGTAACCAGGCCTTCAATCAACCAGATGACGACATGTGATACACATACTTCCACATATGTCCACATATATCCGCAGATATCCACATACATACAGATATAAATACACGTGGCTCATCCTTTTAAATAGAGTTCGGCCGTCATTGTACATCAAACATTCCTGCGAGCTACAAATCGCGATTTCCTGTACAGAGTTACACAACCAAGAAAAACGTGTCTCTGTTTTATCCGAGAAATCTTTTTGTTTCATCCGGATTCCAAAAGTAACGCATCAATGTGTCGCATAGCTGTCCTCCAACACATTGCTTCAGGCCTGCATGACAAACTTGCCGGTGACGATGACGAGGAGGCACGACGTCATGACAAACCTAGCATTGATAACCTAGATGACTTTGAAATAAAGAGATTTGTTGATGTTGATTGTTTTCTGTTGAGTCATTTCTTCAGAAACTCAAAGGTAACGTATAATGGTGCTATTGGGAAAAGCCCTATAACAGCTTCTAAACACTTTAATTGTTTTCTTCATCTGATGAGGATACCTTCATTCATTTATCCATTCATGTATTACTTAATCTATTTCCTTGACAAGAGGGTGTGCGTTTGTGTGTGTACACCGTGAACCTAGGAACATGTGAACTGTGGGGTTGCTCATGTCAAGCTGTGTGTGTCAACGGCTTCCTGAGGGCTTGTCTGAGCGTGTATGTGTGTGGGACGGTGTATTTGTTGGTGTGTATGCGTGTGCGTGACAATTAGTGTGTGTGTGTGTGTGTGTGTGTGTGTGTGTGTGTGTGTGTGTGTGTGTGTGTGTGTGTGTGTGTGTGTGTGTGTGTGTGTGTGTGTGTGTGTGTGTGTGTGCGTGTGTGTGTTTGAGTGGCTATAAGCATCTCATTAAACTGTCATTTAGACAGACACTTCTCAGAGTCTGGCCCGAGGCTCCATGATAGATTGTAATCATGGCCTAAATTACTACTTTGTGAAGCCCAAGCGGTAATCATAAGTGTGTGCATGGGGGTATGCATATAAATGTGTGTATCTGTGTGCGTGTATGTATTTGTGTGTATGTGACTGTGTTTGAGTGTATCTTATGTACTTTTCCATGTGCCTGTTTTGAGTGTATTTGTTGTGTGCGTGTTTTTGTGTGTGTGTGTGCCTGTGAGTTTGTGTGTGGTTTGTAAGCTTGTGTGTGTATGTGTGTGTGTGTCTGTGAGTTTGCGTGTTGTGTGGGTGTCTCTGATGTACTTGTCAATGTTCCTGTGTGTGTGTATATTTTGTACATGTTTGAGTGAGGTTCTCTTTTAATGTGTGTGTATGTGTTTGTATGCGTATGTGTGTCTGTGTGTGCGTGTTTGTGTGTATGTGTGAGTGTGTGTCCATGAGCAGGTCTGCATGGATGTCTGTGTGTGTGTCCGTGCAAACGTCTTCATGTGTGTGTATTTGTGTGTGTCCGTGCGTAGTCTGCGCGTGTGTGTGTGTGTCAGTATGTTGTCATACGAGAGAGACCCGTTGCTCGTCTCCTGATTGATCTAGTTGTCACTGTGTACCGCGTCGCTGCCAATGTTAACACAGGCCTGTACTTTTCCTTTTTTTGAACAATGCATGAAACATTGATTCACAGAGGCTTTTACAAGCTGTTCCTGCGGCCTGTCGGTGCTGTCGGTTAACGTTTGTTTTTTTCACACCCTTCAACGCACACCAAGCACCTTTT
>NC_079422.1:18498745-18508745 GCF_026213295.1 Gadus chalcogrammus
AGAGGAAGCAATAATAGACTGTGTGGTAAATGTGTGTGTTGGGGGGGGGGGGGGGGGGGTGCGTTTGTATGTGATTGTGTGCTTATGAGGCCATTTTTATTCATCATGGAGCAAGAGTGCCATTTTTGCAGTACTGGGAAGCAAATTCGAAATTCGTGTGATTTCATTTTCTTGGCTACCGCACATTTTAGATTCATGCGTGTGTGAGCAGGGGAAGTAAAGTAATGCAATACAAACAATACAAATCTTACTGAGTCATTTCACAACAGGTAAGTTCAGGTTCCGTTGAGCTGCGGACTCAAAGGATTAAAAAAGGATTTTAGATTTTAACTGATTGTTGCTGATTCATCATTCATCTAACTTTCCGTCCAATTCTGTCTTTTTTGTCTTTTTTTGAAGTCTATACACTTGTACAGCAGGGAAAAAGTATGCTTCTGGACTTCAGCAGATGAATCAATACTCTGTTTCAGAGCAAGCTATCAGAACTAAGGTGTTGAGACACGGAGTGCCTGGGGGGGTCAGAGTTCACGCTGTGTGTTTTCTGTGGCCTTAACAACGCATGTAACTCCACGGCTGCCTGCTCCCTTTAACTTGACGTCGATATGAAACGTGAAAACGTGTCTACGGTCTGTGCAATATTTCTATTCGAACCAGAATTTCACATGTCTCTGTATGTGATCCTAAAGCTGAATCTTATTTTGTGCACACACCGGTCTGCAAAACTTCAGGGCCCTTTGCCACGCCATTGGCTGTCAGACTCTTGACCACATTTCCCTTTGTAGGGATCTGGCAATCTTGTTTTTATATCATTGTTTTTTTCAGATTCTTGAAAAGCAATTTGGTTGTTTTTTTCTGATCTAACCACAGCTTTGATCTGAAATAACTAAGTGCAATGTTTTGTATTCAGACAAGAGGTTTCTTCGTCAACAGAACCACAGGCGAACATATCGACGCTATTGAACAGAATGACCAGTGAGATCGACCCAAAGCCACGATATCAACCTCACATTGATTATACAACCAGAAACCAGCCAATCAAAACTGAGAATAACACACAGAATATCCCCATCTTTGTGCCGTGCGTGAATCCTGTCTGTGTGCGTTTGTGTTTCTGTATGTATTGTGTGTGTTTTTTTTCCCATGCATTCCCCCCTCCCCATACGCACGCATTGTGTGGTGGTCCGTGCACGGTCGTTTACATCCAGCGCTACTGTACGGTACGAGGGGACGTCGGCGCGGCTTATTTGATACCGGATAGGCTTCCCCCTGGAAGGGCCCCATTATTCCTCAGCATCTCGCCCAGCAAATGAACTTGACAGATGGCTGTGTCACCAAAACCCTTGACTACCAACCTGATTATGCAGAAAACAATACAATAGAATGGAACCGGGGAATCGTTACCGGAGGAGGGGACGGCGGGTTTAAGTACGGCCCACAAACCACCACCCCCACCCCCCTTCCACATCCCCACACAGCCCCAGCCGAGGACAATGCAACGCGGCCGAACAAAATTACACTTGTGAAATTGAACAGCGAGAATGAGTTTAACATAAAGTGGGTTACGGCCAGGCAATCTGTCATTGGGCTACAGCCATTGTCTGGGGCTGCATGCATGGCATATGAACTCATCCGTCATCTCTGGCTCCATTAATGACTGCTGCTTAGGATTTAAACTGTAGTGGTTTAGAAGCCTGCCTGGACTTTGCCGGAATGCCATGGGTGTGCGTGTGGGTGCGTGCACATGTGCATGTAATTGTGTGTGTGTGTGTGTGTGTGTGTGTGTGTGTGTGTGTGTGCGTGTGTGTGTGTGTGTGTGTGTGTATCGATGGCTATTTAGGTGCTAGGTGTGTGTCAGTGCATGTGGAGGTTTGTTCAGGATTGTGTCTGTGTGTTTGTGCGTGTGCGTGTGCGTGTGTGTGTGTGTGTGTGTGTGTATGTGTGTGTGTGTGTGTGTGTGTGTGTGTGTTTGTGTGTGTGCGCGCCTGCTCAGTGTGTGTGTGTTAGTGTACGTGTGTGTCTATGTAACTATTCTTGTGGGGAGAATTTAATTGTTGATCTAAGGCTGTAGTTTTTCAGTCAGAGCGCTAAAAGGCAGACCTTTTGAAGCAGGGCCTTGGAAAGGTTTTGTAGTCCATAGATAACGCCAGAGAACAGTATTGTCATAATATCAGATGAAACATTATCCTCCATTCCAATCATTAATCAACCCTTGTTATATTCTAACATTAAGGACATCTGAATAAATTTGACTACATGCATTATAATTGACCTATGTAATGTCACTATGTTCATTCATCTATCACTATTGTGCATTGTCTATGTATGATAGATTGTAACAAAGATATGACAAATGGTCGTAAACACTATATACATTTTGTACAGGTGGGGGTAGGAGATGATGCAGAGATTTCCCCCAAACAACGCTCAATAAACCGCGAGGGGAATACTTTTTCGGTGTCTCCGAAATGTTAAAAAATGGATCATTCAGACAACGCCCTGTCTGTGGTTCTATGAGCCAGTGTCCCGACCCTTAGGTGTATCTGAGCCCCACCCCCCCCCCCCCCCCCCCCCCCCATCATGACCACTTGGACAAACACCCACCCATACACTGCACACATTCCCCCACAGGTCTGCAGGGTTTTCATTAGGTCCATGTTTGAATAGGCCAAAACAGACTCTCTCTCCGACCATCAAAACATTGCACCATAGAAATAACACATAGCATTGAATGCCCCTCTTCTTCATCCCTACCTCCCCCACCCACCCCCCCCTGCTCGTGACATGAACCCAGGTTCTCAGCTAGCCCGTAGGAGAGTGTACTCACTCGATTCATATCCTGAGTTCCTATTTAGGGGTGGGTTTTCCTTTTGGGACTATTTGTGAAGCTCAGACGTGTAAACAAAAGCCTCAGCGGTCCAGCACACATTCGCCCGTGATTATTCACATTTCCCTTTTTTCTCTCTCCGCCTCGGCGCAGTTTAGTTTAGCACACTCTCTTCCTGCGTCGACGACAGCGTGTCACCAGCGCTCAAAGCGAAGCCAGCAGCGGGCTGCGAGGGTTTTAGCGGGCGAGTGTCATGAACACAGGCGATCGACGGCGCTCGTCAAATCAAAGGCTCTTGTTTTTTGGGTTGCCTGATCACACGGCGCTCGAGTTCTCAGGGAGACGCGGGAAACCTCTGGATGGGAAATATCACACTGCCTTCCTAGTACATTAGGAGGCAGAGAGAGGGAGTAGGGAGCAGGGGAGAGAGAGAGGGAGGGAGAGAGAGTTAGGGAGAAAACACAACAACGTTTTCATAAATGAATTCGATCTCGGGTGCGATGAATCACAGAGTTGCAAATCCCTTTTTACCTAATTGCCAGCTGGTGAAATCTCCCCCCCCCCCCCCCCTCCCCCTGCTTGTCCTCCATGGTCAATATCAATTTTCAGGAGCGGTAGAGAGAGAGAGAGGGAGAGGGAGAGGTAGAGAGAGAGAGGGAGAGACAGAGAGAGGAAGTGACAGAGAGAGGGAGAGAGAGAGAGAGAGAGAGAGGGAGAGAGAGAGAGAGAGAGAGAGAGAGAGAGAGAGAGAGGGAGAGAGAGATAGAGAGAGATCGCCCCTCGTTCTGTTCCCCTGAGTCTTACTGGTGGCCTTGCTGCTAAAAATTGCACTAACAGCACTTAACCGTTTCACGAAGACGGTGGACAGACGCACACACACACACACACACATACACGCACACACCTACGCAAACATACATACACATACACACACACACACACATGCAAGCACATAAACACAGTCACATGGAATAAAATGCACACACACACATTTGATGCAGACACACATTTATTCTAGAGTTAGTGTGCAGACTCACACTCACACACACACACACACACAACCACATGGACACACACACAAACACACACACACACACACACACACACACACACACACACACACACACACACACACACACACACACACACACACACACACACACACACACACACACACACACACAGGCTCCCTTACTCACAGCTGTGTGTGGTAATGAAGGAGAAAAGATGGACCAATCGAAGTGAAACAGGGAACAGGCTGGTGTCATCCGCTCTGTGACCTTCTGAGGAGAAGGTCTTCACTTCCGTGTGTGAGAGTGTGTGTGTGTATGTGTGTGTGTGTGTGAGTGTGTGTGCATGTGTGTGTGTGTTTGTGTTTGAGTGCTCTCCTCAAAAAAACGTCTGGAGGTCAGACCTGTGCTCACTGAAGGGAATTAACATTTGTCTGCTTCGATAAAGACAGGCTGTCCCAATACAGTGTGTGTGTGTGTGTGTGTGTGTGTGTGTGTGTGTGTGTGTGTGTGTGTGTGTGTGTGTGTGTGTGTGTGTGTGTGTTTGTGTGCGTGCGTGCGTACGTGTGCGTGTGTGTGTGTGTGTGTGTCTCTGTGTGTACATTTGTGTATATGGGGTCCAATAAATTTGTTGCTGTGTGTGCAGAAGCTGCAACTAAATGGCAAAACACAGTGCATAAACACATATCCTCAGAGGATCCCGACCCATTGTATAAACACCCCGCAAAACAAAGTTGAGTATATGCAACTGCGTATAATAAAATATATACTTTTCTATCCCTGAGAGATATATTACAGAATGGGAGAGAGAGACAGAGAGAGAGAGAGAGAGAGAGAGAGAGAGAGAGAGAGAGAGAGAGAGAGAGAGAGAGAGAGAGAGAGAGAGAGAGAGAGAGATTGAGACAGAGAGAGAGAGAGAGAGAGAGAGAGAGAGAGAGAGAGAGAGAGAGATTGAGACAGAGAGAGAGAGAGAGAGAGAGAGAGAGAGGGAGAGAGAGAGAGAGAGGGGTGGTGGAAGGTGGGGGTCCCGGTATGCCCTTGAGTGTCCCAGGGAGGGAGAGGCGACACAGCAGTCAGGGGACACACAGACCACAGTCACTTGACATTCTGCGTCCACTCTCCACAGCGAAGAGACCCCCCCAACCGGCCCCCACTCCAACCCACCCACCATCAACACCACTACCCACCAACCCCAGCCAGCACCACCCGCCCCCACCATCACCACCCCCTCCACCTTCAGACTACAATCACCAGCACATGTGCACCACTTGGGCTAAAGTCAGCAACAATAGCGACCTCACAAGGGTGCATAGGGTTTGTTATGTCTTGCTCTGTGTGGGTGGGTGTTTGTGTGCAAGTGTGCGTGTGTTTGTGATTGTGTGTAGACGTGTATGTGTGCCTGTGTCTGTGAGTTTCTTTGCGTGCATCATTTTTTTATCTTCATTCGTGTTCATAGAAGTTTCAAACTTTGAGATTGTGTTGAGGTCATAACGAATAATGTGCTGATGTATCGGATTTTATTTGACAATGTGGCTCTACATTTAACCCCTTGGTTAGGCCTTCCAAGTGTCAGTTAGCTGTGAACCTAAGGACGAACAGTGAGTTTTATTTGAGTCAGAATGATAAAACCCCAGATGTTCCGTTGCAATAATTAAATGAATGATATCAAACAGCTTTAGCCATGATTGACCAGACGCCATTTCTTTAGCTCTCCCTGGTGTGTTTGTGTTTCATCGGCTGCTAAGAAGCTGTTTGGGGGAGAGGGGGTGTTTGAGGGGATGTATTTACCTTCACTCCTCCCCCCCTATTATGCATAAAGCTTTCTTTCTAAATAAGTAAGGTAGTGGGGAGGCTTGAGAGACATTAGCTCTTTGTCCCCTCTCTTCTTCTTCTTCTTCTTCTCTCTCTCACTCTCTAATCTGATTCCCAGCGAGCATCTTTGATCTAGGGGCCGCGGCCGGAGGATCTCAAGCTGCCGGGGGCCCCGGACCCTACAGATGGACAGAGTATGGAGATTAGCGGCCTCCGCTTACAGCTTTAGCGGCTAATACCTGATTAGGGCCCCGACTGAGTCCACCAATTGTCTCAGCGCCGGCTAGCTAGCGCCTAGCGGTGGCCCTGGAGGAGGGGAATGGATGGGGGGGTGGGGTACGGACACAAGGGGGGGGGGGGGGTCAGGGGGGGGGGGCAACGGTGGGCAACACACAAGGGGAGCAGGGTGTGGGGCTGTGGGGTGGAGGTTGAGATAAAGGTTGATTCCGTAATGGATACTCATCTTAACCCGCCCTGCAAAGCAGATTAGGCCTTGGGGTGTCATATAAGCCGCTCTCTCTGGGCCTTTCCTGCTCCCCACACGGCCTTCAAAATGGCGGCTAGCGCATGGCGGCGGCTAGCGCATGGCGGCGGCTAGCGCATGGCGGCGGCTAGCGCATGGCGCCGGCTAGCTCATGGCGCCGGCTAACGCATCGGTTTGGCTAGCTTCCTCGCCGCTCTCCTCGTTGCTTCCCCTCCTCACCCGTTCCTCTCTCTCTCTTCTCGTTTAGCATTCTCCCATTCTTCGGTCAAAGCGTTAGCGGTCGGCAAACAGAGTTGTTTTGCAGAGGAACTCGTGTTGATGGATGGAGTCGCGTGTCACAGAGTCCTGCTCGATGGGGAGGACGACTGCGTGATGAATGCCTGTTCTGCCTGTTGGAACAGACACACTGACGCTAAACATCCATTTCAAATAAAGAGGGGACGAAGAAGATGGATTCATTATTATTCCCTTTGTGGGAATAACTCGCACTGGAGATGGATTTTTAATTAGCCGTTACAATGTCGGATTGTGTCTATGCCATGAGATATATACGATGATGTGCTGAACGAATAAAAAATGAATTGGAATGGACGCTGTACCAATACCGAGGTAATGTAACACTTTGTTAATTTCCCTGGTCTGTGTTTGTTTATTCGCTTGTCTTTCCTTTCAAACCTAAACTATGTTAAGGGACTGTTGTGTTGCTCACTAATTAATGCTGTAATCATTAATTCAAGAACCAACACAATCCTGAGTGTTCTATCACCCTGACAGGGAGCCGGGCGCGCGGAGACACAATTGGCAGAGGCCATCGACTGGAGGGCCATGAAAGTTTAAAAATCATGTTGAGATCCTAGACGTCTCATTTCGCACACGCGCACACACACACACACACACAAATGCACACACACATGCACACACACACACACACACACACGCACACATACACATGAACGCAAAACACACACACAGATGCTTTCTTTCACCTCCCCTCTCCCTCCTCATGGGCCCACTCTCTCTAAATCTGTCAGCGTCACAAAGACGGAGCATAACTCCAGAGAATCACAAGCATTGCCAATTAGAGCACTCGAGACGGGAAAGTGCTCCCCTTTATGACTCAAGTGTGCAGTTGTGCTAAGAGACAACGCCAAACTGACGCGAATAATAGCCTGGATTGTTTTGGGGCTCTTTCACTGTGGTTTAGCCAGACCACTTGCGAGAATTAGTCCAATTTGCGGTGGCCCGTGAGACTAACTTGAAGTGCACAGGGAGTGAGTTTGAATTGCTTCAAATGTCAATCCGTTAAACGGACACTTAAACAGTAGCTATGCTGTCAAGTGTCCAACTTGACATTGTTGGAATGAATGCACGTTAAGTATTTTTAACTATATTCCGCTGTGTGTCCTTTATTTACTAGCAAGACTGCAAACGTCTGAAACTGTGTGGATATGCAATACATTCAGTCAATTTTATACATTGAAAGAAGTAGCCTGGGTATACCCATGCTGCCTTGCGCGCGATTTCATTTTGCGCTGCTAGGCAGCCTGGATTCCATGGATCCGATTTTCGCCTGAGATAGGGAACCAATCACAGAACGGGGAGGGATGGCAAGACGATGACGACGTCTTTGCGAAACACCCATCATCCTCAACCTGCTTCTTCCTCATCGAATTTTTGTTGCTCTACATACATCATCTGGTATAATTGATACGATTGGCTATGAGCTACGTACAAATACGGGAAAATGAATGTGTGGTTCCCAGACCTCTTCTCAATGTAGATTGAGATGAGGTCTGGCGTTAGCCAGGCTATGAAAGAAGACTATTAATGTTAATTCATGTTTAATCTGTGATATCTGAGACAAAGCTACCCAGAATTGACCGTATAGGTCAGTAAACGACATAAAATGGTAAAAGTATTATTTCCCCTGCAATATAATCATCTGATCAATATGATCACAATAAAGTCCCTTTCTGTGTGTGAGTGCGTGCGTGCGTGTGCATGCGTGTGTGCGTGAGTGAGTGTGTGCGTGTGCGTGCGTGCGTGTGTGCGTGAGTGTGTGTGTGTGTGTTTTGTTTTTCCTACCACTGCATCTCCACTTGTTCATATCCACATAACTGCGGTGAGCTCCTTACGCGAGCTGCTTAGCCTCTGACAGCTAAATTGGGCCTGACGGACTTAGCTGACGAGAGCGATTAGTCCCTCATTATCTGAGGCCTTTATCTCAGGCCTGTTAGCCAAAGCAGCCTGTTAGTCTACACGCTACCTGGCTGTTTGATGTCGGTATGCAGGCCATTAATTAACAAATGAGTGTGATCTTGTTTACCAAACTGCCGTCATAGTTCCATTTTTTATTCTTTAATAGTACCTGAGGTTTAGGAAGATGTTTGATTTGCATAATGTGCGCGTTTGCGTTTGTTCGGGCCGGTGTGTGTGTGTGTGTGTGTGTGTGTGTGTGTGTGTGTGTGTGTGTGTGTGTGCATGTGCATCCGCGTGTGCGTGTGTGCATCTGTGTGTGTGTGTGTGTGTGTGTGTGTGTGTGTATGTGTGTGTGTGCGTGTGTGTGTGTGTGTGTGTGTGCGTGTGTGTGTGTGTATGTGTGTGTGTGTGTGTGTGTGTGTGTGTGTGTGTGTGTGTGTGTGTGTGTGTGTGTGTGTGTGTGTGTGTGTGTGTGCATGCATGTGTCTGTCTGTGTCTGTGTGTGTGCTACACTTGATCCTCGTCACCTCAGGATGATTTCAGTTCAATAGATCCGGAGGGGGGCGGGGTTAAGGAACAAAACTTTATCTTAACTCAATACCCGGGCCCCCGTATCGGGGCAGTGACCCCCATGCGGTACACAACCGGCAGCGGCCCCGGACACATTCGTTAGCGTCCCCCAGAGGAGGGGCCCCTATACTCCCCCACAATCTGCTAATGAGTAAAGGGGGCCCCGCAGCCCCCACCGCCACCACCACCACCCCTGGCGGCCCCCCTCTCTCCGCCGCTCGCAGAGGAGAATCGATCCCGGGTGTCAAAAGGCAGCCCGGGCCTGGCCTGCTGAGCCACCAGCATAATGATCCCCTCGGTGGCAAATTAGCAGACCTTCAAGGCATTGGGGGCTCCAGTAGTAAGTATAGGAGCCAGAAGTGCCTTTTCCTCACCAGCCCCCCAAACACACACCATCCAGCCCCCCCCCCCCCCCCCACCTAGGTTTTCAATACTCTTCCCATAGAACATTCCAGCAAATGCTAATGGCGTTCCTTAAGTGCTTTGATGTTGATACCGTCAAATGTGTTTCAATATATCAAGTGAACTGTTGTGCTGCGTGAGGTTCGAACACTTCCTGATCCCGGTTCTTCTTCTTGCGCTTATCATCATTTATGATCGTTTGTCTTCGTCGTGACGGTGATGATTATGACGATTATTGTTATCATTATGGTTATTATCCCGCTTATTCTTGTTCTAAGGAGCTCTGAATGAGGGCTCGTGACGGGGGGTGTCTGTGTGTCTGAGTGCCAGTGATAGCACGGAGGCAGGGTGCGTTTTGAAGCAGCTGACACTGCCTTTGTTATTTTCCAAATATCATTAATAATCCATGATCTCCTTGTGCTTCTCACCCCGAGAACCGGTTGCGGGCTGTTTACATAAGTTGACAAGCAGACCTAAAGGCATGCTGGGATTTTTCAAAAGTATATCTGCCCCCCAGAAGACATAATGATAATTAATTTAGAAAAAGAAAAAAGGTTCAAATTAATTGGAGAGGCACTGTTTACATATTTAATATTTATTTATGACAGGCTTTTTAAAGCTATTGAAAGGCGTTTGACTGACACAAATACATTATTCTATTTGTGTGTTATTTCCCTGGGGAATGCTCATTATAGGTTT
>NC_079422.1:18516245-18521245 GCF_026213295.1 Gadus chalcogrammus
TTTTCTCTGAGGAGCGTATTTACTGTTCCTTGCCCCCTATGAAGCCTGTATGGAAATCCCACCAGCACTCGTAGCCATTTTTCAAATTCCGGAAAAAAGGCAGCAGAGTTCAACCATATTGTCCTCTTGAGGGTATGGCGGAGTGCTTTCCGCGCGGCGCCGCACCATGACTGTCTAAGTAATCTGATATGACAAATTCACACACAGTGGATTAGCCGCCGCCACTGAAAGCCAGAGCGGTTAATATTTGTTGATGTTGCTTTTTATCCGTCAGGTCTCCCTCCCCTGGGCTGTGGTTACCCTGGCGACGACAACGGGGGGAGACGAAAGGGAAGGAAGGAAGGGAGGGAGGGAGGGAGGAAGGAAGGGAGGGAGGGGAGGGGAGGAAGGAGGGAATAGGAAGAAAAGGAAGGGTAAAAGGAAAGGACAAAGGGTGCAGAGGGTTTTAGGAAGGAAGAAATAAAGAAGTGGGATGTGGAAGGGAAGGAAGAAAGGAAGCAAGGAAAATAGGAGGGAAGAAGGGAGGACATGAGGAAAAAAGAGAGGAAATTAGGAAGGAAGTGAGGAAAAAAGGAACGACGAAAGGAGGAAAGCAGGAAAAAAGGGTAGGAAGGGGGTGAGTAAGGAATGAAGGAGACGAAGGAAAAGGGGAGAGGAAGGAAAGAGTGGGAGGAAAGGAAAGAGGAAGGAATAAATGAGGGGACATAAGGAAGGGACGGAAGAAGGAAGGAGGGAAGGAAGGAAGGAAGACGTTACTTTGGTGACGTTATTGTAAGAATAAAAGATGGCGTCTATCGGCCGTGCTCATCACTTCCTGTCCAAACCGCTGATGTTCAACGACGCTCGGTGTCAGGGGCGAGGGAGAAATTCCGAGCTCAATTTAAGCCCCCTCGCAAAAAGGGGCTAACAACTGTAATTAAATCATTAAATTCTTGTCTACGCTTCACAGAGCACAGAGAAAATTAACTTCCCACCAACCTCATTTTCTACTTGAACATGAAATAATGATTTTTTTTTTCTTCTCCAGCTCATATAATTACAAAGCTAACATCTGATAGAGTCAGCATCCAGGGGGGGATTATCACATGCATGAGCATTAGACCTCATTACCAGCTTGACTGCAAAATTATTACATCTTGTAATTGGATGGCGAGATTTATACACAGATTGGCCGGGTTTCTGTAAGATTGTAATTACAAGCTTCATTGGTTTGCTACTTATCGGAACTTCACAGAGAAAACAACTGGTAAAATGAAATGAGCATTTCATTAACCTATCGCCTTATCAGGGGGAAAACCTGTGTAACGTTCATGTATGCATTAACATAAATAGGATCATTCATTCTGCCGGCAGATAGCCCAGGCATTGGGATTTTTTTAGGCTATAGTGTTGAGGGTGGGGGTGTGTGATTGCAGTCGTGGTGCTGTGTGTGTGTGTGTGTGTGTGTGTGTGTGTGTGTGTGTGTGTGTGTGTGTGTGTGTGTGTGTGTGATTGCAGTCGTGGTGCTGTGTGTGTGTGTGTGTGTGTGTGTATATATGTTTATGTATATGCTTGATCAGGGGGAACCGAGGGGCCACCCTTGTTTGTGTGTGGGAGTGTGTGTTCTGTGTGTGTGTTTATGTGTGTGTGTGTTTGGGGGGGGGGGGCAGTGTGTGTGTGTGTGTGTGTGTGTTGTGGGGGCAAGGAGGGGGGGTGCAGGGTATGTGTGTGTGTGTGTGTTGTGAGGGTGGGGGGGGGCAGGGGTGTGAGTGTGGGTGTATAAGGGGAGGGGCTGTGGGTGTGTGTGTGTGTGTGTGTGTGTGTGTATGTGTGTGTGTGTGTGTGTGTGTGTGTGTCTGGAGGCGGGAGGGTGGGGTGGGTGCTGTCTGGTGGCGGTATTCATTCATTTCCACAGAGTTTATTTAACCTTCATAATCCCATGTTGACGGAGGATGGAGGGGAGGGGGGGGGGGGAGAGAGAGAGAGAGAGAGAGAGAGAGAGAGAGAGAGAGAGAGAGAGAGAGAGAGAGAGAGAGAGAGAGAGAGAGAGAGAGAGAGAGAGAGGGAGAGAGAGAGGAAAAGACATCATGGGAAGAAAGGAGATAATGGAAGGGCAGGGGCGGGGGGGTGGTAGAGATGGAGCAGGAGGAGAGGGGAGCGAGGGATAGGAAAAAAAAATTAGTTGTCTAACGCAACAAGGGATGAACTCAATATATCTATTACTTAAAGACTAACTGACTGTGAAAGTGCTCATTTCACGAGAGGCGAGGCGGCGCGCTGGCTGGCACTCGTGGGGCCCCAGCCAAGGTGGCTTCCCTCCCTCTCTCTCCCTCCCTCTCCCTCTCTCTCTCTCACTCTATCTCTCCCTCTCTCTCCTCTCTCCCTATCTCTCGCTTTCTCTCCCCTCTCTTTCTCCGCTCTCTCTCTCTCTCTCTCTCTCTCTCTCTCTCTCTCTCTCTCTCCTCTCTCCCTATCTCTCTCTCTCTCCCTATCTATCTCTATCCCTCTCCCTCTCAGTGTCTCTCGTCTTTCTTGCTCTCTCTATGTCTATCTCCCCCCTCCCCCCCCCCTTTATTTCTCTCTCTCTCCCTCTCTCTCTTTGCTTTCTCTTTGATGTTTCCTCTTTTCACTGTTAACAAACTCTCTCTGACTGCCCCCCCCCCCCCCCCCCCACCCCCTCTTGCTCAAACACAACGGCAGCTGCAGATTGGATGCCCACGTAAATAACACACACACACACACACACACACACACAATGACACCCGGGGATCGATCCACATTTTGATGGGTGCCTCTGTGGCTCACACACAAAGACCCGCTAGTGTGTGCATTTGTTTGTGTGTGTGTGTGTGTGTGTGTGTGTGTGTGTGTGTGTGTGTGTGTGTGTGTGTGTGTGTGTGTGTGTGTGTGAGTGTGTGTGCGCGTGTCAGGGGCTGTTGTTGGTTGGGGAAGGGGGGGTTTGCCCAGAGGGATACTAACAAAAATAAAAAAAAACACACTCACCCGCAGAGACACACAAAAACATGAAAAGTATGATAGGACATATTGGGGGTTGGGGAGGGGGGGTGAGTAAATAGGGGGTTACAATAGAGGAATTGGGGGGGGGGGGGGGGAGATGATGTATAAAATGGTTCAATCACAGGCCCCAACACCATTTCTTTCTCCTTAACAAGAGATTTCATGGGCCAGGCTGATGTGGGCCCAAAACAGCTGAGAGCAGTAGAGCTGGAGCAGCACGCCCCTGTCAGATCAGCTGGCCTGCCCATTAGGTAGGCGGTTGTTATTGAACTTCATTGTCCGGAGAGGGGTTGTGAGGTTTTTTTCCTCCTTCAGCTGGGATCAATGATGCCTTACCGAGGGTTTGATGTAAAAGCCGCCGCTGCAACCTGATACCCGCTGTATGTGGCGGCAACTACACATCAAATATAATTAGACGTAAACATCCCCTATTTGTGTGCTTTTGTGCGTTTCAGGGGCTGCAGAGGTTGTGTGGTTGGAAGCGTTGTTGTTGTTGTAAACACACTAATGCTCCCGTAACAGGGATACCGTGAACACAACAGAATGATTCTATTAACATGGAAATATATAGCGTTGTGGTCTGTGTGAACAGGGGAAGCAGGGTATAATGAAGGAAATGCATTTCATTATACAGGCTGTATAACTTCAATGACTTTACTTCTTGGCCAGTTGTGGAAGATTATGGGGGAATGCATTATGGTTTAGTTTTCAAACAATGCTATTCATAATCATTGAAGCGACAAATATTTTTAAATAACAACTCACACCCTATAGGGGTGTGTTTCGCCTTTCATATATATATATATATATATATATATATATATATATATGTGCATTGTTGATCTTAATTTATCTATATTTTTGGTACATTGTTATGATATTCCATTGCACTGTACTATATGATTATGCATACATACAGTAAAAAAAAATTACAAAGAAGAAGCAGGATAAATATGCACTACATATTGACTGAGATATGAACGCAGTATTCTGTTTTGCATGTACACACAACTATAGAACTCCATGTCAATCCACCACCAACACCTATAACTTTGCATTGGTGGGCCCATTCCAATCTGGACTAAAGTAGCATGAAACCTTTTTAACTATAATGCTTTCCCCGGTGGGGTATGTTTGTTGCTGTTGAACACACCAATATAAGTATAATATAAATATAAATGGATGATGATGATGTATGACTTTAGCCAAATCAAATGTAGCTCAATATTGCCATGATACAGTAGATATTGAAGTAAAGTAAGAGAAGAGAATAGTAGGGTATTAGTATTATGCATACAAGCATACTATACTACTACTTGTTTTTGAGATGCTCAAATTAATGAGGTAAATTGAGACAAAGAAATAAGACCTTTGTTGTTTATATTTGTTGTTAAATATCAACCAACTTATTAAAAACCGAATGAGGCAAAGGCCCCAAGGATTTGGTGTAGACTGAACGGTATCAGGGATCGAGGCTATATCAGTGTAAGTAGTAAGCAGTGAGAGGCAGACTCTGTCCTGGGAGCTCTTCTCCTGTGGCATTAAAGTGTGCCTCTAACCAACACCAGTATCTGCTGCTCAATTATCACATCTAAAGTGTCACAGTAACAACGCCATATCAGATAAGAGACACGGCATTGGAATTCAACCCTTTACACCACTATCAAAGTGTGCGATAATAAAAAAAAAGAATATTCCTGTGAAGACAAAAAACTATTTGTAAGTTGTCGACCCCTTTCAAACATTCAATCAAACATAATCATGACTGGATTTCTGAATGATTCCATCTGAAATCTGAAATCCGATTTGCAAGCTCATGCCCCGCCCACCCCTCCCCCCCCCCCACCCCCAGCCCCCAACCCCTCCTAACTTTGGTGCAATGATGCAACTTGAATGGAATACAGATTCCTAAGCCAATGCTTGAGTCCAATATCCAAGCCCCCTATACATCCAGAATTCCCCCCTAAGTCATTCAGATTCAGCAAAGAATTATTTCATGGGGA
>NC_079422.1:18526245-18533745 GCF_026213295.1 Gadus chalcogrammus
TATATAATATATAGGCCTGCTATGAGAGGAGGAGAGCAGATGCTCTGGTCTAGTCTCATATTATTTGCATATCACAGAGGAAATAGCGCAAAAATGGCCTATGGAGAAAGTTATTAACAGGTTGTGTTATTTTAGTATCTAAGTGAAAATGTAGATGGTTAACATGTGAATATTTGTTTTTAAAACGTAGGCCTATAATTATTCCACTGCTTTCTTAAAGAAAAAGGGCACAGATAGGAGTATCTTAAAGGCTTGAAGGTTCAGAGATGGTTTTCCCAGTAGAATGCGGGCTATACAGCGTCTTACAGTGATCCCTGGCTTTCCCTCATTCCGTTTCACTCAAAACAGAAGACATGTTTAAGTGAAGTGGCTCTGTTGTTACTCTGACAGCAGCCTGCTCAGGGTTTACATGCACGCGCGCGGGTGTGCACGCACGCGGGCGCGAGCCTTCACACGCACGGTGCGCTGACAGGACGGAGGAACACCGAAAAGAGGAAAAAGGAAAGACGAACCTTAGGGAAGGAAGAAAGAAAGAAAGAAAGAAAGAAAGAAAGAAAGAAAGAAAGAAAGAAAGAAAGAAAGAAAGAAAGAAAGAAAGAAAGAAAGAAAGAAAGAAAGAAAGAAAGAAAGAAAGAAAGAAAGAAAGAAAGAAAGAAAGAAAGAAAGAAAGAAAAATAAACAGAAAGGAAGAATGAAAGAAAGACAATGAAAGAAAACAAGAATAAAAAATAGAAAGAAAGAAAGTAACACATGAATTCACACATTAAAATGGCCCATGTGCGTTGAGTATACTATAATTAAAATGCCTAATGCGAGTATTTGAGATTAATAACAGCGGGAAAAAACAAAGCACGAATAATTAAGTCGAAATATCAGGATATTAGTCTAATTGTTCTTTCATTACCATAATAAAATAAACATGAGAGTGCATGGGAGTGCAGCATGGCCGCCTGGCATATATAAAGTGCACAAGGAGGACGAATCAACCTGCCCGACGTCCCCGATTATAAACACCAGTAACCGCGCAAAACAATACTATCCTAATCAATCAGTCTTTAGAAATAATAAACGCACCAGTCGCCGGTAACAGACAGAACAATTTCCTCTGGAAGTTGTGTTTTTTTTCTCCTCCTCCCCTTCCTAATTATACAATTGAAATCTATTCCAAAATAAGTTCCTTCTTCTTTGCGGGTTCACTTACCCCCCCCACCCCCACCCCCTCTATGTCGGACAGCTGTAAAATCGTGTAGACAGGTTGTCATACAACAATCAAAGCTTCGGTGAATAGACTCTAATGCTGAACATTTAACATACAATAGTCCAAACGCGCGGCGGAGAGAAGTGGCCCCAGCCAATGCCTCTCTCCACATGCTCCAAACGAGGAGGAGCTTGCAGGCTCAAGTAAAGGGGGGGGGGGATGCCAATCAAAGCATCAACTTCAAATTGTATCTGAGAGATCAGCCCGAGACCTCGGGGCAGGCACGTCAGTTGGAGCTCAATTGTTGATCAGATCACATCCAACGGACTCGCAGAGAGAGAGAGAGAGAGAAAGAGGGAGAGAGAGAGAGAGAGAGGAGCATAGAGAGAGCAGTCGAGATTTAAGGAGAAGACTTGTTTTTTTTTGTACTGTACCTTTTAGGGCTACTACAACGTCCGTCGCGACTTTTCCCTTTGACTTGCCCGGGTTCTTGTCATTACGCGCGGGTGCGTATTGCATTATTACGCACGGCACGGGGGCTTTTGTTCGGGCGGAAGAGCTGTGCTGACCGAGGTAGTGGAAGATGTCTTTCCCGCAGTTGGGCTACCCGCAGTACTTGAGTGCGTCTCAGGCGGTCTATGGAAGCGACAGACCGGGCGTGCTGACGTCCTCGTCCCGGGGAGGGAGCGCTGAGCTCGGGGGGAGCCCGTCAGCCGCTGCCGCCGCAGTGTCGTCCGTGTTGGGCATGTACGCCAACCCTTATGCGCACAACTACAGCGCGTTCCTGCCTTACACCAGCGCGGACTTGGCTCTTTTCTCTCAGATGGTAAGATTTTGAGTTATTTTGGGAGTTATACTGCATAGTTTTGGATTATGCGCCATACGTGGAAAAAGGCCCGATTGGAAACTATTCACACACTACAAGTTCTGTTTCTAACCTCGTTGTGAAATATTTTATTATCCGTTCATTGTCCCGTTGCAGTTTGAATTGCATAGTCGTTGCAGAGGGTATGCAAAGTTTGTTTGTAAAATCGTTGAACTGTGGAAGATATTCTGGGAGAAAATGGAGGCAGGTTTTGTTTGTCTTGGGGACGGCATATGGATATTAGCATAGGCTGTAAAAACCGAGATCAGTATGATTCATATTTTATCGAAATTGATTTAATATTAAGATGGATCTCTATTACAAATTAAAAAATCGTGCGAATAAATGCTCAGTGTTAAAGTAAATTCGCCAGTCGTCATAGAACAGTTTATTGTATTGTTTTAAATGGTAGGCCCCATCATTGTGATTTTTATTACGTTTTTTATAATGATCAGTATTTTTTCAAATATTATTTATTGCCATTTTTAATGTCATTGCTTCTGGAAAATGCCTACAAAACATGTAGATGGCCTGCTATGTGTGTGTGTGTGTGTGTGTGTGTGTGTGTGTGTGTGTGTGTGTGTGTGTGTGTGTGTGTGTGTGTGTGTGTGTGTGTGTGTGTGTGTGTGTGTGTGTGTGTGTGTGTGTGTGTGTGTGTGTGTGTGTGTGTAGTGTAGGCCTAGTATACTATAATATTATTGTCTACCATTTTGAAATAAAGGACCGAAGATACGAATTACTATAGTGTATTATAGGCCTACTACAGTGCAACAATTTGTATTTTATTCCTCCACGAGTACCATCAGCATGGCGTGGCAGTGTATGGCTCAATGCAGTTTATTTGCCTTTATCTGCAAAAGCTCAAAATAATATCCGGCAGCATCGATTAAAAACGACTCAGTCTTATTCGATGTAGGCTACAATCGGCATCAATAGATCATGTCGAGCCACGACATGAACGTGACAGTCTTAAGGCACAAACGGTCACCTCAGTCACGACATGCCGCCTACAATAACGTATAGGCCTCTAAACTGTTCCCCTCATGGCACACTGAGGAAGGTAATGAGCCTTATGTAACCCACTGTCATTACAACGGGATACCTATGGACATTGTTGAGCTATGGTGCTGCATGCGGTAAAGCAGGCCGAGTTTACACTATTCTCGACCATAGCTTTAAATTCAGAGTCTGATAGCCTTTGATTACTGGCGTTTTCATTTGATTAACCCATGGCACACATGCGTGGGGCCTATATTTAGACACACAGCCTTGCGCTGTTTTTTTTTTTGATGCAGCGAATAAAAGTTGCACTTTCTGCAAATTGTTTCAAGTATCAAGCACAGTTGAACATGTCTTAATCTTTTCATCTAATTTTTATCCAGGGATCTCAATACGACTTGAAAGACAGCCCAGGCGTCCACCCCGGCAGCTTCGCGGCCCACACCTCGCCGGCCTTCTACCCCTACGGCCAGTTCCAGTACGGGGACCCGGCGAGGCCCAAGAACGCCACCCGGGAGAGCACTAGCACCCTGAAGGCCTGGCTCAACGAGCACCGCAAGAACCCCTACCCCACGAAGGGCGAGAAGATCATGCTGGCCATCATCACCAAGATGACCCTGACGCAGGTGTCCACCTGGTTCGCCAACGCCCGCCGGAGACTCAAGAAGGAGAACAAGGTGACGTGGGGCGCCAGGAGCAAAGAGGACGAGGAAGACGGCAACCTGTTCGGCAGCGGGGACGAGGCGGAGAAGAACGAGGACGAGGAAGAGATCGACCTGGAGAGCATAGACATAGACAAGATAGACGATAACGACGGGGATCAGAGCAACGAGGACGATGACGACAAGTCCACTGAGGGCAGCAGGGATCCCATGCGAGGTGGCGGGGCCGGGGAGCTGGACAGCTTGGAGAAAAGGCGCGCGTTTGCCCTGCAGGCCCACGAGGCGTTCGACCGAACCAAGAGCGCCATTTCTGTGCACCAAGTGGGCAAGGAGAGCTCGGAGCTCGGCCACAATAACACCACCACCACCACCAGGGTTTTGTCCCCGGACAGGGTCGGGAGCTTTCCCCTTGTCCCCGTGAACAATAAGCCTAAAATATGGTCGCTGGCCGAGACCGCCACCAGCCCAGACAGCTCGACCCAGAAGCCGACGTCCCCCGCCGGTGGCCCGGCCGGCACCCACCCGTCGGCCGCTCACCCCCACCAGCTCCAGACCCATCCGGCGTTCCTCCCCAGCCACGGACTGTACACTTGTCAGATTGGGAAGTTTCACAACTGGACGAATGGCGCGTTCCTGGGCCAGAACTCATTGCTTAACGTGAGGTCCTTCCTGGGAGTTAACCAGCAGCACCATCATCACCACCACAACCCCCACCTGCCAACTCAGCAGCAGCCGACCTCGGTGTTGGTATCGCCGGGCACAGCTGCCGCAGCGCTGAGCAGCGAAAGCACAAAGGCCCCACAGGAGAGCCAGAGTCCTAAGCACATAGGTACTATTACTATTCCGCCCGGATATACCCATCGGTACAACTAGTGAAGTGTAGAGGGCCAGCAGAGAATTATACGCTCTGATAATATTTAGGGTGATATTTGTGTGTGTGTGTGTGTGTGTGTGTGTGTGTGTGTGTGTGTGTGTGTGTGTGTGTGTGTGTGTGTGTGCGTGTGCGTGTGCGTGTGCGTGTGCGTGTGCGTGTGTATGTATCGGTGTGTGTATCGGTGTGTGTAAGTGAGTGTGCGTCGTTTTACGAATTTATTTATTATAATAACCAAGTTTCGAGTTAAAAGGAAAATAAATAGTGAGGTCAAATATGTATCGATTATTTCCTTTACAATAATCGTTATAGTTATATCGTTGTTATAGTTATTAGAATTGTGTAATAACAATGTGGTTTTGTTTATTTTTAGACCATGAAAACGACGTTAGAACTGAATCGCCGTCAACGCAGCCCCTCAAGTCGTCTTTCCGTCCCATCCATGACAGGTGAGAATATGATTCAGAAATGCGGAAAAAGGGTTTACAATCATTATTGTTGTATTCATTTATTTTTTCTATATTTTCCACCTTCCCCTACCACTCAATATAATTTTCTAGAAAAAAATAATAAATAAAAACACTGGTACTTTCGTTTGAATTGTTCAAACAGACCTTGGCTCTTGAGAGTGACTCGGGGTCTCGTCTCCCATCCCTAGCCCTTTAATTCCCTTCCTCTGGGGGTAGTGGGGCTACTTATCCAGTCACCGAGTAAAACGGGCTGTGTGCTTTCCCTAAAGACCCTATAGGGAGAGCTGGGCCCAGGGGAGCCTTCCACCATAAAAGTTTCCCCGTTTCAAGTGCTATAATTCTCTCTCTCTCTCTCTCTCTCTCTCTCTCTCTCTCTCTCTCTCTCTCTCTCTCTCTCTCTCTCTCTCTCTCTCTCTCTGTCTCTCTCTCTGTCTCTCTCTCTGTCTCCCTGTCCCTCTCATTGACCCCCAATATGTATTATTATATACTAGGCCACCATACTTGGATTTATGTAGGCCTAAACCTAACGTAATCATTTTTAATATTGCCTATGTATTCATAAAATTAATTGTAACTAACCCCAAACCTCTAATATTGCACTCAATTGAAACTTTTTGGAGATATTAAATTGTATTATTAAATTTGTATTGTAACCTGCTGTCCCAAAAAAACGGCCGAATATTGATCTCCTTTTTTGTTGTCCTTATCTAGATTCGCTCTGCCTTCCAGCGCCAGGAATCCACAAGAAGCCACGCAACGGGTCCTCACGGCCATTTCCTCGGCTTGATCAAGACATTATTATGCTTGCGGACGCCCGAGGACACACACACGCACACACACAGAGACTCTCACACACACAGACGCAAAGCAAGGAAGAACGAAAGAGACTTCATACGCACTCATAGAAAGGACAATTAATAATAACCTAATGCAGCTCATTCAGTCGGTAAATAACGAATGGCGTAATTTGGTAATTTCCTGTGGATGGATGGATTACTTCCTCTATTGTTGTGTAGCCTATAATCGCGCCCATGTAAACTCTCTCCTCCACTTTCCCCAGGAAGGCTGGGACATTTTGGGAGGCTTTTATTTTTTGTCTTCAACTTGTGTTTTTTGGTGTCTTCCTTTAATGTAAATACAAGTGATTTAAATTTGTAAATAGCGCGTTGAAGGAATTTGTCCAGATCATATATTTTGCCTAATAAAGTAAATGAAATTATAGAGAAAACCAAAGAATACCCTACTCAATATGTTCTTTCCTCCTTTAAAACGGCACTTTCCATTTTAGTTATTCATCCTGTCCTATTCATTATTCATTAGTTATTTATTATCCTCATCATTATTATTATTATTTTACTTTTATTATAAAACAAAAATCCTGCACTATTTAATAATAATAATAATAATAATAATGATATGATAATAAATAAATAAAAATCTATAAACAAACAAGGCGGGTGATTCTCGCAGGGGGACAATGGCGAAAGGGAAAAGCCAGTTGGTGTGTAACCAGGCTTAAATGTATTCAACGCGCTCCCGATGGGGCTGCAGGGAGGGAGGCTGCAGCGTCGATGCATTGAGGTGCTAATAAGTGTCCAGATGGTGGCTGGTGACAGAAAATGGACAGGAGCAGCTGGGAACGTCATTAAGTAATAATATGGGAACGCCCAGTCCAAACAAAATCAAATGGTTAAAATCTAATCTGTCAGGAAGAGAACTCGATTCGAAGATAAATTATTAATATTTTAGGAGGAGCGACCGAGGGAGTGCGGGCTTGAAGCTGTGGAGCCGCTGGCCTGACGTTGTTAACTCTCCAAAGGGGTCGGCGTTTAGGGTCCCGTTTTATTCCGTCTGATAGAGGTCATTAGCCTTTAACAGCGTTTCCTACATCCCAATCAGCGACCAAAGCCAAGTATTGATTGGCCTAATGTGCTCCAATATAATTAAGAAACACTACCCTTGTCGCATTTGGCTGCATATTTTGTTTTCATTTATGTGCGCAGAGCCACACCATTTGGAAACACGTTTATCGCCGATTATGGAAATTATAATCAACAATGTTTTGTTTGCAAACCAGATTTTTTGTGTAGGTTTATTTGAAGAGTTAAACAAACAGGCCTTTAACTGAGTTAAGGGTTGCGTTCCATCTAACATTTTAGGCCTTAACGCATATCACAATATGCTTTAGAAATAGAAGATAATACAAATTCTAACAGCATTATTAAGATACAATTTAAGGGGGTCAAATATGTTATTGTATGAACTATATCGGAGGGGTAAACCATCTTCTAAACCTGTGGAGTAAGGTTCCTAGGCTGTTTTGCAATATTACAGCGACCTCTATAGGCAGATGTTATATCATCGAGGCCGGAGTGGATGATGCTTGTCGATCTTCTAACACTCACATGAACACCAATATTTAGTATTTATCATCT
>NC_079422.1:18538745-18551245 GCF_026213295.1 Gadus chalcogrammus
AGGAGGAAGCCTCTGTCTCTCTCTCCCTCTGTCTTCTACTCTTTTACTCTCTCTCTCTCTCTCTCTCTCTCTCTCTCTCTCTCTCTCTCTCTCTCTCTCTCTCTCTTTCTCTCTCTCACGCTGTCTCTCTCTTTCTCTCTATCTCTGTCTTTTCCTCTCTCCCTCTCTCTCCCTCCCTCTCTTCGTCTTTCTCTCTCTCTCTTTCTCTGTACCTTCAGAGCACATGTGCAGTGCAGAAGGCGATATCAAATGCATCTCGCCAACTCCCGTCTCCAGGTTTATTTTTTTATATTTCTTCAGCTCTCTCTACTTTTGATCTGTCTCTCTCTCTCTCCTTCTCTCGCTCACACTCTCTCTCTTTCTCTGTCTCTCGCTCACGGTCTCGCTCACGGTCTCTCTCTCTCTCTCTCTCTCTCTCTCTCTCTCTCTCTCTCTCTCTCTCTCTCTCTCTCTCCCTCTCTCGCTCTCTCTCTCCTACTCTCTCTCTATCTGTCTCTTTCATTCACTTAACCTCTTTTCCATCCCGTTTTAAATGCAATACTGTTGACAGCATGAACATGTAATTTCACAAGATGAACCGTGTTTTTTTAAAAGAAAAGGCAAATGCGGACTTCGCTGGAACACAACGAAAACCGTGGCCAACATTTGTATAAAAAGACATAACAAAGGTTCGCCATCATCTAAGCATCCATTCGTTCATCCATCCATATACCTGTTTTAAGTCTGTGCCACATCTTCTGCAATACGAGCAGAAGTCGCATGGCATGCATGTTGTGAATGCTGCTGCAAAGTGTCTAAATTAGCTCTGAAGCTCCACACCTTTTGTACGCATGTTGCCCCACCCAAACGAAAACCTTGTACAGTACATTGTTTACAAAGCATTGTCTTCACCTGCTAATTAGCAAATGATTGATGTTGTGTCAGCCTGGGTTATTATTTTGAATGATACTCTGAACCCATGATTATCAATCAAGGAGTGTTTTCAGAGCGCTCTAATTATCCGTAGATTAGCTTTCCACCGGCGGGAAACCTAAGCTGTATCACACCCTTTACCTCACCTCATCACCCATGCTCTCACACACACACCTCACGCACGCACGCACACACACACACACACACACACACACACACACACACACACACACACACACACACACACACACACACACACACACACACACACACACACACACACACACACACACACACACACACACACACACACACACACACGCACGCACACACACACACAAAAGGACAACCGGTACTTCGGGAGCTGTCATCCAGCCCACGGTAGCCAGTACGGCCGGCCCAGCGATCCGGGGTCACCTGTGACACGGTGGAAACACAAGACGGGCAGAACAAGCACACAGTGTGTCGGAGCGATCACTTCACACGCAGCAGAACCGGGGACGGAACGGAGCCGGGGGCCCCGGGGTCCAACCGCCAGGCTAGCCTATAGCTCGCAATGATACCTTTCCCCTCTGTGTGAACCGCCTGGTCTTTCCTCACGCCTGCCATGATCCCTCCACCCCACTACCCCCACATCCCCCCCCCCCCTCCCCCCCCCCCCGACCAACCCCACCCACCCCTGTGCTCACACAGTGTCCGTGTGAAATGTTAGCCGAGGCGTGCGGTGGCATTGAGGGGGCTGTCTGGACATCGTCCGTCCATGTCAACTGTTAGCACTCGGCTAGCCACCGACACAGCTGACGCGCGGGGAGCCGTATCGGGAGCGTTTTCTCGCGTCGCTATTTGCGTGTGTGTTTATGACAGGAATACCATTGGTTTTAAACGCGACAAGGAGTAAGTTGTTGCGTTTTTAAACCGATGGTGTTCCGTATAAATAGTTTCAGCAGGATAGAGGACTGAATCTAAATCAGCTGGGTGGACATTGTCACTATAGGAGCAACTTCAGTAAGAAGTTTGCAACAGTAGGAAATAGGTATCTGTAATGCATACATGCATACAAACACTAACTAAAATAAAGGGAAACATTCATACAAATAAAACTCCTACCGAATTCTTTTTGCCTCGAATAATAGGCAGTTTTCTCCAAAACAGACTTTCCAGCTACAACCTCAAAAATTAGCATTTCCATTCTAGCATTTCGGTAACCATGACCATAATCGCCCAGTGAATAACAATGTTACTATTCAACGTTTGTGTAGATGCATCTCCATCTTGTTAACGCACTTTGGTCAAACCCAAGGCCCCGGTTGCTGTACACAACCTCGTTTTGTCCACAATTAGCTTTCGGTGGGTGCAACATGCCATCCACGTTGCTGCTGTCAGCAACGTAATATGCAACTTAACAGATGGAAATTCTTTCGACCAGATATTTACTGGTCGACTGCTGCTTAGTGTTTCCTGAAGTCATTACTGCCTACTATTTAAAGAAGAAGTAAAAAAAAATGACCAAAGAAACAAAAGAGGAACATCTCCTAAATAGACTCTATAGTATGTATGAGCTGGGTTATTGGGAACATTTGAATCTGATGCACAAAGCATTTTTATGCAGAAATCGTGTTCACATCAAAGTCTGCAGAGAGCCATCTACATCTTGAGGAAATGCCATCACGTCCTCTCTGTGATCTGTCTGGGCACATCTGTGTCCAATACACGCTAGCATGTGTTCCTTCTCCACAACTTTATCTCTCTCTAAGGCCATAGTCGCAATGCCATTGGACATCAGGCTGCCAAAACACACACACGCGCAAATTCGCGCGCACACACACACACACACACATACGCACATAAGCGGGCACAAACACACACACACACACACACACACACACACACACACACACACAGACATTGACAAACACACACACACACAAACACACACACACACACACACACTGACACATGCATGCGCACACACATACACATACACACACAAACACACACAGAGACACACACACACACAAGGCTTAGTTAAACAATATTTAGCTTGGGGTCAGCTTACTCACTAAGTCTCAGTCTCTCGACTGACACACTGGCAATAAACACTTGGCTTAGCCATGTGATGCACATTTGAGTGTAGATTAGTACCCACAGAGTTAAGCAAATATGAATAATGTTCACGTTAATCATAGAACTTTAAATAAAATGATGGTTGACTTTATCAGGGATTCGGGTGAGGCCAAAATGTTGTCCCCCAAAAACAATGTTTAAAGATAAAATAATTGGCACCTGAAAGCAAACTGAAAGGAAATGTATATATTGACATTTTTTTCCTCTTTTACAAAATAAAGGTGAGAAAATATAAAATATGCAACCGCTCCCCTTGTGAAAGTTGAATAGACATATGCACATTTAATATGTATGCCTTTGGGAATGGAGGAGAAGCCCAGCAGTAATCCGCTTTTGCATGCACAACAATCACCCCAAAAAAGTGGGTGCCTTTAAATTGGCTAAATAAGTAGTGTTGCCAAAGGGTATGCCTTGCCCCAATTTATTTATTTCATAATCCTGTCCTGTCGATCCATACACAGCTTGCATGTCCTTCCATCGTGGCAATCGGCGACATGAGCCCCCCCATGCACCAAAAAATAGAATATATATATATATATATATATATATATATATATATATATATATATACGTATTCAGTGCTTTTGCCTTTAAACTAAGATTAGCACACTTGTGATGTGCTGAAGCCTTTAAAATATGTATCAAAGCTATCGAAATGCCAGCGGTTGGTAGCAAGCTTGGACGATTGGAGTCAACCCAACTTAGAAGTCCTCAGCATGCTGTCCCGCCCCCCACTCCCCTGTCCCACCCACCCAAGCATCAACAGCCACCACCCACTGCTCTCCCTCCTCCTATACCGCTGTACCTAATGTTGCCTCGGCCCACCACCTCCACCACCTCCACCTCCACCACCACCACCACAATCTTGAGTTCTTCACATCATGATAAAAAGAGGGGTGGCGGGGAAAAGTGTATTTGGACACAGAGAGAGAGCGAGAGAGAGAGAGAGAGAGAGAGAGAGAGAGAGAGAGAGAGAGAGAGAGAGAGAGAGAGAGAGAGAGAGAGAGAGAGAGCAAGAGAGAGAGAGAGAGAGAGAGAGAGAGAGAGAGAGAGAGAGCAAGAGAGAGAGAGCGAGGGCAAGAGAGGGAGAGAGAGATGGGCCGATAGAGGGACATAGGGTGTGATCAGCGGAGACGGGACCTTGCCCCTGTCTCATGTCTGACCGAGGTTTCTACTTTTATCTAACACCTAGCATCTCTCTCCCTCTCCCCCCACGGCCCGTCTCCCAGGGACGGCTCCCTCTCGCTGGGTAAATCTTTATGAACTCTAGGGCCTGTCGGGGACGCCGGGGGCTTCTCAAACAGCCCCGCCGTCTGAACAGATGTGTGAGCGGGCCGGGCCCCGGATGAGGCTCTTGGAAGTGGCGGGGCTTACGCCATAGGGCCGGTCTTTATGAGGGGCCCCCCTGCATGGAGGCCGCTGCTGGGGCCGTTAATTGGCAGACTCTGAAGGGGCCGTCTCCTTCCACCTTCATAATCCACACACAGGCACAGGCAGCGGGGGGAAAGCAAACGTTTATCCACTGTACCATGCTTTGCCCTCTCTCCCTCTCTCGAAATATATATGTATATAAGAAATATATAAATCCCTATATATATATATATATCGGTATATATTCATAATTATATAAAGAGAGAGAGATAAAGGCAGCCAAGTTCGTCTTTCTTTATTTTAGCTGTTCGTTAATGCGTGCCCACGCACACAAACATCTAACTAACATACACATACCTACACACAAGCTTACAGATTCTCTCTCTCTCTCTCTCTCTCTCTCTCTCTCTCTCTCTCTCTCTCTCTCTCTCTCTCTCTCTCTCTCTCTCAGGTGCTTGCATTAAGCAGCTTGGCCCTGGTGCACCATGGGAGGAAAACTGTCCAGCTTAAGACCTCAGGGTGCCATTTCCTCTTTTCAGCTGAGCTTTCACTTGTTCATGTCTGTGTACACGTGTGTGCTTGTGTGAGTGTCCTTGGCTCTTTGTGTGCGCTTGTGAGTGTGTGTGTGTGTGTGTATGCGCACAATACTGAAGGGTTATACCTGGATCTAAGAACATGAACCAAGTCGGACAAGTTGAACCTAACTTATCACTGTCCAGGTGGATTTCTTTACAGATAGCTCGCCGGCTCCAGCATCTGCTTCATGCTATAGTTACTATATACACTGCTGTGATTTAACTCTGTGGGTTTATCCTATTGTTCTCCAGGCACTGTGCTGCTATAATACTGAACTCCACCAGAACTGCTTGGCTTGTGTGTTGCCGTTAGAAGCACAGTTCTGTGTGAGATAGAAGAAAAACAAGGAGGACGGCTGTGTATCACCACACAATGCTGATCCGTGCACGCTATTGCTTCTCCTATAATTTGATACAGCAGGGACCGTCCAATTTCTTTTTTTTCATGGACAACCAACTCAGTGTGTGCATGCTTGCATGTGTGTGTGCGCATGCATATGTGTGTGCACATTTGTGTGTGTGTATGTGTGTGTGTGTGTGTGTGTGTGTGTGTGTGTGTGTGTGTGTGTGTGTGTGTGTGTTTGTGTGTGTGTTTGTGTGCGTGTGTGTGTTTGTGTGTGTGTGTGTGCGTTTGTGTGTGTGTGTGTTTGCGTATGTTTGTGTGTTTCTTTGTGTGTCTATGTGTGTTTATATGCGTGTGTGTGTGTTTGTGTGTGTGTGTCTGTATGTGTGTGTGTGCGTGTGTGTGTTTCTGTATGTGTGTGTGTGTGTGTGTGTGTGCGTGCGTGTGTGCGCGCGTGTGTGTGTGTGCGGTGGGGAACGAGGGTGGGAGAGCGAGCATTGCGCATTGAGTACAAGCAGGCCACAAAAACCTGCCCGTGAACTTATGCACTCAGCAGATTTTGACTCATATGACAAATTGATTTACTCCAGCTCCATCCCACTCCAGTGATGTGCTCTGCTGACGGGGACGGGGACGTCGCCACCCTGAAAGGCCCCGGCGGGAGCGCAGAACATCGGCACATAATGCCATAGCGCGGCCCGCACCACCAGCTGCGACAGCAGCTACACCCAGACACAGAGAAAGGACACGAAAAAAAGTATCGATTGATAGGAGAAATGAAAGAAACGGAGGAAAGGGGTATAGGTGTTTGTTTGTGGAGACGGGGGAAGACATGGGTGGGTGGGAGAAGATTGGAGGAGAGGAGAGAGAAAGTAGTCGGAGCGAAAGAGCAAAGGAGAGGGAGCAGGGTGTCGCGAAGAACAGGATCGGAGAACCCAAGAACTGAAAGGAACGGGCGACGAAATGAAGGAGGAGAGAGAGTGGACAGTGCGCCAAAAAGAGAGGAGAAAACGGGGTGTGGGGGGGGGCGGGAGAGGAGAGATTCAAGAAGAGGAGGAGAGGAGGATGAAGACAGCAGCGGAGAGAGAGCAATAGTGGAGTTTCTCGGGCGGAGGAGAGGGAGTGGGAGGGCCCCATGACGGCTCCAGATGGGAGGCCGCGCCGACCGCAGCCCTCTGCATGGAGACAAACATACGCCAGTGTCTCCTGTAGGCCTTCCACAAACGTCCCCTAAATGATTGTAAACATCAGTTCTGGAGGAGAAGCGACTGCTCCCCCCGGGCCACTTCAGTGCGCTGGATCCCCGCTCGCAAGGCAGTGGTACCGGGTAATCACCAACAGATAATGTTTGGTTAGCACAGACATTTCTGAGAACTGATTTCATTGCTCGATCGCGGACCAAAGTGTGTTTCGCGGGGGGAGGGGGGGGGGGGGGGGGGGGGGGGGAGCCGAGGCAAATCGTTGTGAGAACGAGGTCGTCGTTCGTCATAGGTGGCATGCACACATGCACGCGCACACACACACAAATGGGCATGCACGAGAACACATGCACCCCGCGGGCATGCACGCACACACACACACACACACACATGCATGCACGCACACACACACATGCATTCACATGCACACACACACACACACACACACACACACACAGGCAAGCACGCTCACACACACGTGCATGCAAGAGCACACACATGGAGATGCACGTGCACACACACGAGCAGGCACTCACACACACAGACACACGCCAAATTAGTCAGATATCTTTTTGCTTGTTGCACCGTTTCAGCAGAGTTAGAATTCCTCAGTCATCTCGGTAAACAAACCAGCGTTAATTTGATGGTGATGAACTCTGACGTGTCTTAGATTGGAGGCATGTTACAAAGTCAGATTCATCGTTACACTCTGCAAACAAAACAAGAGATGGAGCAACAAGAAGCAATGTCGCTCCTCTCCAATCGCAATGGTGGCTTTACCTTAACTCCAGATGAACCCTCACCTCTTTCATTTACATTCGCTGACGATAACTCATACTTTGAATGCCCTTGAATCCTGGCAGACACTCCCCGCGCTCATACCCCAATACGTTACGTCGACTTTGAGGCAAAGTTTCCTAAGAACTCCACATTGCTCGTAATTCACTAATTATTTACTGGATTCTGACACTAAACAATTCCAACCTGTCAAAGTTTAACATTAACCAGGCAGCCACGTGTAACCAGCATTACTTTCCCACATGAAACGTTGTGTATGTCACACACACACTCACACACACACACACACACACACACACACACACACACACACACACACACACACACACACACACACACACACACACACACACACACACACACACACACACACTGAGTTCCTTCTCTCCCTTGTGTCTTGTTTCCATCCTTCAAAAGGGTCTGCTCGACTTGTTTTGAAGTGTCATTTATTCTGCCCTGGGTATCAGCCACCAGAACTGATTGGGCAGTCCGCCCAAACACCCTACTGTTAGTCTTATAAAGGCTTTTAGAGAACAGGCTAGTCTCGCTTGGGTCATTACGAAAAAGGGAACATGCCTCAAATGGTCTGTGGCTAAGAAACGCAACGTAAAAGTCTGATCACTTTAAGAATCTCACTCACTGACTTGGAGATTATCTCATTCACTTCCGCCTTCTTTTGAAGTATCAGTTAATGTTTTGGAAATGCAGGACTTTGTTAGCAGATCATTTATTGACTACTGGTTTTGTGACATCTGTTTTATATTGTTAACATTCACTGACTCAAAACGACTCTATTAAGTCCCCTTGCATGCCCGTTTGAGGACTTTCTGGGAGTTTGAAGAGTGCTAAAAATACAAAATAAAAGGAACTCCTTCAGGACTGTTGTTTCTCCAGGGGGTTCGCGGTTCGCTCGAATAGTGTTCAATAACCCCCCCCCCCCCCCCCCCCCCCCCCAAACCCACCGGCCTTGCTAGACGCTCAAACAACAGCGATGTAATTAGATTAGGCGCTTTAGGTTCGCTGTCGAGTAGTATGTCTGTGTGTATTATTCTGGCTCACCCGCGTGTTATTTAGCACGCTGATTTAGTGTGCTAGGGGAAGATGTGGACAGCGAGTTGGATCAAGTTTAACATTAGAATTTGTCACGTGGACTTTGAAAAACAGAGGCACTTGTTTTCAGGTCGGGTTGAGTCACCTTGGAAGCGAGAATTAATATCGCCAAGTTTTCAAGAATGTCAACAAGCTCCGAGGTTCAAGCCGTCTGGAACAGCGGCCTGTCCAAACAATGAGAACATTGTTATTTTCGTAAACCTGTTGACACAAGTCATTGGAATACCGTGTTATCTGTCCGACAGCTGTTTCAAAATGAATTTTTTGGGACAAAGGCAGAGAAAGCTTATTAAATTCATGCTGTAAACCCTAATAAAGTATGATTACATTATCCAGCGACCCCCGCCACTATAATCAAACAATTACACGGGAATGATTTACCAGTTGTCTAACCAATGAACACAGACAGGCAACATCCGAAAAGAGACCCTCTCTCACACACTCTGAGCACGTCCCGCTGGTGAACCAGATGTAAACAACACAATTATCATTATTAAAGCAGAACCCGATCTATACGCACAGCCGGTATAAACAAGAGCAAAGCAAAGGAAACGTCTCTATATTATCCAAGAGATTGTCTTACCCCGGGAGTATCATGGGCAGGATAAGTAGTAACACTTATCGTGTGACAGTAAAGATCAGTTGACAAATGCAATTATGATCATGTTTTGTGTGCAAGGAAGGAAGAAATTACAACAACAGCCGATAGGGAAAGTCCCCTAGCTGTGTTCTGCTAGCCGCGGTCCGATATAGACATGCTAAAGGCTATGGTTGCTATTCTCTACAGATTCAGGATCAGCATTCACCAAGAGTCTACCACACGCAGCTTCTGTGGCCAGTCTTTGCTGGAGGCCCAGGGACATACAGACTGTGTTGGTCGGAGCTGGGGATAACCCTGCATGCCTAACCGTACAGAAACACACACGCAGACACATGGACACCACAAACACACTTTCACTCACACACATATAAACACACACGCACATACACACAATCACATGCGCACGCACCTGTGCACGGACAATCACACACATGCACACACACGGGCACACACACGCACACACTACAATGCACGCTACAAACACACTTTCACACACTTTAACACAATTTCACACACAGATACACACACACACACACACACACACACACACACACACACACACAACGCAAACACACACACACACACACACACACACACACACACACACACACACACACACACACACACACACACACACACACACACACAAACGAATACACAGACAAGCCCACTCCGGCACACAAACAGAAATACACCCAAACAGAAATACTAACGCACACACAAACACACACACACACAGAGCAGCAGTTTCCCACAGGGCAGGGCTGAGAGCTACACCATGTTCAGCTGGTACAACATGATGAAAGTGAACTGGAACACATTGTGCTGGACTGCTCCACCGAGGGGACATCGTCTCCCTGGTGATCGCCTTTAAGCATGAACCAGTGTGTGTGTGTGTGTGTGTGTGTGTGTGTGTGTGTGTGTGTGTGTGTGTGTGTGTGTGTGTGTGTGTGTGTGTGTGTGTGTGTGTGTGTGTGTGTGTGTGCGTGTGTGTGTGTGTGTGTGTGTGTGTGCGCGAGTGGAATATAACTTAAAGCAGCATTGTCGGAAGCCCTGCCGCTATGGAAAGGCCCCCCGCAATCGATTGCGCGTTTTGCGCTAAGGCTAGTGCTGAACAGTCGGACAATTCTGTTATTCGGCGGGAAAGCAAGAATAAGTATTATAGAAGTGTTCTCGAGATTTTGCTAAGCATCGCTGTAGGAGCAATGTGCGACTAGAAAAAGCTCAAAACGGGATTTTCAAACGTCACTGAATCCAATCAAGTGAAACGTTGATACTTTTGGGGTAAAAGTAAATAGCACAGTGTTTCGTCGCACGCTAGGACGAATTAACGCAGTGTGTGGTGAAGTAAACCCAAGCAGCCATGTTTTCTTTGGGCAGGAGTAGTTGTATCGGGGTCAAAGTCAGCCTCTTGACTGAGGGAGTTTATACATGCTAATGAGACGTGAACTTTGACCTCATGAACACGCACACACACCAACCTCGGCACACACATACCGCACACACACACACACGCACACACACACACACGCGCAAAACACACGCACACACATCCTCAAACACAAACACATACTACGTTAACACACACACATTCACAAGAAACACACACACACACACACACACGCACACATGCACACGAGCAAACAAACAAAGGCCTGCTCCTAGTGTTTACGTGTGACTTGGGTGTCAGTCATTGAGCGGGGGTGTGAATAGCGCACAACCTAGAGCTTTGAAACAAAAGCAAAGCAGAACCTGTCACACACAAAGATCGGCTACACTTAAATCACGGCATGTCCGCGCTAAAGCCGCGGAACACCTGTTCCCGCACAATCCTGTTTCCCCGTGAGTGACACGGCATTGTCTCATCTGTTCCAGGTTTTAGTTTTATCTTTATTTCAGTTGAAGAATGACAGGTTTTGTTTTTCAACCAGAAACGTCACTCACACGGGGAGAAGAGCGAAGTAAAGACCAAGTTTCAGGCTTTTCCCGAGATTCATTCAGAAGAACACACACAAAAACGCACACCCACAGCTTAAACAAACGACAAAAAAAAAAAAAAACACACAAACAAAATAACATACTTCAAAAAAGTTGCTGCTTCTTAAAGTCTAAAACACTATTTTTTCCCCTCTCAGCCAAACTTCTTCCACATATTACCAAGGAAATCAAAGCTCCTTTGTGGTGGCTGGCCCTAATCCTTTCTCCAGCGCATAAAGGACGTACCTTTAAACTGGCTTTCACTTCCCTGACAACCATGCAAATTGGTGAGAGGTAGGTTGCCATCTCATTGACATTGTTTGTTAGAATAACACAGCACACAGGGGGAAAGGTCCCATCCCAGGCATTCCAGCCCCCCCCCGCAACCCTCCACCCCCCACCCCCGGCCTCACCACCCACACCACCCACACCACCCACACCACCCACACCACCCACTCCATCCCCTTCCCTTCTGTGAAGCGGCCTGATGAATTGTCACAAGCTTGTTATTTACCATTAGACGCTTGCGTTTCTGCCTTCATTCTGTCGGGCCAAACTAATTCAATCTTTTTCCCTTTCTTTTTTTCTGCTTTTTTTTTTCGGTGAGGGGAGAATGAGGTGGGGGGAGGGTAGAGTGGTAATCTCATTGGATCCCCCCCAAGGGTGTTTTTAGAGAAACTTTTTTTAAACCTTTTCTCTCCACCCCACCCTCCAGAACAGTTTGATACCTGACCCAGTTTATTTAAATACTCTCCTCATCTTCCCGAGTTATCGGCGCTAAATGATTATTTATTTCTGATTGCCCTGTTACGAAAGGAGCACAATTAATTCTAAGTAAAAATGCTAATATCTCACCCTTCTCCTGGCTGCTCATTATACTTCCCATTGTATAAACAACAATTAGCAAAAATGATTATTTTTAATTGAGATCGAAAAAGTTAGTTTGATACACTTTTTGCATGAAATTAATTTGCATTAAAAAAAATGACAGGACACCAGTAGACCGCTCGCGAGCACAATCCAAACCAACAACAACGACAACAACAACACATGTTCAGCTCAAACTTTCCCAGATCCTTGACTGATTTACATACGAACCGCGCACACATTCCTATTAATAAATCAATGACTTAACACGGCGGCATTCGGACACAGGTAGCGGTGTCACCGCGACCCCAGGACCTCAGGGCCCGGGGAACATGAACGTCGAATCCCGACGTGGATCGGGAATCCGTCGGGAGTCATGCAGTAACCTGACCCAGAAGCGGACCCCCGGATCAGGGCCCAGGGCCGCCACTAAACACCATATCCGTCTGATACCGAGTGTGACTAAGAGTTTAATTTGGGAAGCAGCCGTCACTTCAAAGGCGAGACGTGAGCATTTTCCTTGCTTATTTGCGACCCCTCGCTCTCCCATCCCACTCCCCCTCCCCATTCCCAAAGGGGGGGGTCGTGGTCGGGGAGGGGGATGTGCATGATAGCGTAGCATC
>NC_079422.1:18553745-18561245 GCF_026213295.1 Gadus chalcogrammus
CTATAGGCACACACAATAAAAGAACCATCATCACATTATGGTATTGTCACATGCAAAACAAAGCACGGGTGAGCTATAGGCTATAACACCATTAATACAATCCATCAGTTGGATTCTATAACCAGCCGGTGTCATGATGAAACAATAACTACACAGACATGAGGCACAGAGTGTTGAGGGCCTGAGGCAGCCCGGAGCTGTGAGACTCCTCAGTGAGCTTACACTAATGAGAACGGGAGTGTGAAGACGACTTCAAGGAGAAACACTCGCTTTTTACCTCTCAAGAATCCGTTTGAAAAGCAGCAGTTGCGAGCTTTCAAACCAGTGACGGCTTTCATAGAGGCCTGTGCATCTGTACGTCAGGGCTGCACTGCTGTACGTCAGGGCTGCCCCATTGTTTCTGATCTGCGTAGGGAAAAATAAGTATTTATTTTTCGTGAAGGATATATATGAAACAGGTGGAGGAGTTAAACTGACAATGAGATCAAGGTTCGGGAAGGGGGGGGGGGTTGGATCAAAACGAGTGGGGAACTTCTAAAGGGGACTTTGCAGTCTTCAAGCAATTGCCCTATCGTGGCAGTGAACGACTCGACTTAGAAATATCTACATTCCGAGATCTGCACTGTCTCCCCGGCCAATTGTCTTGCGACCTGGAGTCCCCCGGGGCTTTTCCGACTGTCAAGAAGAAGAAAAAAGAAAAATGAAAATAATAAACCACATTCATAGGTACCTGTTCTGCTGGAGGTTCGTGGCTGAACTGCCAGAACGGGGGGAGCAATAAGGTCAAAAACAACACCACGCCGGAAAAACAGTGACAGACGCAGTAGCTAGGCGCTACATTGAAATGTACAGAGGCATCCGCCCTCATCTCCGCTGTCAGTAGCGTGAGTTTGGGGGGGTGGGGGTGAGGTGGGCAACGCAAGAAGAGCCGTGAACCCGAAGAAAATAAATAAATAAGGGAGGTGAGAGGAGGTTGGGGGGGGGGGGGGGGGGGGGGGGGAGTCAGAGATCCGTGGAGTCGGGGAGTGTGAGATGGTAACGTTGTCTCTTATGCTGCCGAAAGAATTTGCCTGGGAGCCTGGGCCATGACAGATTAACCCAGCACCCAGATGGGCCAGCGCATCGGTGAAACAAGAGCTACTCTTATGGTGCTCGTAACACAAGCCCGGGGTATAGCCGAGGCAAAGGCCCTGGAAAGCGATCCCTTGATGAAAGTGAGGGCCTTGCTCCACCTTTCATGTTTCCATAGGTTTTATTTGGAGCGCGCACAGACGGGGCCGCAGACAGAAATGACAGACAATTAAGATTGCACAAAAGGCAAGGGAAATTCAGTATCGGGCTACATGACCCCTGCATGCTGGCCATGTTTCAATGCATATGGCTGCTGCCTTTTGTGGGGAAATTACCGGGGGGAGAGAGAAAAAGAGCGTGAGATGTGAAAACAGAGAAGGCCCAAAGCTTGATGATGATGATGATTGTCTTTATTTCTAACATGTAAACAAATAAAAAAAACATGATTATCAATCAATTAATGATTATCAATTGATTATTAATAGATGAAATAAAAAATAAAAAATAAAATGGCAATGGCAAAGCTTCAGCAATGGGAGAAGACGAAGTTGTAGGTATATATACAAATATATATACATATATTTATTTCTCAAACCTGCCAGGTATATATATATATACATTTATTGATGGTGGGCTCCAGGTTCTATACTCGGCCTCATGCATCAAAGAGTCCCAGCGATGGACGGACGTGGGATGAATGTGGAAATAAACCGTGGGCTTTCTACATATCAAAGCCCCGATAAGCTTATGAAGTTTAATTCATATGTTTTATTCCACTGAAAAACGGACCATTTATGCTGATGGCTGGGCTGTCCCAGGCGGAATGATAGCGACCCGATAACAATCCGGCACCAACACCTCCTACCAATCCATTTCTAAAGGAGAGAGAGGAACGGCGCCGGGGAAATATAAATTAACCTCGCCGCACTGAGCAGGAGGGGAGGGTGGGCCGTCTGGGCGGGGGGGGGGGGGTGGTGGTGGGTGGGGGGGGGTTCCACCCTTGAACGTCGACCGACAGGGGTTTACTTCATCCCGGTAACTAAGACATCTCGTCGGGGGCCCTAAAGGGCAGCGGAGGCCCCAGACATGACTGTGTGTGTGTCTGCTGTGGCTCCAGACAAAAAGGATGCACTTTCTGTTTCCGGGCGAAAGATGTCTAAATCTGGGAATGGATTTTATATTTCCCAGAGTAATATCAAGGGCGAGCAGGTGAGCTCGGCGGGTTTTCATTCGGCAAGCGGATAATCTCAATCTCCCTGCACATGTGGGGTGGAGGTGGTGAAGGGGGGGAGAGGGGATGGAGCAGTAGGCAGTAGACAGGGAAGGAACCCCTGGTAGCGGATGCACAGAAATTAGAATGGATTTGTCACTTTCTATTCTGCCAGCCACATTTGAACATGCTTCACTAATAAAGTCGAAAGGTACCTTCTCAGACATGCTGCTGTTGTGTGCTTTACACCAACACACGCACACACATGCACGCACACGCGCGCACGCACGCACGCACGCACGCACGCACGCACGCACGCACGCACGCACGCACGCACGCACGCACGCACACACGCACACACACACTTATTAAATCACAGTGTTTAATTAGAGCAGCAGGATTTCTCCTTTCTTAAGGTGAAAAGTGAATCAATATCCATCCTGAAAAACAACAACCTGGAACCTCTTACAGAAACTTGATAAAAGTAAAAGTAAGATAATCTGAAACATCTTCAAACACATTTGGCTTTGTGTATTTGTCCACATTTGTTTTTCTGAATTTGTATGTTCTCATTTCACACATCAAAAAGGTGATGTTTCTCAAAATTAAAACAAACAGTACTTATCCACTACAAGACAAATGATTGTTTGGACACTTGAGTGGTACATTTAATAGCCATAACTAAAGACTTACTTGTCACAAATGTAGATTCATCAAATCCAATCTGAAGGAAAATGACAAGGAGATAGACCGTCCCAAACAAAGACAAACCCAGCGTCGACGCAGACGTGATCAGTTATGACAATATAAATAGTTGCACATTTGGCTCGTTTACGGTACAAAATTGCTTTACAAGGTTAATGTTGAAGCGAAATAAAAAATAATAACAAAAGACGATGGGGATTCTTCACCAAGTATGTAAACCAGGCTCATACCATATTTAAACAATTGAGCTGGGGTTTTCATTACTAATGTACTTAGTGGACCGCGGTCCCAGCGGAACAGGATTTAGCCCATGCAGAGGGAAGCCAGAAAGACTGGAACACTTTCCCTCGTTGAGCATGCAAATTATCACAAATAATACATACATACATACATACATACATGGAAAACTGTTTGGACGCGATCACTTTCCAACAGCACACAGAAGCACCATGGGAACTCATACAATGCTTCCTCCAAGTACGATTCACCCAGGAGGGCTTTTTCTTTCTCTAACGCGATCGCTTCCTTTTAATGAGGCACTCCACAGACGTATTCTCCCCATCTGTGGCATCCCAACGTTCCCATCCGGTTAATCAAATTACATGCCGTCTTTAATCTTTCCTTATGAGGCAGTTTATTAAGTTGGAGTCTTTAGGCCCTGCAGCGGTGAGTGGGAGCGAGTGGGAGATCATTTCAGGGAAAACTGTGCGCATTCCAATCTGGGAGAATGAGGCTAGCAAACGTTTTTTTGAAAGCTAGCATGACAATATTTTTTTGGTTGTTCAGAAAAAAAGACAACCCCAAAAAGAACATAGAAGTGAACGGCTGAAAAATCTAAATATTCCAACAGGAATTTAAATAATAAATGAGCATAATTGATGTACTCCAAAAGACAAATACAGTCCAATATACATTTGTGTTTTTGGACAAGACTGCCTCATCGAGTTGAGAGCAACTGCTCTGCCAATCTGTTAATCGCCAGCATGCTCGACCACATTATACATCACCCTGGCTTACTCCGACAGCGAGCCAGCCAGCCCATCACTCAGCCAGCCAGGCACAGAGGGTGAAAGCCAGCCAGCCAGCTAGTCAGCGAGTTCATCAGGCTCCAAGTCATCCAACACTACCCCGGCCGTCTCTGAATTTGTCATGAAACCACGCAGGTACATAAGTCAGCCAGCTAGGGCCTATTCATTTGGTTACATCAGTGGTGGAGGTTAACTACAAGCCACGGCTCAGGCCCTGGCCTAATGCTTGTCAATAATAAATGTTGACGCCTAACTTTGAATATAACACATCCTCTTCATCACCCTCCTCTACCCCATCACTGGTACCAGCTGCTTTCATTGGTCTACGAAAACACCATTTGACCAGCAGGGTGCAATTCGAACTAACCCTGGGGTCACAGCCAAAGTAAACAGCACTGAACAGCCATTGAGAACAACTTTGTAATGACTAGCCGAACGCATTTGGCCATGGTGCCATTGGTAGTGGGCGGGGCTAGCGTGCAGGGCGGAGCTGCGGAGCTGCGGAGCCAGAGGATGTCCGGCGGGCGGGGTCGTGTTTCGGGGACAAGCGGGCGTCTGGTTATTTTAAGAAGCGGGCATTAAAATGTTTATGCATCGCTCTTCAGGTTCCACCGTGGCAAATGAAAGCACATGTTCTCGGCGGATTGACAGTTGTCGTGCGAGCGGCATGTGTCTCGGTCCCTCTCTCTTTTGTCCCCTTCCCACGTGATCAGACGCTGGGGTGAGCAGGTAAAGTCCCCCCCCCCCTTCTAAGTGGGATCTCCATGATATCTGGAGGATAAATAGCCTGGTGTCACAGCATCTTTGGGGACAAGGGTATAAAGAGAAATGTGATTTTACTTTTTGTATGACTAAGACAAAAATTATGATTCTATGTCATCTATTGTAAAATCTATTCTTTAATTCTAACAGTTTATTCATAATATGATTCCAATCATAGTCCTAACTCTGCCCTTAAAAGCTGAAGAGCTAAAACAGGGTGGGGCAGGAGAGGGCAGGCCTTGTGTGACAGGCTGATGTCACACAAGGCCAAGAAACAGATTGCCAACACATTTCCAGCCCCCGTGACTTTATAGGTTTGCTTCACGGAGAAATTCAGTGAGTCTCCATTCACAAGTACACTTTGTTCTCTTCCTATTAAATCATCGCTTAGCCTTTATCGTTGTTTCTTATCATTGATTTGATAGTTGCCATTCATGGCGTGTGTCTTATCAAAACATGTTGCCCAGACTTAAGTTAATTCCTGCATCCCATCAGCTTTGCAATGAATCTTTGCAGGAACACAAATTGTCCCTAAATGAATTAAGATGTTCGGAATCGTATGCATACACTAATTATATACCTCTCGACATTTTGATGCGTAATTATATCAATCATGTTTCCGGCTGGGGCAAATCAGAGAGTAGCGGAATGTAGATAATCACAGGAGAGACTTAAGAGAGCGTCCATCCTGACTTCACACTCATTTCAATCTACACATGCTGGTAGGAACACTTGAATGAGGCCACAACATGACCTTGTTCAGCACTGCCACTACAAGTCAGAGAATCCTAAAGCTAGGCTACAGAAGCTACCAACTGCCTGTATGGTGAGCAGGAAATAACAGACAGTCACTGGTAAACCAAAGGGTTCTCCCTAAATAAAACCCTTTCCCGGCGGGCTGTGTTGAATATGTTTTGGGGTGTATTTTATAATTATTAATGAGAAGGGCATCCGGGATATACCCACCCTGCCCTTAACCACACCAAAACCACCGAAACCATTCATCTGATGTCGGTTCTGTAGCAGTGGCTCACCAGCAACATAGCTGCACGCCCGTCCTAGCACACACTCAACCACCCCCCCCCCCCCCCTCCCACACACACACACACACACACACACACATTGAGTCTCTCAATCCACGGGTCTATCTGTGTCCAAAATATACCTTAACTCTCATCTTGACCCGAGATTAGTTTCCCACTGTGTCATTTGAGAGCAGGATGTAAACGGACTATCACCACACTGTTGGTATGACAAATATAGCACGGAACCTTGAGAGCATGGCACTAAGGTCAGGGAGAGTACAAGCGATAATGCTCCGTACGCAACCAGGGCCATCTGTAGAGAGCCATGGATGAAGGAGTGGCGGTTGGTATGAATGGATGACGGTCGATGTAGTGCTGTACCAAGGCTAGGACCTATAGAGTTTTGTTAGAGCTTAAAGCAGGTCTGTTGTTTAATATCTGGGTACGTCTTTTGATTTTGAAATTTACGTTGGTCAGTTATGTTTGCAAGTCTGTGAGGGTTACCAGGTCAAAGATAGTTTTTGTTTTGCATATGACAATACTCTCAAACAGGCTTATTTGATCAAGGTCTGTTTGATTTTGTGATTACAAGACCGTACATGCTGTATATACACAGAGTGAAATTATACTGAGGAAATGTACAGGCCATGCTGTGTTTTATTGTTTTGTGCTTGATGCCGGAGCCAAAGTGTTGGGAAAGAGTATGAGGATCATGTTTTGTTGTGACGAAGACAAAGAAGAAAATGCCTACCATTATCCTTGATTACAATTAAAACTAAATGAATGCATTTCCCTAGAATACGATCCATTAATGCATCACATTCTGAATTATTCATTCAATAAATAACTCTTAAAATCACAAAACAACAAGCACTGCGAGCCCCTTATTGGAATTGTGATGCATTATAAAAAAAACAACAATAAAACAATGAACAAACCCCCCCAAAGAAACATGAATAAAAGAACATCACCACCCCGGGCAACATCTGGTGAGAGAGAGAGAGAGAGAGAGAGAGAGAGAGAGAGAGAGAGAGAGAGAGAGAGAGAGAGAGTGAGAAAAAAAAATGTTGCAAAAGAATGAAAAACATAAGCTGGAATGATATTTGTGGTCAGTGGATTAGCAAAAAAAAAGAAAATGAGGGAAAACTTCTGATAGAGCGTCAGTGAACGGCCGCCGTTTCCAGGTAGATTACGGCTCAGGTAGGATTTGAATTCAAAGGCGCCAGCGTACAGATGCATCCTCTCGCCTGCGCCCGTGTACGCCCGTGTTCAGAACAGGCTCAACGCTGGTCACCTGGCCCGCGGGATTAGAATGCTAACCAGTTTACATTCTGCCCACAGCTTTTGAAATGATTCAATTTTCCTAATCTTGTTTAGCTTTGGAGTATGTGGCTTTGAGGCAGTGCGCCATTCCTTTTCAATCGCCGCAGCCTTTGAGGGCCATTTGCATATCTAAATTTTTTGTACCGAAAATTCGGGGGGGGGGAAAGGCCCCTAAAAGAAGTAATGGAAGAAAAAAAAAAGAAAAGAAGAAAAATCATGAATAAATAAATAAATAAATAACTCAATAAATACATGGGGCAGAGAAGCGGCTTAGCTGGGTCAACCTGGAGACTTGAATAAATGTTTGATGTGTAGAGATACGCAGCGAGCTCGCCGACTGCTCCCCCTGCTCCATGTGGATGTGAGCGAAGGACGC
>NC_079422.1:18563745-18575966 GCF_026213295.1 Gadus chalcogrammus
TGTCTGGGGGGGAGGGGTGGTGGGGGGGGGGGGGGGGGGGGGGGGGGGAACAAGCTAAGCTATACCGGCGAAACCTGGAACTCACTGTCCCGCTTGTTTTGTTGTCTCAATGTAGGTACACGGGAGGGAGAGAGAGAGGGGAGAGAGAGGGAGATGGAGGGAGAGGGAGACGGAGAGAGCAGGAGAGAGAGAGGGTCGGAGAGGGAGATGGAGAGACAGATGGAGAGCATTAAAGAGAAATAGGGAGAGAGCAAGAGAGAGAGAGATAGAGAGAGAGAGAGAGAGAGAGAGAGAGAGATAGAGAGAGAGAGAGAGAGAGAGAGAGAGAGAGAGAGAGAGAGAGAGAGAGAGAGAGAGAGAGAGAGAGGGAGAGGGAGAGGGAGAGAGAGAGAGAGAGAGGGAGATGAATAGAGAGAGGGAGAGAGAGAACGGGCAAGAAAGAGAGGGGAGAGAAGAGCAGATGGAGTATGAGGGAGAGACGCAAGATGGAGACAAGCAGGGAAGACAGAGAGAAAGAGAGAGGGAGATTGAGAGCATGAGAGAGAGGGAAAACGGTGGGGGGCAGTCCTGGAGAGAATAGCTGGGGAATAGAGAGGTGAGAGACAAAGAGGGGGAGAAGGGACGCGGGAGGGGGCAAGGTGGAGGAGAACAAGACAGCAAAGAGACAGCGACGGGGGAGGTAGAGAGGGAAAAAGACGATTGAGTGAGAGGGAGGGAGAGAGAGAGAGAGAGAGAGAGAGAGAGAGAGAGAGAGAGAGAGAGAGAGAGAGAGAGAGAGAGAGAAAGAAGAGGAAGGGGAGCTCAGTGTGGATGTTGTGGTTGGAAGCGGCCCGGGGAGCAGCAGCAGCAGCAGCAGCTGTAGCTGTCTGAGATGGAACTGAAGTGAACCCCGCTGAATATCTTGAGCCGATCTTATCGAGCTCGGGGAGAAATGAGATATTGGCAGGAGCTGTGGAGTGCCGCCGCAGCTGAGCAGGTTAATAGGGTCGCGGGCCCGGCCACAGGCTAATTGGATTTGCCGTGGCTTGATAAACAGTGGCAAGGCTTTTTTTCTTCCGTGCTAGACTTCACACACTCACACACAAATCCACACCCACACACCTATACACACTCACACACACACACACACACACACACACACACAAATGCACGCACACACACACACACACACACACACACACTCACGCACACACACATATATACACACACGCACACATAGACACATAACCCTAACCAAAACAAGAGAGAGAGAGAAAAAAAGGTGAGAGAGGTTAAGAGAGCGAGAGAGAGAGAGAGAGAGAGAGAGGGAGAGAGAGAGAGAGAGAGAGAGAGAAGGAAAAGAAAGGGATAAAGGGAGAAGGAAAAGAAAGAGAGAGAGAGAGGAGAAGAAAGAGAGAGAGAGAAAGAGAGAATTGAGGAAAGAATAATCAAACCTATTTCCTTTCCCTTATCCAAAGGACCAAAGAGAGAGAGAGAGAGAGTGTGTGTGTGTTCCTCTTTCTCTCTCTCTCTCTCCCCCTCTCTCCCTCTCTCTCTCTCTCTGCGTGCGCCCGTCGCTGCACATGCACGGGGAGTAAGCTACTATCTACTGATTTTAATCAAATACCATTTAACCCCGGTGACCTCCAGGAGTCATCACACATGGGCCAGATCAGGCGCCTCCACACCAGGCATCACAGGGGCGGCAGGGTGCGAAGAGGGTCCCTGTGTCGAGTCCTCTCCTCCACACCTCCACGCCTCCGTGCCTTATCACTTCATAAAGGACATGTCCCCTCTTTCTGCAGCGCCTCCCTTTTTGAGTTGATTTGTTCTATTTTTTTGGACCGCTGATGAAATCCTCCTCTGTATACTGTTTGTGTAGGCGGCCATCTTTGTGATCTACTCGATCGTACGCCGTTTTGTCAGACGACAGCAAGGCCCGACTTGGAAATTCATTCTTTTATTTCATTCACGAGATGATGTCCGTCATTGTAGATTCGGTTTGGTTAATCTGCCAATGTGTGTTTAGTGATGGTGCAGATTATCGCAAGGTTGTTGATGTTGATGTTGTTGTTGTTGTTGTCTCGGATAAATAACCATTAGCCAGCCCTCGATGAGGGAACCCGGCTGGCTAATCTCATCAAATTGTTTACGTGCATGAGCTTTGTGCCCAGAGGGATGCTCACATCAAAGACTACACTACCCACTCCGCGGGTCATAGGTCATCCCAATCAGCACTGAAAGACTGGAAGACGCACACTTCTGTAATCAGAGTCCGTGAAGAAAAAAGAGGATTCCCTCGGCTAACTTTTGTCCGCGTGTTTTGTTCTCACACTAGTAGGTGGTTTTATTGGCTGTGTTTTATTCATCTACTTCTGCCAAAGTGTTGTTGTGTATATTACTTAACAGGCAATGGGCCCTTTCACGGTCCAATTTGCCTGTGTTTTTTGTGTGTGTGTTTGTGTGTGTGTTTATGTGTGTGTGTGTGTGTGTGTGTGTGTGTGTGTGTGTGTGTGTGTGTGTGTGTGTGTGTGTGTGTGTGTGTGTGTGTGTGTGTGTGCGTGCGTGTGTGTGCGTGTGTGTGCATGTGTGTGTAAGGGCGCGAGTAAGAAAGCATGTGTCCATTAAAATCTATACAAGAGCAGGGATTTAGAGAAAGCAGACAGCCCCAGATGTATCCATCTCTCTCCTTCATCTCTCTTGTTTTTTTTCTTCTTCTTCCTTCTTTTAAAGCAGCAGTACCAATGGCAACCCACCCTGGGGTGTCGCGCTGGCCCAGTTTCTGGATTAAAAAAAGACTGGGATGTTTGGGTGTTACCATATTGACTTAGTTAGAGTTCCCGTCTGCACAAGAAAAACCTCAGAAAAGAAAGGGGACAGATAGACAGACAGCCGGAGAGAGAGAGAGAGAGGGAGAGAGAGAGAGAGAGAGAGAGAGGGAGAGAGACGGGGGCGAGAGAGGAAGAGAGACAGAAATAGAGAGATGAAGGGAATGCTGCAGGTTTCCTTTTGATATCCATTGGCCAAAAAAAACAAAACCTTAAAAAAACACATCAAGGACTTTTTGGAGATCTTTGAAAGGGAAAACCATAACAGCGTCTTGTGTGTGGCGTGATCGGACGGAAGCCATCAGCCGGACATCACTTTAGCGTTAAAGTTAAAGTTCATGCATCTAAAGATAAGCCCCTCAACCCAAGTCCCCATGTAAACGTGGAGCAAAAAAAAAGAGAAACTGGAAAGGAAAAAGAATGATAATTGCCTTTGGGCCTTTGGGTGAGTGACTATCTGTGTGTCAAGGCATGTTGGATGGATCCGACTGTAACGTTAGACGGACAAGGGCCGACGAGGCCATACATCCAGGGTCCACCGTCTGGGCTGGATCCTGCCCACGACCGGCTGAGGGGGTTAACAACTCAGCTCTGCTCCCAGGGGCTGCAGGGTCCGCTTGTTTCTAAGTAAATACAGCCTCGCTACATTTATGGAGTAATAGAGAGAAGAGATAAGAGAAGGAGAGGAACAGAAGAAGAAGGAAAAGGGGAAGATGAAAAAAAGAAGAAGAAGAAGAAGAAGAAGAAGACGAAGAGGAGAAATGCTAAATTCAGTAGGCCAGGGACAAGAGGGAAAGGAAAAGAAAAGACAGCAAGAGAGAGTAAAGTAAGTTTATCTTTATATCTAAACCGATGTGAACATGGGAGAAGTGGGGAGGCATTTGGCAGGGGACATCTCGCACACTGAATTCATCAGGACCCTAGAAGTCTGACTTCGCATTAAGAATCTTATGAACTCTCGGTTAATAATGCGATGCGATCCATTTCCTGGAGTAGAAAAAAAAAAGAGAAAAAAGATCAAGAGATGTCTGTTGAACAGCCCGAAGGGAAACTGACCTTCAGCCCTGTCACAAGGATAAGGAAGAGCCGTGCGCACACCAGATCAGGCACACACACACACACGCAAGCACGCACGCACGCACACACACACACATACACACACACACACACACAAACACACACATGCACAATATGCACACACACACACACACACACACACAAATACAGACAAGAACAGATAAAGGCAGATACACACTCACACGCAGGCATGCACTCGCAAAAGCACATGCACACACACAAGCACAAACACATACATACACACACACACACACACACACAAAGAAAAGACACATACACACCCACATACAAACACACGCAAGAACATACACAAGCAAATACACACACGCAGGCACACACACACACACATACACAAGCACGGACACACACAAAACTAAGAGAAACATGCGCACACAGGCACACATACATGCAGGGACACACGCAAACATACACACACAGATATAAAGGGCCCTTGGAAATATATACCCTTTTTTTACCAGCTCACGATGCTCTTTATTTACAATGGCAGCTGTATTTATAGTATTATAGTAGCTGATGACATCTATAAAATTCTCATTTTTTTCAAACACACGAAGAGCCATTCAGTTTGGTTTTCGGCACTAAAGGGAAAATTGAGGTCTGCTTCTCAACATGTAATGATTGATTATATATAGTTAGAGGCGAAAAAATGCAAAACATATTGTGATCAAACAGCAGGGGAGGATATTTTTGAAAGGATATGTAAAGGAAGCCGTGTAACGAAGAGGTTACTTGAGTTCTGGAACATGGCTTACCTCAGCCCATGTGTCTTCAGTCAAACTACCCACCAAAAAGGGACATAAATAGCCAATAGTGGGCTTTGATACAGGCCTGCATATAATGGTGTCATTGTTTGAAATGACCCTGTACTATTATGATTTTTTTTATTGACTGAGGGCTGCAGAGAGTTGTTTCGCTTTTTGTTTGTTTGTCTTCCATCATGTAAACTTTTTTTTTAAATGATCACTTGAAAAGTGAAAAGAAAATCCATGTCTCGTTGACCGGACAAATACGATCCAGCTGACATCGGTCGTGGTGCCATCTCCCGTTCTAATGTTTTCTCTCTGTCTGTCTCTCTCTCTCCCCGTCTCTCTTTCTCTCTTTCTCTAGGTCTCTCTGTCTGTCTCTCTCTCCCCCCGGCTCTCTGTCTCTCTCTTTCTAGGTCTCTCTCTGTCTGTCTCTCTCCATCCGTCTCTCTCTCTCTCTCTCTCTCTCTCTCTCTCTCTCTCTCTCTCTCTCTCTCTCTCTCTCTCTCTCTCTAGGTCTCTCTCTCTGTCTAGGTCTCTCTCTGTCTGTCTCTCTCCCCCCATCTCTTTTTCTCTCTCTCTCTCTCTCTCTCTCTCTCTCTCTCTCTCTCTCTCTCTCTCTCACTCTCTCTCTCTCTCTCCCTCTCTCTCTCTCCCTCTCTATCTGTTTAGGTCTCTCTCTCTATCTAGGTCTCTCTCTCCGTCTCTCTCTCTCTCTCTGTCTATGTCTCCCTCTCTCTCCCTCTCTTGTTGTTTCAGTAGGTAACACTTAATTAGCACCTTGGGATGGTTTAAGTCGTCCACAAACTGTTCCCGAGTCTGGACCCTCAACAGAACACAACCTCTTTCATTCTCCTGTCTTTTTTCGAACTGGCGTCGCCCGTGTTTTCACAGCTGACCGCTCCCTTCTTCGTCTCCTCTCTGTTTTTTTTTTTTTTTTAGCTTTTTGCATTGCCGCGACTATATCGCCTTTCAGGGCTCCACTCGGATTCCATTCCTCACACATCAGAACGGGAACATCCATCTTGCGGATGACATCTGTGGTGAATTTTTCAATAACCTAATAGTTGTTTGGCACATGAGCGGAGGGGCGGGGTGCATGGCGGCGGAGGCGGGAGCTCATCACCGCCCGGGAATCAGGGATTATGACACATAAAACGCTAAGGCTCCGGGTCAGAGCCAGACGGAGACGGTGCACACAGTTCAGATTCGGTAACTCAGGGCTAAGAAGGTCTGCGGGCCACAAGAGGACCCCCGGACCCCTAGTGGTCCCCAGACGATGAGTCTCAAAGTAAAGATGTGTCACACGGAGGATTCAGATGCCGTTTAATATCGTTAGCCAGAGTGGCCGTGATAAGTCCTCCAGGAAGTATGGGTTCCACTACTTTTTGACTTTTCGCGAGTGGAAAATGTTTCGGGGCCAAAAGTAACATCGCAATGTTACGGAACACGTGTCCGGCGCAGAACTATTGTCGTATTTACTACTGCCATGTTGGGTAGCCATAGCAGTAAGACTCATACACACGTATATAGTACTTTGTACTTTGAAAGTAAGCTACATCGAAAACCAATAAGCTGACCGTTTTTCTTTGGGACCTAAGCACAGCAAAAAGCACCTCAAGCTTTTCCAGGCTGAGAATCCAAGAGTGTGTTTTTGCCCGCTGTGTGTGCGTTTGCATGCCTGTGTGTGTGTGTGTGTGTGTGTGTGTGTGTGTGTGTGTGTGTGTGTGTGTGTGTGTGTGTGTGTGTGTGTGTGTGTGTTCTGTGTGTGTGTGTGTGTGTGTGTGTGTCTGTGTGTGTGTGTGTGTGTGTGTGTGTGTGTGTGTGTGTGTGTGTGTTCTGTGTGTGTGTGTGTGTGTGTGTGTGTGTGTGTGTGTGTGTGTGTGTGTGTGTGTGTGTGTGTGTGTGTGTCTGTGTCTGTGTGTGTGTGTGTGATTTGTATCTGCGATGAGCCATGTGGTGTGGATGATGTGCTGTGAGGAGGAGGTCCCATCAGTCAGGTAATCTAAAAGAAAATAATGGCAGTTCTCTCTCTCTCTCTCTCTCTCTCTCTCTCTCTCTCTCTCTCTCTCTCTCTCTCTCTCTCTCTCTCTCTCTCTCTCTCTCTCTCTCTCTCTCTCTCTCTCTCTCTCTCTCTCTCTCTCTCTCTCTCTCTCTCTCTCTCTCAGAAGAAGAACCCCAAAGTGAAAGGAAGAGAAGGAGGGACAGAGACAGAGAAAAGGAGAGTGTAAGCTAGCGAGACACACATGGGGGGGGGATTCAAAGCAAGGCGAAGCAGGCCCTCCTGGGTGATCCAGAGAGCCCTGGTTTAGTGTGTGTGTGTGTGTGTGTGTGTGTGTGTGTGTGTGTGTGTGTGTGTGTGTGTGTGTGTGTGTGTGTGTGTGTGTTAGGGGGGGGGGGGGGTTAGGGGTTGGGGGGCCGGATTAGCAGCGTGCCCCTCACCGTGGAGCTGGCCCTTTATAAGGTACATCATATTACTTCAAGTCCACACTTTCACAGATACATCATCATCACCATGCCTCTCCGCTGGTGTCTGAGGATTCTGTCTGGAAACAAGATGAATGCTCACACAGTCGGCCGTGCCAGGACTCACCAGCGGCAGTAAGCTGACAGCGCCTATGTAAAGCCGACGCTCAAATTCAATATCTCGTTTAATGCGCGACCGCGGGGAGCCAGACCCCGGGTCCACTTCATTCTCAATCTGTTATTTATTTTTTCCTGTAGCGCAATGTTAATATGTACACTCAGTTGGCTTGTGTGATTTCGATTATTTTAGATGTATCTTTGGAGAGAGAGAGAGGCAGTGTTGTCATTATTTGAATTTAGAATTTAGAAATGTATTCTAATTTTAAAAAGGGAATTAAGTTAATCTAAAACCAAGCAAATTAAATACAGGCAATTTTAACAACCTGATAACATTAACATGATACCATAAATGTTACTCATTACATTTTGTTGCTGAAGTATGCTTTTGGGAGATATTATAAAATTATTGTTTGTGTCCTGCACACAAAAAGAAAAGAAAGACGACAATAAAATCCTCTCTGTAACATGGCCATCTTCTTTATTTGGGCTGTACTTCAGAAGCAGAAACTACTAGATTAACACTGCACAGTTCGCATCGAGGATTCAGGACTCAACGCTGATCTAAACTTGACTCAACACTTCCTGATGGCTTTCATTAAGCGGGGAAAGAGAAGATAAAAAACACACGCTCACTTTCTCTCTCTCTTTCTGTCTCCTGTGAGAAAAAAGCGAATGTGCTGAAAATATAGAGACGTAGGCTTTCATGTCGAGTCAATGTCCTAAAGTAAGATTAGGGCTGCTGTGAGCATGTTTGACTAGTCAGCTCATTGCCTGGGGAGGGTCCTCAGGCAAAATCCATACTCCCGAGTGCGGCTTCGCTAGCCTTCAGATGCTAGCCCAGGAAATGATTACTGCTGCTCAACTGGAAAGGCCTTTTCTCCTCCTCGCTCCACTCAAAGTTTCAAAGGGAAGCCCCTACACCTTGTGTCTGTGTTAATTGATCACAGGCACATTACCGTGCCTGTATGAGGCTTAATTCGCCCTCAGCGAGTCAGCATCAACACCTTTCGTTTGCTGGATGGCGGGGGAGCGGTGGGGTTCGGGGGGATCGCCCTGGCTTAATCATTCAAAGGAGGCTCGACTCCCTGACGTTTTTCCCCTTCTCTTGCTTTTTTTTTTAAAATATATTTCTTGGTGCTTATTTGTCATTCCGAGTTCTTGCATACGTTATTATTTCTGAGCATGTACCATTAAATGCTGTGTTATCCTGTGGCGATTTTTGACACGAGTGCAAACAAATTGAGTATATGCATGCAAATGCAAAGAGTCTGATTTACAGGGGGGGGGGGAATCCATCTCTCTCAGGGAAGCCAGCTGAGAGAAAATGGCTTTTTTAACAGACAAGGGCAACTGATCGTATTGGACAAAGAGCCAGAGGATCAAGATTTCTAATAGCCATATGGTTAGCGACATACAATTTAAGATAAATAATAGATACCGCTCGCATTTCTCTGTACCGAAACACAGCAGGATATAATCTGCATTTTAACTAAAGCCACTATTTCCATTTCGGCATTTGACAATTCGTGCATCAGCGCCTCAGAAGATCAAGAAACCATGAATACGTAAATAATGTTCGCAAAAAAAATAATAGGAAAAAAGTACCGCAACTTGGGGATAAATCTTTCATGGAACTCAAAGAAAACGCTTATACATTTTTATATTACTTGAAGCTACGCAGAGCAATGCCTGTTTTATATTCAGGCAGTAAACAATATGGCATCTTGTTACATGATGCGTGTTTTTGCAAACCCAGAGAAGAAGAAGCTCATTTCAATTCCCACTAAACTAAAGTCACCTAAGCAGAATAACAATGTGTCGGATGAGTCTAAACCGCAATTATCTGGGAGAATACGGAGAAAACTGAGGCTCCCATTAAAACTATGGACAGCCTTTTAATTCAAAACATTGTAAAAATATTCAGCAATGTCGTTAGAAGATGTTCATCTATACTTTTTAACTTTGAGTTAGCCATGACACACATGGAGAGGCATAGGCCTATGCTTTTACTTATTGACATTGAGATACACATCATATCAAACTCATCATATCATACTGTCTACAATCCCCTCGCTATATGACAATACTCACGGGCATATTTGCTGTGGACTATTAAGATTAAGACAGACAAACAAGTTTCATGCACGAAATGTGTGGAGCATAAATCATAACCATAAGCATTTCTTTATAAAAAAATAGCCATATAAGGAATAAAAGTATATAAATAAAAAATAGTAAAATATATATAACTTTAAGCATTTGTCAGTTTGTCCTTTTCTATATATATATATATATACCTCCAGTATAATGGGTGCAGGCAGGCCCTGCACAAAGGAGGGCAGCACCAGTTGGGCCCACGCTGGATGCTTCATGACACGGTTGACTTGCCCTCCCGCTGCGATAAGGCCGCTATCACCACCGCCGTGTCTGTGCAACGAGGGTGATTAGAAGACATAGAGTACAAACACACTCGTCATTCTGGACTCACACACACACACCCACACACATACAGCTCACCTCCACTCCCATTTGTGGCAGCACCCAACAAATCTATCATGGGCCGGGATCGGCTGAAGGGAAATGTGGATTCCATTCCACTCGTGGGTGCCCCCCCCTCTCCATTCTTAATGGGCAGCCATCCAGAGAGAATGAAATGATTGATTTTTGCCACCCTGAATGAGGAGAAATGAATGTGGGAGGTGGTGGGGGGGGGGGGGGTATCTTCCATGTGTTGGAAGGGAGGAGAATGAGAGGATGTGACTGTGGGGGGGGGGGGGAGATAGAGGTTGGAAAGAGGCAGAAAAAAAAAATGGTACGAACTGACAAAAAACTAAAACAACTATGTGTGTAAGTGTGTGTGTGTGTTTGTCGTGCGTCAGTGTGTGCGTGCGTCTGTGTGTGTGTGCGTGTGCGTCTGTGCGTGTGTGTGTGTCTGTGTGTGTGTCTGTGTGTGTGCACGTGTGCGTGCCTACTTCTAGTTTGCCTCTTAGGTTACCTAATGAAATATTGATGGGCGTTGTGGGAAGAGCAGGAGGCTAGGGTTAGCGTGTGTGTGTTTGGGAGTGGGGGGTGGGGGGGGGTTGAAACTGTAACTGTACTGTTTCCTGTCGCTCGGGACATCTCTGTCACTTTGGATCTGGAGCAAGACAAGCCAGCCCTAATTTAATCTGACTTTGAATAGCGCTGTATCACAGAGTATAAAAAAACACTGCCTTGCACTAAAGACACCGGGCTGGAGGGAAAAGCAGGCGAAGCTTGCCTCAAAAGTGTCACTCAATATTTGACACAGCCTGTCATCGCGGTTCTAATGCTTTTTTATTCTTTCTTTCATTCTTCTTTCTTTCTCGGATAATTTTTTATGGATATGACAGAACAATAGGTTGACTGTAAATAACAAGTGGGCTACCGGGGCTATTAGGATGTTTTGATGTTGTATGGCGAACGTGACTCCGCTAATAGACAGAGATACATCCTGGGAGTCGTTTCATGTTGTTCAGAGAGGGAGGGAGGGAGGGAGGGAGGGAGAGAGAGAGAGAGAGAGAGAGAGAGAGAGAGAGAGAGAGAGAGAGAGAGAGAGAGAGAGAGAGGGAGAGAGAGGGAGAGGGAGAGGGAGAGAGAGAGAGAGAGAGAGAGAGAGAGAGAGAGAGAGAGAGAGAGAGAGAGAGATCTTTAGTTTCCTCCTGGCAGATGTGTGAACCGTATGACAGCCAGAAGCTGCCGCGGCTAAGCTAATTAGCTTCCTTTGACACCATTTAGCATCTCTAACTCGCCACAGAATAAGGCCTTACGTTGTTCTAACAACGGCTATTGTTCAAATATATCCCAGCATCGAGCGAGGCGGTCTCCTTAGAGCCCCGAAAGCTTTACTTTATAGTAAAGAATTTAATAAAAAAAACATTGAATTAATAACTGCCTCCTAAACAGTTTCACCGCGGACGCGTCTGGAACAGGTCGATGTTGTGTATTTTAGGCTAATCACGAAAGCTAATAAAGGCTCAGAATGTGTGCATAGACACAAACCATCGGGCTACATGATAGATATTGAGCTTAGCAGATATTGACTTCAGCTGAATGTGGCTAATTTCTGCCAGACACAATTTATCAGCAGGCTTCCTGTGTGTTTTAGCTGACAGGCCTAAACCAGATACTTATAAACGTATATAGGAACGTTGCACTTGATATACGGGTGAGGAACTATGAGCAGGGAGCTGTAAAGCCCCCCAGAAAGAGCTGGTAATAATGTATGCAGCACAGAGGAGTTGGACCAGAGGATATTGCAATGTTCTAATATATTCAAGATGATGAATATCCACTATATCAATTCCACTGCAATTTCATTTAAGTGGCTTGCAATAAGTAAGCTACATGGCAAATTGCAAACACACACACACACAAGCACACACACACACACACACACACACACACACACACACACACACACACACAAACGATTGATTTATTTGGTAGTTATGTTATGAATGCCAAGAAGTCATTTCCATGCTCAACTTTCCAGTAACAGATATATAAATGTCTGATTTGCCTTATGAGATATCAGTAAAACTATGAATAAAATGAGCTCAATGTTAATGAATAGTATTTTACGACCTGCTACTGCATTCAAATAAACCATACCAACCATTTGTTTTGTTTATGTTTACATATTTGACAGTTTGTCAAATATGCAATAGGCAAATACTGAAAAGATTTAGCTCAGTCACTGACTCATAACTTTCGTACAAATCAAAAAGGGGAGCAAAGCGATGCAACATATTCAAAGTTTACCAGTTTATACATATCGCCCCTCTTATCTGAGCTGCAAATGCATTCAACAAGGGTAAACACTATGTTTCCTCCGTGCTATCTGCTCTAACATGATGACGGCTAGTCTGTGCTAATCTTGTAAAGTCAACCTTTTAAAAGGGGAAGAAGCGTCGGATCGGGTTTGGAGGAAAAGAAAAAGAAAAAATGTGTTTGTGTGTACGTGTGT
>NC_079422.1:18576066-18596066 GCF_026213295.1 Gadus chalcogrammus
ACCAACAGGGGACCTCCGAGCCAAGAAGGGACATTTTTCAGGTCCCCTTTTGGTCATGCCTTAAATCAACCTAAAAAACATGCCTAAAATATTTTGACGCATTTGCACAACTTTTGCCAAGAGGGGACCTGAAAGTGTGTGAGTGTTTAGTCCATACTCTATAGCGCCTCTGCTGGCCAGAGCTTGATTTTCAACGACCAATCCACACACGTCGCTTCAAACACTCCTCTATTGTGTGAACGACCTGCAGTCGTTCACACGTCTGTCAAGAGTGTAGAGGGCTGTTAAACAGACTACTTAGTAAAGTCTCTTGAAACATGCAAACAAAAAAGGCTCAGCTTTAAAAGTTCCACACTTGTATGTAGTGACAGGGGTCCACTAATAATAATAATAATAATAATAATAATACATTTAATTTGGATGACAGTGTTGGCTATTACAAAATGACACAAGTCCCTTCTTAGATAGCATGGAGCGACATTCACACTCCTTCTTGTATGAAAAGAGGTAATAACTATATATACTGTAAGGGAAAGATAGTAATCTCAACTAATGTAATAATAATTTGTCAAACTTGATTTGTTAGTGTGTTTTTAGGAATAGAATTGTCTAACAAAAAACCTATCTATTCATTTGTATCAATAAAAATGATAAACAAATACAATATAAGGGTCTAGACCTTTGAAATGGTTCAATCCCCAAATTAGCCTTAATTTACCATTTTACAATGTACTCCAGTGCCCAATCTATTTTTAAAGAAATGCATTTGAATTGTTGATTTGCATCACATAAAATGGTCCACACGTACTGTATGGAATGACAGGGGTCCACTGTTGGCTGATACATAATGACAGAAGTTCCCTCTTAGATAGCAAAGAGTGACATTCACACTCCAACATGGAGAGTTCTTCAGGGGGGGCGCGACGTGAGAAAAAAATAAACCCGAAAAATCCCCTGAAAGACAATGATTCAAATCATCAGTCGTACTTCAACTGTAGAAGTAACATAACTAAATCAATTTTCAACCGTTTATCTTCGGGCAAACCATTTAACAAATCTACACACTTGTATCTTCAATAATATCTAAACAGAATTCCGATATCATTTCAAATGTCTTCAGAATCACAGTTTTAGTTTCATACCGCTTCGTTTTCAGCTGTTTTCATTGAAGACATCAGCCCATTCTGATACACCTACTTCTAGACATGATCATGTGTGGCACTGTTGCAATCGCCTCAAAACATAGATGTCAAAGCACACCTTGTTTGCCGTTACGCCACCGGGAAGATATTTTCATACTTCTAATGGATTGATTCATATTTTAAGGTTCTCAGAGTGAGACTTTAAGCGTCTGCAGCAGAAGTGTTGAGACGAAAGATGATAGACATTTATAGAATATTCCCATTCACATGATTCTTCGCACGACCTGCAGGTTGGAGAGACTGAAATGACCCCCAAAATTAGTAATAATGTAAAAGCAGCCAAGTCCCACAAATTGCTTGAACTATTTATTTCATTCCATTGTTTCGTTGATATACATTATTGAAAAGTTTCAAGCATATGGATTTAATGCAATATCCACAAACAGTTCAAAATGGTACCATGATATGCGGTCACAGGTACATAGTTATCACCTGACAAACATGTCACGGGTTAAAATCAAAGGCAGTACAAATAGATAAAAATGTAGCTGAAGTTTCAAATGTCTTGTTTATTGTATTAACCAGTTCATTTCTCTTTTGTGAAAGTCACCAAAAGTCCAAAAAAGTTAAACGCAAGGTCACAGGCTAACAGTGGAGCTGTGTTGGGAACCACCAGCCAAGAGCTTCCATGGAAACTTTCTACCCATGTTAAATAGATTTAGTTGGCAGTTCCTTTACTGCCCATTCTTTTTTAAACTTGTGGAAGCACTTTGCAGTACTGGGAGACACCATTTCTAACAGCAATGGAGCTAGATTCAAAAAATATCAAAAGATGCCCAAAGCAAATACCTTTAACCCATAGTTGTGTTTTAGCAAATTAAAAATTTTGAGTTTCTTTGACCACAAATTGAGCAGAAATATTTTGCATACAAATCTTTAAATAGTTTAACCACATTAAGAAAAATACATTCGTTAATTTTTTTTATTAGTGAAGCCACAAGTTTTGCACATAATCCAAATAGAATACCTGAAATGTTGATATTTTCAGCCCTTTCGGGTTAAAACAAGAGAAAAGGACAACCTAAGAGTGAAAAGTTTGGGTTAGGGGGACCTATAGTTCGAAGATGTCCCTGGTCAGGTAGACTAAATAAAAGTGTATTCCCAATTGCTCCTAGACATTTGTGTAATTTACTTGTGAGCTCTCCCTCAAGCCTAGAGAGACATCAGTGTTGAACCAACAACTGAAAGGGGGTATTTGCCATTAGTATGAGTGACAACATTTCATGGCTATTAATTTAGTTCATTATATTTAGCCGATTTGAATAGACTTTTCTAGCAGGTGAGGCTGTCAAAGAACTAAATACGGAGCAACTACAAAAAGTAAATTTGCAGCATGACCAAATTATACAAAAAGTATAGGAACTGTTCTAGCAGATATGTTTTAGAAGTCTCTTTTGATAGGCAGGGAATAATTGTCTTTGTCACCCTGTAGTCATGCCATCAAATCTGTTGGGCAAAGTACCGCTACTGATTAATCCAGACTCACCAGTCAAGTCCCCCTAGTTAGAAAATGGAAGAAACCCAGTTAGTCATGTTAATTATTCTGTTGTTACAAATGAAGACTAATACTTTCCACACATTGCGATCCAAGTTACTGGCTGCAGTCTTGGATTTTATAGTTCTATATGAATAGATTCAATTTACTAAACTATTAATCATGCTTCAGAAGAATTAACCTTTCTTGGATGGCAAATCCCACAAGCCTCCATTGCCACAACCTCCAGATGGCTTACGACCTACGGCAACTCCTCGACTACTGCAAGCCAACATATTAGCTCTTGCACACCAGACACGCATTTTGCTTTATTTGAGGTTTTCAAGCATCTTAAAATACCCAAATCATCGCTCCAATACACAAGTCAGCTAATGGCCTACAAGGAAATGCTGAAGCTAGTGTTAGTGATGGCGAGAGAAATGGACAAGCTTGCGTGTACAAATATGCAACTAGAAGGGTTTACAGCGGATGAATTTAGCCAAATTGCATAAACATCCAATGGTAAACAGTATACAAATGCAATCAAGGTTGCACTCACACTAGGCCATCTGGCCGTGGCCGTCGCAACTGTGGCCTAGCCACGGTAGGCTCTTGTACATACTCCATCACGACGCTAGCATCCAAACAATTCAACCAAACCTTAACCAACTAGTGAAAAATGGAACAAAACTTTAGCACACACCCAGTGACTAATCACCTTGTCCAGGGGTGTTCCAACGTGGTTTACCAGAGGGCCTTGTGGACTTAAAGTAAGCCACACATTTGACAGACAGCACCGAATTACGTTAAACTAAGCTAATCTACAGGTTACCAGTGCTAGTGCAATTACATGAGCATTTTGCACAATATTTGTACTCCAATGCTACCTAAAGCAGGCTTCTTCAGACACCCGTAGCCTGCTACATTGAAGGGCAACTGCAACAAATCCTGACCAAGACCGAAAGATGGCTCTGGAAGCCACTACGGCCCACGCAGCAGATTACTGCGTGGACCGTGGTAGCTTCCAGATCAACCCTTCGGTGGACCATTCATACACATGTATTCCGAGGATGTTTTGAAGACACTGGAGTCCCATGGCACTAGATTCCTTTGAAGACTAAGTTGGTATGGGGGGGCCCAAAGGGGGCCCCCCCATAGATCTTGTCAGTCATCTAACACCTGTTAAGAAAAACACACACACATCACAAGATACAAATCAGCAAAGCTAGGTTAACAAATAGCGGTGACATGCATGTCAAGGTGCAAAGAGCAGGGATACTGATGGCTTGTGTCTGAGGAGACAGCCCAAAAACATCAACATTTAATAAAGGAAAATAACTTTTACTCACTGCGGTGGTCTGTTTCGAAGTGCCATGTTGATAGCAATATTTGTCTGGGCTGTTCAGTCAAATGCCCACAAAAACAAAAACGCAACAACGCATACTTTCAGTTTGTATAAAGTGACAATAGTGATCTGCAATCTAGATCAAAAACTTTCAACCCTCACTAAACTCAACCTCGATTGACAGAGGCCGATGCGAAAAGTAAACCAAACCAATTGTGTTCACCTTTAATAAAGGGATGCGTGACAGGTGATCTCAATTAAGAGCTAATCAGAAAGAACACACTGATCGGCCATGAGTAATGCTGCTATCCATTTGGATTTACGAAGTGGTAAAGTCGCAAATCTCCCAGCTTTCGTGCGGCATTTCACTGAGGCACGCCCCCTTTTGGTCGTAGTATCTCGTCGCTTTCAAAGTAGAGCGAGCAGAGCTGTACAACTCGCAAAGAAGATGGCTGCGCCCATAGTTAATGGGGGATGAGATGTATTTTCTTTCTATTTGTACCACGTTGGTGGTTTTAATGTCGTTTTTAAAACCTCTTACACACTTGATTTCATTGCTGCTTTAATCCGGTCACCAATATATGCATTGCACGGTCTTGCTTTGCGTGCAATTCAATGTAAAGTTTTGTTTTGAAGCTGGTTTGCTAAAGAGGCTATGTTGCTAATGATGACTAGCCTGCTACTACTCCCCCTCGTGGCCCGACAGAAACACAAATGGTAAACTGGAAGGCTGGAGCAAGGGAAATACGTCACGTTCTCGCTGAAGCTGGTCGTTCGTACCAGCGTACCATCCAAATGGATAGCAGCATCAGACTATCAAAACGAGGACGAGGATTTAACGGAATTGTTACCATTCAAATTCAAATTTCTTTATTATTGGATAGGGTATGAGCTCGGGCAGAGAATCTAAACACTGACTGGAACTACTTAGCAGAGGTGCGTTCAAGTTCAGCGAACATAGGCGAACGTTCGCAACGAACGCGTTGACATTAAACAATTAATTTTGAACGATTTTTGAACATCGTTCTAAACAAACTGTAAACGAAAAAAATGGATACGAAGGCCATGGTATTAGCGGCAGCGTCCATGTTAACGGAAGAGTTTACAGAAGAGGGTTTGCAAGTGGTCGACCTCATTGAAAGCCTATTTTCAACAATGAATGATCTGTACGGAGCTCCATAAGGGACATTAGGGAGAACGCTCCCGGACAGAACCTTAGTTTGGAAGTCATGCTTAGTGACACGACAAATAGCCTACTTCCAATTGAAATACAATATTTAGAAAATAGGCCTACGTGTCCCTGATCACGTTTGAATAGATTAAATAACGTGACAGTGTCACGTATTTTCGTGAGACCATACCCGTACTTCCATGAGTATACTTAAAGGAAGTATAGCCTACTATCCGCACTATCTACTACGTTATACACACACACACACACACACACACACACACACACACACACACACACACACACACACACACACACACACACACACACACACACACACGCTGGGCTTTAGTAGGCCAAAGAAAAACATTGATGGTTGGCTAACTTATTGGCCATTATCTTCTTATTAGCTCGCCACCTTTGAACAGAGGAACATGAAAAGCAAGCAAAACACATAATTACAGAATTTAATATAATGAGTTCTTGGAGATAATCCACTTTCTTAAGCCCCCTTCTCTTCTCCCTTCCCAGAGAGGGAGAGAGAAAGAGATAGACAGACACACACAATCAAACCCATGAGACACACACAGACAGATATACAAACACACACACACACAAACACACACACACACACACCGGACACACACACACACACAGAAACAAACACAGCAGAGACATGATTCTTAGTCCACTAGGCCTCTGGATCAGCCACGGCGGGAGTGTTTTCTGTTGGGGGGGGGGGGGGGACTATGTGGAATGTAAAGGGCTGCCAGTATGTTGGGGTCTTTTGTTTCACTCAGTGAGAATACTAGGAAGCATCCCCACACCCCACCCACTCTCCAAGTTACATATGCCTGGCTTTTTTTTGTTTTATTCTAATTGTTTGGGGTACCCTCCCCGAGGAAGGAGCTGGCATGAGCCTCCCTCCCAAAGCATCCGAGAGTATGGAGAAATTAATGCTCTGGAGAGAAACTAAGTAATTGGCTGGTAAAGACAGGCTGAGATCAGAGAGAGAGAGAGAGAGAGGGGGGGGAGGGAGAAGAGAGAGAGAGAGAGGGGGGAGAGAGAGAGACATGGAACTATCAGGGGGGAGTGAAGATGGAGTATAGAGTTGAATTGGTGCAACGATCACGTGAACGAGTGTGTTCGTGTGGGTAAACAGGTGTGCACGTGCACGCACGCGGGAGATGTTGAGCTGTCATTGTTAATGAGAGCAAGCGCCTATGATGTAAGGACAGGTGCGCACTGATGGATATGCAGAGAGACAGTTGAATACAATTACCTCTTGGCTGTTTGGTTTCTCCCGATTGTTTTTGTTTGTTTCATTGTCTTAGCACAAGCATTGATCTTCGGCGGGCATCTCTCCTTCCACATGAAGCACATTTATTTTCTCCGGCAGCGCTACAATATGCATATACACGCCTCTCCCCTGAATCTACATTCATACATACATCTTGTCAGCCTTCAACTTCAATGATGCAGGATAGAGTAGGCTACGGTAAACAAGAGGAGTAGAACATGTTATAATATAATGGGATACAATATGATAGGATAGAGTAGAACGGTATTTCACGGCGTGTGTGTTTGTGCAGGAGCAACTCCACTATTTGAGCCAGCTCTAGAGCCAAAGGTTTCTTCTGACCTGCTTTTGGCCATACCACAAGCACTACATTCACCAGAGCTTAGAGGGTGAAGTAGGTGTGAAGCCTTTCTGCTTGTGTTTTGAGAGCACAATTGTAATTATTAGGCGTGAGAATCTAAAGGTTACATGATACCGTCAACATAAGATCACAGAATGATATTGTAACAGCAGAAGACCCGACTGTCAGTGGTAGGGATCGTGGTGATCAGATAGTCCTTTACATCTGCATTAGACAGGTTTTTACAATTAAGGCTTTGCTTATTTCAGGTGCTTGAGCGTTAACTTGACTGAAATGTTTCGACGACTATTGTGCAATAGGTGTCTTTTCACCGGTGATGACTAGAGACACGAGGGCAAAGGTGAATAATTATTATTACATGCACGACTGCTATCCCAGCCGCTGCGATGCTAAACAAGAGATTAACTCTGCTTTGTGATTGCATGCACTTAGACCCTGATTGGAAAATCCACTTGAGTTTTTAAGGAGGTGGAAGCTGTGAGTGGATAACCTTCTTTTTTTTCAAAAGCTGAAAGTCAGTTTACAAGTGGAGGGGAGGGTCAGTTTAAATATTCTAGGATATATATACACACTCATGAATTAAATAACAGGTAAGCACATCTGGATTTCACTTCTGCTATTGGAAAATGAATAAATCAGTTGGTTAGAATTGGGTCTCCTCCAGGACAGAAAATGATGCTCTTAATAATATATTACAGTGCGCTTTAGATTCATACAATCCTCTGTGAAAAAAAAAATTTAAACAGGAGAGTGATAACCATTATGAATTGAAATACATTACAAATGTTCCGGCCGTATAGGACTGCAAAGCCATACACATCAAGAAAAGAACTGCAGGTACTTAACAAGAGACCTACACCACCAAGTACCGCCAAGCTGGGCTCCGATAGCATGGACTTTAAAACTAGTTTTCCGCCCTAAGATGTTAGACTTCTGGAGTTCTGCTGATGATCATATAACGTAGGATTATACGACTATATGCTGATGAGAGACCGCTGTTCTCCACCGGTCTTTCCCCTTCTCCCCTGCCTGATATGGCGATGACTTTTAACACGGCGTGCTTCGACACCGGCTCATAATGTAACAATCTCCTTAAATATGTAAATGCTACCAGTGAATATAACGCAGGAGTGCGATTATGGATCCAGCCTAAAGCCCTACTCCTGGGTGTGTGGTTGAACACAGTGATCCATTTGGAATCAGTCCCTTATCCAAAGGAACAAGGGGAGGAAAGTTCATCTCCACATCACAGGAAGTCATTTAGGCAGAGGGTTGTAATAATAATGCTATCCCTTGCAGTTTCTTAATATAGCGGTTAGATAACATATAAAGCCCCTTGTTCAAAGTGATTGAGGATTTAGTGAAATGGGGAAATGTCACAGGTGTTAAAAGGCAATTAGTTTCCCCCATTCCTTAACATAAGAGCATTGACTTATGTCTTAAAATGTATTCATTTTAAGATTCACATGGAATAAACCAAGGCACACCAAAAAAAATGTAATCTATCATATTCACGACGGTGTGGTTGTCCTGTGGTGACAGATCTCCCTTAATGAAAGCCAACATGGACACCTCAAATGTCATTTCTGTTCTATAAACAGAAGTCTGAGCAGGGAAAGAAATAACCTATAGCGATGGTCCAAAAGGCAGGAAGATGGCACAATGGCAAGGGGGCAACACAACACAATGAGACAGGGGACGGCAAGATGAAGAAAACATCACTAATGGCGTTGGGATCAGATTTATTCCAAAGAGGCAACAGTAGGAGGAGGGGAAGGAGGATTGGGAGGAGGAGGAGGAGGAGGAGGATGCAGTAAAGGCAAGGCTATAGGATGATTCCTCCTTTCGCCCCGACTTCCCCTTCCCCTGATTATGAAAGGAGACATGGAGCAGGGTCGAGGGTCAAGCCAAAAGGAGACAGCATTGTGTAGAAACTGTCACGCACCGCCACCTATTTTGACATGCACAGTGCCGTTTGTTGTCTGTCGAACATGCAAATTGGTGGGCCCAGGCTGTCATATGAAGGAGGGCAGATATGTGCCGGTTGGGAAAATGAGAGACCACCTGTAACCGAGTGAATGGGGAGTGATGGACAGGCATTCAGTCAGCCCCGCTCGTCATCTCCCGTGGCCCGCCATTCAACCATCAACGAAGCCCACCCTACCCTATACACAGACACAGACACACACACACACACACACACACTGACGCACACCTCCCCAACGCCAGCCACCACCACACCATCAATCCCATCCCTGCACACATCTACATGCAAAAATCTATTCTTAATATTCAGACGCCGTAAAAAAGAGGGGAGGAAAATAAAAATATACGAGGAGGGAAAGTTGGGTTGGGTTGGGTGGGAGTGGGCTGTGGGGGGGGGGGGGGGGATCACTGGTTCTGATTTCAACCTGCTGGCTGCTGCCTAAGAGGATCCTGCATGGAGACAGCTGAGGGTCAGACCGGGATAATTAGTTGTCTGTGCACAAAACCTCACTCTTCACAGCCAAAGGACAGCGTCGGGCGGCCCCTTGATGTGGGCTTGTTTGGAGCTTGATCCCAATGAAGGCCGGACGTGTACCTGTTTAAACAACAAAATATTCCCTATAAAAGACAAATGAAGATGTTTCCGTTATGATCCTCCCTGGTGGTAATTACTAAACAAGCTGTCCGGTAGAAACACCCTCTCTCCAGCAGTCGGACTCAGCGAGGGGAAGGGGAAGACATCCTTCATTAAACCTTTTATTATGATACTTATTTTGATCGTTGTTCAAATTATTTTAATCAAAAAGATATTTGTATCCTGTGATGCTATTGTATTGATGCAAGGAATTTGCATACATGGTTATATTCAGGAAAATAGGCTGAATTATGCAGGACAATAGGCATCTTACTACCTACATATTTTAAAGATAATTCGACAAAGACAATGGTTTTGGCGGGTCAGGCCTTTGACCTGTACGTTACCAATTGAATGTGATAGTCAGGATACTACATAAAGTAATTGGTCTCTACTTTTAACCAGAATATATCTCTTCCGCTAGACAACCTTAATAGAACGACTATTTGATATCTATATCCACAAGCCAATTCCCGTCAACCCTTTAGACAAATGCAGTAAAAAATACATGTACGATTATGACAGATTATACAGTCCGCGCACGCAACGGGAGTCCGGGGTTTCAAAGCCGGAAGATAAATCCTTTAATAAATAGGTTGGTGTTTTTTTTTTTTCTTCTTCTTCATTTCCCCACCACCATAATTCGCCGTGTACCAATGGAGCCAACAAGACCAAAATGGTCCGGGGAGAAAGCGGCAGACTTCCTAGTCAATTTAAGCCCAGGCATCATTACGCGTGTAGACATAAGCTAATCACCGCCGTCCTGTGTTGTCAGTTCACCAGGCGAAACATTCTCCTTCAGTCAAATGAGCCATTAATATAGGGGGGCCGAGGCGTTTTCTTTAATGTTACAGGGCAGAAACTGTCCTCATTATATGATCTGGTCCAGTCAAATGTATTCAAATGCCACCTTTATTCCCCCGAAGGTGCTTTGCATATATTGAATAAATCTAGCGGCTACTCGGGCGAGAATCAAACATATCAAAGGTTTCCTGTCTTTGAAGTGGGGGTGGTGTCTAATTCCAAAACAGATTTTCAAGATAAATAAATACATTATTTATGAATTGTGGCTGAGTGCTTGCGAGAAGAAGCACGAAGAACGGAGAGAGAGAGAGATGGTGGGAGGGGGGGAGGGGGGGGGAAACGAAAACAACGATAAAAATGCATGAAACATTTTAAGCCGTGGAAATGTCAAGAGACACAAAATGACAGAGAGTGGCGTCTGCCGACTGCCTAACAGATAAACAAACTGATTTGCATATTCACATTGGAGCATATGTTGTGCTCATTTGCTTACAAGTCTCAATCAGAATAATACACCGTGCCGAAGTCATGTCATAAAAGTCTAGAAATATGTTGATGGTGATGAACGATGAAAGGGTTTTTTACTTATTTAATTTTTTTGTGGTGTTGGGGGGGGGGACAATTAAACTGACTATTCAACACCTTTCACAACCCGAAAGCTACTTTGTCACTAATTGCCATGAGTAAAGTTTATAGAAATGGTTAAAATTGATTTAATGAACATGGTGGTGTCCGATCACACCCGGTGTGTCTACAAATGTAAAATATATCTCTGTCAACATCTGGCAAAGTTATTTCTTCAACTTTTAAAACATGCGTTGGAATAGCAAGTAGTGTGGGAGGTTATTGCGCTAAAACAGAAAAATATTGACCAAATATTTGGGATTATTTCATTCTTCTTGCTTCCAAAAAGCACCAGGTATGTCTAAAGTAGGAACCCCTTCAAAGGCTATAGTTAGCATATTAGGGCGTAGGCTAGGAGTCATTGGCAGGGACGGGGTTATTTTGTGTAATTGGCAATAGCAGTGCAAGGGTAAGGCAGGATGGGGAATTGTGAAGCTGTTCTTTTTTTTTTCGGTGTGAATTGAAATAGCTTCCAAAACGGACTATTACTTATTCATTTTGAGCTTTCATCCAAAGTGACTCACAGTGGATTGGATGTTTTTTTTAAGGAGCAGGTAGGGTCTCTAGCTAATGCTGGTGACCATGGGGATAGAACCCAGGGGTATCTTTGGATGAGTGGAACACCATAACCACTGACGAGACTGTACTCCCCCAGGATCAAACACTGGTGGCCTCCATCCATGTCTCATCCTTGCCTTTGATGTTTTTAATGTTTTTTTATGAGCAAAAATTACAAACATTACATAATTTTTTTCTTTTTTGATACAAATGTTTAATATTGAAATTGCAAGATATTCCCTGTCCCTATTGTACTTCTAATGGATGTGATATATCGTATGTGACTGTGATATATTGGATTTGACTGTGATATACTGGATGTGACTGACTTACCTAATACGATCTGGATCCTGTCCATTGTTTTCTTTTTATGTCATGGTCTATGCAAATTAAATACATATGTAGACCTTCAGCCCAGCCCTGTAAAAAAATCGACCAAAATTCAAACAGAAAATATTTGTTATTTTAAATGAAATAATTCAATGTGTGTTTCGAAATGAGGATCTAGGAAAGAACAATGGAAGGTGCCAGGCCGCATGAAGGAGAAGAGGATATTAAACAAGAAGTCTTCAGTCTATAAAACCAAGAAGTATTAAAGCTATTTTTATAATCGTAAAAATCATTGTACAATTTCCTATATATCTCAGTATAGAGACAGCGCAAGGGAATTAATCAATTAGTAGCTTCGGTAAATAAGTACAGAGAGTGAACCGTCAGAGGTAAGTAATGGAGGTTCCGCACCTACACTAACATTCATTTAACCTGTGAACCCCAAGGTTATTCCTGTTAGAAATTATGTTAGCACACACAGCCTGCATCCAGGCACACACACACACACACACACACACACACACACACACACACACACACACACACACACACACACACACACACACACACACACACACACACACAGACTTAGACATACATGCTTACACACACACATAGACACACGCACACCAAAGCACACACGCACACTTACACGCACACACACGCTCACACACACACACACACACACACGAACACACACACACTTACACACATACACAGGCAGACACACCAAACACACGCGGGCAGACTGAAGGAAGTATGATTTATGTGGGAAGATCCATCTTCATCATCTTGCCTCTCACCTTGGTCTCCATCAGTGTTAATTAAAGGAAGGTCAGTGTCAACCTCCCCTGGCCAACTCTCTTTTACATAATAAATCAAGCGAGACTCACAAAGGGCCCTTGTTGACACAAACAGAATGCTGCTAGCTAACTAGCCCGCCGCATTTTGTCGGACGGAGGAGTCAATTTACAGCTTGCCAAGAATAACGAGAGCCGCAAAACGCGTGTCTTTGTGAAAGAGAACAAAAGCGCAAGGACAAAGGCGTGTGCGCCGCGGAAACAGGGCTATTATAATAAATAAATAAGCCATGGAGTATAGTGTAAAACCCTGCGTTGGTAGTAACGCCGTGCCGCTATAACCTAGGAATGGGAAGGGTAGGGAACGTCCAGGCGGTGGGGATATGTTTTTCCCCTTGTGATCTGACTCATACAAATCTTCCATTTTCCCTAATGATACACCCCGGTTTGACGTTTGTCGGTAACATTTTTAGTTGCGATCCATTTTTAACATTTTAAAGATAATGTGGGGAGCGAGGGCTTCTTAAAGTGTGTGGTGCACCCAAAGTTGCGGCCAGTGACGGCCGTGTCAACACATTTATCGTGAATCACGAAAGACCGAACACGACCCAAAGTAGCCATTATGCAGCCGGCTCGGCGCATGCTTTTATTCTGCTCACCCCGAGCTGACAAAATGACTCAAATTGACGCACACACAATACGAACACATGTGTGACTCACAACAGGGCCAGGGAACAACGCCGTTCCAAAGCGGTCCTGCATATCAGGATACTTCCTTCAATCCTGTATATCAATGGCCAAATCCCCGCCATTCAGCTGATTCCCAGTTCCCAAAAGAAACAGGGTACGGCATGTCGTCGCATTGTGCGACGCACGATTTTCCCAGCTTTTTCCTGGCTTCTTGTTAGACTTGCATAATGAGGTCCGATGCACCACAGCCATCCCCCCACCCCCAACCCCATCCCCTGCCCCACCCCCCCCCCCCCTTATCACAAACTAGCATGCATGGGCCTGCTGCTCTTCTCCCTCAGTCATCAAGCCATTGATGTAATTGAACCAGCCATTTGCTGTCAAGCAAGCAGCGCGGCTCAATAGCATATGCTGTGAACACTCTGGACAATGAGAGCCCCGCACAAGCCCGGGCTAGAGGCAGCGAGAGGGCCTCGGCGTTCCACCTCCGTCAATACATTTCAATTCCACTAATTGTCTGGAATTCATTAACAGTTTACTGTTTACTGATGTGCCACGGGTCAATGAATGCAGAGAGATGAATGCATGAAGGATTTGTATGAACGTTTTTTTGGAAGAGGGGGTCGCATTGGGAAGATTTTGTTGGATGTGTGATGTGTTGGCTGATTTTCTAATTACATTTTTGGTGCGGGAATGGGATTTTGATTATGTGGGATTTTATGTTGGATTTATTTTATTGCTGACTTGGAAAAGGGGCACACTGTATAATCATGTAACAAATAATATAGTCTCCACACAGGCTTGAATGCTGCCCTAAAAATCGACCTAAATATATACAATTATATATAATTTTCATATTATATGAAAAAGTTCATTTATTGCTATAATTTAGAAGGAATTGAAATGTCGGCTGCACCCTCGCTCAAAATCGCCCGCAGATTAAACTCAAATCATCATTAGGCGGTATTATGTTCCTGCCCTATGTTAGCTCTCACAAACAAAAGAAGACAAAATTGTGTTCTCCATTTTACACCTCGGTGTAAAGTGGCCGTGACAAGTGACAACAACAACAACAGCAACGAAGACAACGCGGACAACGACAGCAGCAGCAGCCACCATTATACCATATCCAACCTCTCCCTATTCCTCCACCCTCCTCACCTTTATCTGATTAGCCCTGGCCTTGCATTCTCAAAGTCCTTGTCGCCCTCCAACAAAGTCCTCAATGTCCCCGCGTATCTGCCTAAGTGAGCCGCCAGGGGTCAAGGGTCGCGGCGGGCTGCCACTTCCCCTGTCACAGGAAAACAAGCAAAAGCAGGAGAGGAGAGGAGAGGAGAGATGAGGAGGAGGAGAGAAGGGAGGAGCAGAGAAGCACGGGCGGAGGAGAAGAGAAGAAGGCAGGGGAGGAGAGAAAGAGGAGAGGAGAAAGGAGGAAAGGAAAGAAAAGTGGAGGAGAGAAGGGAGGAGGAGAGAAGGGAGGAGGAGAGAGGCACGGTGGGGAAGAAGAGAGGAGCAGGAAGCAGGGGAGGGAGGAGTTAAGGAGGAAGAAGTAGGTGGTATTTATAAAGAAGACAACAATGCAAAGGGAGCCACTTAGGCTTTGGTTGTTCTTCTTTTCTTCTTCTTCTTTTCTTCCGCTCTTTCTTTCCTTCGCTCATTTCTTTCTTCTGTTCTCGTTCTGTCACAAATCTGCCACAAATCTGCCACCGTGCAGAAATGACCCGCAAAGTAATTACAGTTTTTTCTTTTTTGCCACCGCCATCGCCGTCGTGTGCGCGTGCGTGCGTTGCCTCTTCATCAAGACAAGCTTGTTGTTATTTTGTGTCTCCCCCCAACACCCTAAAAACAAGCCCCCCCCCCCCCGGGCCAGCACCACCTTCAACACCGCCCTCTCAGAATAACGATTCAGGAGATATTGAAGACAAAAAACGCAGAGACTTGTATATAGTAATGGCTTTGTCCGCGCCGACCGTAAAACTCTACCGAGCAGAAAAACAGATCCTCTCGGTGGTCATAAAACACTACTTAGCGTGGCAACGGCGCTGTGTCATCCATTCATTCGTTGAAAGCGCCAAAGCCAGAGAGAAAATAACTATTATCAAGAGCCCTCCACATGTGCAGTCTGAACAACACATACAAAAATGGCTGTTTTGTAAGACCCTAAACTAAAACTTATGCGACTTCTTTTTTTGTTGTTTCTTTTAGAGCACTACTTATTTCGACGGTCGGGGCCTGTCATTATGTTTGATGTTAGCTCACTATTCTGTTCCCTACCCTCATTTCGCCTTGAGAATCCTTTGTCTCTCTCAGACAACACCGAAGGGCGGGGGGGTGTTTGGGGGGGGGGAGGGGGGGGCGGGCTGTAGCACCACCAACACCGAGACCTTCGCTAGTATCGATTTCTTTCGGTTTTTCTTCACGATACAGTTCCAAAATAGCTCGGCAATAATTATATCAACGGAGTAGCCGCGGTGCCCTAGTTCCAGCACCCTAGTTTCCCAGGCCGAGTTAACCCAGCAGAAACCCTCACGCAGAGAACCGCATGTCCGCAACCCCGGTGGCCCCACTGGGAGGCAGAGAGAGAGAGAGAGAGAGGGAGGGATCGGTTCCCCCAAATTATCCCATTAAGGACAGTTAAGTTAGGGTAGGTCATTCCGAGCGGCGTCCCTGTTTGGGGCATGACGTTTGGAGGGCTGACGTGGGGACGAGGGGTTAGCGGCGGTTAGGTTCAGGTATTAGGTCAGACAGAGGGGAAGGGTTCGGGCGAGGGATTTGTGTGACTGTGTGGTCGGGGGATGCAATCACAGCAGTGCTCCTGGTCTGCGGTGGCGGAACCGAAAACGGCACAAACAACACTAAAAGGAGACTCCGATTTGCGGCGATCTTGAATGGGTTTTGGTGGCTGGCACTAAAGCCTGATCCTCTCCACACATCAAATTTGATATCAACATTACAGCTATATGCACGTCATAGAGGAGTGCGTGCATTTGTGTGTGTGTGTGTGTGTGTGTGTGTGTGTGTGTGTGTGTGTGTGTGTGTGTGTGTGTGTGTGTGTGTGTGTGTGTGTGTGTGTGTGTGTGTGTGTGTGTGTGTGTGTGTGTGTGTGTGTTTGCGTGCCTGCATGCGCATTGTGTTTTTCTTTTTGGTGCATGTACACATTTTCTCAAACTGTTCCCACCTGTATCCACCTGTCGTTTCCCTGTAAATTCCCCACCACGCAGCCACCACAATACGGTCAATCTTACGTATCGCTACACCCACGGTCGCTACACCCTCAAGGGACCTCATCGTTGGAGGCAGGTGGTGGTGGAGGAGGAAGTGGAGGAGAGGACCTCCACTGCATACCAATGCAGAGTGGCACAAACGCCGTCCGGCTTCTCGTGTATAAAAGATCTGCTAAGTAGGCCCGCATCTCAGGGAGGAACTGAGCGGAATGGGGGGGCGGAGGGGATAAGTGAAAATGTGAGTTTTCCCCCAGCAAAACTATGCACACAAAGCCAACACACACATCCCAAATCACCTTATTTTAAGTGGTGAGTTAAACAAAGCCCCCCCCCCCCCCCACACTCAATACACACACACCAACACACACACACTTAAAACCTCAACACATTGGTACTGTGGAGTGTGTTATATGCTAAAAACCATGTGACTGCACTGCCCTCACATGGCCTGTTGAGGTCAATGCAGAAGACGCCCCTTGTTTCTCCTCCCTCTCTCTCCCTCTCTTTCTATGTCTCTCTCCTCCCTCTCTCCCTCTCTCTCTCTCCAGTCACACGGTTCCACCGGGACAAAGACGCATTAATTAGGAACCAGACACAAACAGCAAGGGAGAGCACAATGTATATAGTACAGTCACACACACACACACACACACACACACACACACACACACACACACACACACACACACACACACACATATGAATATACAGAGCAATGTCATGCAACCCCTTAGACACACAAACACACACACACACACACACACACACGCACACGCACACACGACTATTCACCACAGCTTCTGATAACTGTGAAATTTGCTCCCTCCACACAAAGACATGGTTGGGGAGGGAAATTATTTCAGTAATAGAGCTAATGGGTTTAAGTGAGACTGGAGGGCAGCCAGCAGCTAAAGAGAAGGAGAGGGGGGAGAGAGAGAGAGACAGAGGGAGAGGCAGGGATAACTAGGGGTGGGAATGTTGGAGGTGAAGAAGAAGACACTGTGTGGGCTGGGAGAGAAGAAAGCAAAAGAGAGAGGGAGAAGAAAGCAATAAAGAGAGACAGCGAAAGAAATGTCTATTGCCTCCTCGTATTGTCCTACGATTAGACTGCTGAAGAATAGAGACAAGGAATGTTCCCTTTTTTCTCCTAAATCCCTCATTTTCTATGCCAGTGCCATGATACAGTGGCTGATAGCAGATACGATGGGAACACAATGGGAGGATTTGGAATGGTGGTTAATTTAATTGAAGGAGTCAAACAATGGTACAACACCCGCGGAACAATTACAGTTCTGTTTTGTGAAGGGGGTAAGCACAGACACACACACATGCACACACATGCACGTGCATGCACGCACACTCAAACACACACACACACCTCTGACATCTTCTAAAAAACAATTATTAATGACAGCTGTAATAATATTTGTGGGGGTTTATCTGTGTCTCTGTTTATGCATTTTATACATAACAGTCAGAAAAGTCACAAAGATTACTTGACTTCATCATAACAGAAGGGATATTATATGAAACTTTATTATATTTTATGCATTTATTAAATACATTTTTAAATAAGTACAATTCAATTGGATGGATACTGGTGGTGAATCCAAGTTTGATATGTATTTGCATTGCGTGTTTTGGCAACATGAAGTCTATTCTATGCTAGAATGTGATGTCAACAGCAGGTGAAAGGAGTACATCTGTGCCGTCGGACTGAGAAAGTCACCCATGGCTTTCCAGCTCTCCAAGTTACTAGAACCAGCAGGTGATCTCTTCCATCCAAATGCAAACCCGGATATAGGTGACTGCATTGATCCCGAAGGATATTATTGGCGACAGTTGCTCCGTTCAAGCCTGAAACATCAAAGTAAATAGAATAGAATAAAAACAACGAGCAATATAAACACAAAAAACGCCCTTATCATCAATGTTTATAATCTATTAAATATGCATCTGACCAACAACAGAATGTAATAAAACATGCTCATATCTAAAATACAAAATATATACTTAAATTAAGCAAGCAAGTAAAGTGTCTCAGGTATGTGATCTCTCCTATCCACTACTTTCCTCCCCTTTGCTCTTCCCTCCTTTGCCCTTCTCTCCTCTCCTATCCACTCATCTTCTCTTCTTTTCTTCTTATCTCTTCTCCTCACCTCTCATCTCTTCTCTTCCCCCGATCCTTTCCACTTCTCTCCTTTCCTATTCCCTCCTCTCCTACCCTCTCATTTCCTATCCCCCCCCCCTCTTCAATCCTCTCCTTTCTTCTTTTCTCCTCTCCTCCCCTCTTCACTCTTGTCCTTCACTCTCCACTCCTCTCCTCCCCTCTTCACTCTTCTCCTCCCCTATTCACTCCTCTTCACTCCTCTCCACTCAACTCCTCTCCTCCCCTCTCCTCTCCTCTCCTATCCCCTCCTCTCCTCCCCTCTCCTCCCCTCTCCTCCCCTCTTCCCTCCTCTCCTCTCCACTCCTCTCCTTCCCTCTCCTCTTCACTCCACTCCTCTCCTTCCTCTCCTCCCCTCTCCTCTCCTCTCCACTCCTCTCCTCCCCTCTCCTCTCCTCTCCTCTCCACTCCTCTCCTTCCCTCTCCTCTCCTCTCCTTCCCTCTCCTCTCCTCTCCTCTCCTCTCCTCTCCTATCCTCTCCTCTCCTCCCCTCTTCACTCCTCTCCACTCCTCTCCTTCCCTCTCCTCTCCCATCACCTCCCATGTCTCTCCTCTCCCCCCTCTTCTCACTACCAGTCTTTCCCCATATTCCTCCTCGTCTGCCTTGCTCTGCCTTGCTCTGCTCTGCTCCGACCCAGCCAACCGTCCCCGGCATTAGCGACAGAGATATGAATGTGATATTCCCTCTGGTATTTTTAGCCGGCGTATTGAATTCGTATAAAACACTTAAGGCTGCTCGGCATCTGTCTGAGGGAGCTCCTCTCACGGGGCTATCTGTGGCGGTCTCCAGAGAGACCCCTTCTCTACTTCTGCTGCCATGAAAAAAATCCAAACACACACAGACACACACACACACACACACACACACACACACACACACGCACACACGCACACACACACCCACACACACCGCTTCACTTCTCTTCCCTCCTCATCCATCCATCCATTTGCCCCCCCAGTCCTACCCCTACAGTCTCCACATCCATCCTGAAGCTCTCTCTCTGCAGGCTGTGTGTGTGTGTGTGTGTGTGTGTCTGCACGAGTGTGTGTGTGAGCGTTAGCTGGGGAGTGTGTGCGGGTGTGTGTGTGTGTGTGCGTGTGTGTGTGTGTGTGTGTGTGTGTGTGTGTGTGTGTGTGTGTGTGTGTGTGTGTGTGTGTGTGTGTGTGTGTGTGTGTGTGTGTGTGTGTGTGTGTGTGTGTGTGCGTGTGTGTGTGTGTGTCTGTGTATTTTTGCTCGGGAGTGTGTGTGGGTGTGTGTGCGTGCGTGTCAGTGTGTGTGTGTGTGTGTGTGTGCGTGAGCGTTTGCGCAGGAGTATGTGCTTGTGTGTGT